>NW_018745021.1:0-94184 GCF_001683475.1 Chenopodium quinoa
CTTGTGTGTAATAATAAAGCCTCCCCTAAGAGTGTCTTTATCTTGTGGATGGCTATCTTGAATAGGCTTCTGACTAGGTATTGGTTGATTTCATGGAATATTACTTGTGCACCCGTTTGTTTGCTTTGCTTGAGTGAGCCTGAGAATGTTCAACACCTCTTCTTTGGATGTTCTTATTCTAGTAAGATTTGGCAAAAGGTGTTTGATTTGTTTCATATTAGTAAACCTATCCAAAGGTTTCTGTTGGAGGTTGATTGGGCTTTGAGGTATTGTAGGAAAGCGAATGAGAGGAAGAATTTATGTTTGATGTTTTTTGCTGAAACGGTATATAGCATTTGGATTCAAAGGAATTCAACCATGTTCAATGGTACGTGTACTGATGTTAATTCCGAGTTTTGGAAAATCATTTTTAGAGTTGCTTGTAGGTGCTCAGATGGTGCAAGGAGTTATATTTTGGTTTGATTGTGTTCTTGATGCCTTGCCTGTGTTCTTTCCCTCTTGTTGCTGTGTTGCTTCTCTGTTTTGGTAGCTTCTAGAAGGTGTCTTTTGTTGCTTCTATCTGTTGTCTGTTGCTCTGCTGCCTGCCAGTTGCTGCTGTGCTGTTGTCTTCTCTGTCAGCTGGTGCTATGCTGGTTGATGTGCTGCTTCTGTTGTTCTGTTTGTTGCTGCTCTGCTGGGTGTTGGGTTGTTGCCTAGTTTTCAGTTGTTATGTTACTTCTGTGTTAGCTGCAGCCTGCCTGTTCTCTGTTTGCTCCAGTTGTTAATGCTGGTTCTGACTGTGTTGTTGCTGTTGCTGGAAGTTATGCTGCTTGATGGTTTGCTGTTCTTGTTTCTCAAGTTTATTTGCTTCCTACTGGTTGCTTTCTGCTATCTACTTCTTGCTGCTGTTCCCTGCCTTTCCATGCTGGTTGCTAGTGCTGTCAGTGCTGGCTCTGCTGCTATTGTTCTGTTGGGGCTGTTGCTGCAGGGCTTGTCTGTTGTTTTTGGTTCTTTGAGGATTGTAATGGTGGAAGGTCCTTTTTTTGGTGCTGCTATGCTGCAGTTTGCGGATTTTTTACTGCCGTTCTTCTGAGTTTTGTGTGGTGTTGGTTTGGGTTGCTGTTCTTGGCTTCCCAAAGCTGTTTCGTTTTAGTTGGTGTTAATTTTGCATTGTTGCTGCTTGTTTTCTGTGGTGTTCTTGTTAGTAGCTTGTTTTTATCCTGTTCCTTTGATTTCGGGTAATCCTCCTAGAGGGTAGCTCGTTTCCATTAAGTTTAGAAGGGTCGTGTTTGGTCCAAGGTTCTTAGGAACCCTTCCTAGAAGGTGGCCTTTGGTCCTTGTCCTTGACCAGTGGTTGTATGCCCTTAGGGGCTTGTAGTTGTTTGGAGTCTAAGCCTTTGGGCTAGTTGTATTTTGTTCGTTGCTACTCTGCAACACCTTTTGGTAATAAAATTTTCTATTAACAAAAAAAAAAAAAAAAAGTCAAATACATTCAACAAAGCTAATTGAATCAAATGAAAGTTGAACACATTCTAAAAAATCTATTTGAATCAAATGAAAGTCAAATGTATTCAACAAAGCTAATTAAATAAAATAAAAGTAAAACACAATCAAGCAAAGCTTTTTGAATTAAATGAAAGTCAAATGCATTAAACAAATATAATTGAGTTAAATCAAAGTCAAACACATTAAACAAAGCTAATTAAATCAAAAGAAAGTTAAACGCATTAAAAAAAGCTATTTATATCAAATGAAAGTGAAATGCATTCAACAAAACTAATTAAATCAAATAAAAGTCAAACACATTCAAACAACGCTTTTTGATTCAAATTAAAATAAAATTCATTCAACAAAGCTAATTGAGTAAAATCAAAGTCAAACAAATTCAACAAAGCTAATTAAATCAAATCAACGTCAAACACAGTAACAAAGCTTTTTGAATCAATTGAAAGTCAAATGCATTCAACAAAGCCGATTCAGTTAAATCAAAGTCAAACAAATTCAACAAAGCTTTTTGAATCAAAAGAAAGACAAATACATTCAAACAAACTGATTGAATAAAATGAAAGTCAATTGCATTCAACCAAAGCTTTTTAAATCAAATGAAAGTCAAATGCATTTTACAAAACTAATTGAATCAAATCAAACTCAAACACATTCAAACAAAACTTTTTGAATCATATGGAAGTCAAATGCATTCAACAAAGCTAATTGAGTTAAATCAAAGTAAAAAAAATTCAACAACACTAGTTGAATTAAATCAACGTTAAACACATTCAAACAAAGCTTTTTGAATCAAATGAAAGTCAAATGCATTCAACAAAGCTAATTGTATCAATTAAAATTCTAACACATTCAAACAAAGCTTTTAGAATTAAATGAAAGTCAAATACATTCAACAAAGCTAATTAAATCAAATGAAAGTTCTTGTAAAAGATTATAAGAATACGAGGAAGCCTCCTAGGTGCACAATCAAGGTGGATATAAGGAAAGCTTATGATACTGTTAAATGGCCTTTTATTGAGAACATGTTGTCTGCTCTGGGTTTTCCTGTCATGTTTATAAAATGGATCATGGCTTGTGTTACCTCTCCCACTTACTCAATAATGATTAATGGGGGTAGTCATGGTTTCTTTAAGGGATCTAGAGGTATTAGACAAGGGGATCCCTTTTCTCCCCTACTGTTTGTGATACGCATGCAATACCTCACCAGGCTTCTAGAAAAAAATTGGGTAGAAATCGAAGTTCAAATTTCATCACAGATGTAGAATTTTGAAGTTGAACCATTTGGTGTTTGCTGATGATTTGATGCTTTTTGCTCACGGTGATAAAAGGTCTATCTCCCTTCTTACTAGGGCTCTTAAAACTTTTCATTTGGTCTCGGGTCTTCAAGCTAATGAGGAGAAAACAACCATAATGTTTGGTAATGTTCAAGATACTGTGAAAGAAGAGATTCTGCAAAGATCAGGGTTTGTTGAAAGCCAATTTCCTTTTAGGTATTTAGGGATCCCTCTCAATTCTAAATACCTTAGAGTGAGTGATTTTGATGGTCTCATTGATAAAATGATGGCTAAGGTGCATTGCTGGTCTAGTAGACACCTGTCTTATGGCTGGTAGAGTGGTCCTTCTAAATTCAATCTTGATAAGTTTCTACTCCTTTTGGGCTCAATGTGTCCTGCTTCCCAAGAGTGTTATTGATAGAGTGAATCAGATTTGTAGGGCTTTTTTATGGGATGGTAGTACTTCCCTCTCCAAATGCCCCCTTATATCCTGGGAGTGGGTTTGTAAACCTAAGGATACAAGTGGACTTGGCATCAGAAATTATTCACTGTGGAATAAGGCAGCTTTAGGTAAACAAGTTTGGAAAGTTGCTTGTAAGAAGGAATTTTTGTGGGTTAAATGGGTTTATGCTGTTTATGTTAAGGATAAAAATTGGTGGGACTATGTGCCAAGTAAGGGATCAAGATGGGCTTAGAAAAGGATTTGCAAGGTGAAGGATGAAATGAAAGCAGGATTTGAGTCTTAAAACTGGGTTGAAAGTGGTTTTTCAATCAGGGAAGGCTATGAATGGCTACAGGGTGACCTATCTGCTGTCAGTTGGACTAAATGGATTTGGAATAAGGTCAATATTCCAAAACACTCTTTCATAGCTTGGTTGGCTGTTCATGACAGATTAAGATTGAGAGATAGGTTGTGCAGGCTGGGAATTTGTAATGAAGAGGCCTGTTTGTTATGTGGCTCGGAACCTGAGACCTTGCAGCATTTGTTCTTCAAGTGTAGATACAGTAAGCCTTGCATGGTTAATATTTGTACCTGGATTGGTATAAGGTTCAGAACATGTAATATTGAAGAAGCTTGGAAAATATGGATTAGAGGTGTCAAAGACCAGACAAAGAGGAAGGTTTTGCTAGCTACTCTCATTGCTTTACTGTATCACGTTTGGCTTGCTAGGAACCATTACTATTGGCAAAAGGCTGTGATCCACCCTCAAAAACTATGCAGGGTTATCAGATTGGAAGTTATTGACAGAAGCCAGCAATTGATTAATAGTTCCTGGTCTAGAGCTCAAGTCAAATGGTTGTTTAAGCTTAAACATTCTGTTTAGCTTTATGTTGGTTATGTTGTATCCCTAGTCTTTGGTTGTATGGCTGTTTTCTTGTTGTTTTGTTTTCTGTGTTGTATGTTGGCCCTTAGGGGGCGTTGTAGTTTGTTGATAAGGTTTTACTCCTTTTCCTTGTGCTAGTCCTAGTGTGGTGTGCCCTTCCTAGAAGGTGTCATTCCACTTGAGGCTAGTTTTCTCCCCTTCCTAGAAGGTGGCTTCTCCTAGGCTAGGGGTGGTTCTTGAGAGCTTGCCTCCTTTTTGGTATTAATAAAATCTCTTACTTACCAAAAAAAAAAAATCAAATGAAAGTCAAATGCATTCAACCAAAGCTTTTGGAATCAAATCAAAGTCAAACATATTAAAACAAAGATTTTTGAATCAAATGAAAGTGAAATGCATTCAACAAAGATAATATAATATAAATAAAGTCAAACACATTCAAACAAAACTTTTTGAATCAAATGAAAGTTGTTTGAGGGTTTTTTGATGTCCTGCGGGAGAGTTACAATTCCGGGACTGGATCGTGCGCCTGTACCTGCAAAACAACGGAAACTCTGGTTGGTGGGAGCTTCGCCTCCGACGATCAAGTTAGAACGTGTTTTAGGAGTAAAAAGGTGTGGAAAGTAAAGGTGATCTGGTTCCTCTGGGGAGGAGTGATCAAGGAGTGCAATTAATGCTAAGTCTGGTCTAGCCAGTAGTATGCACGTGTATTTAGGCTTTTCTTGGTGAGATGATTAGTTTATTCTGAATGTATTTAGTGAAGGCTAATTAGTGTATTTATAGCCTCGAAGTACGTGCCCAATACTAGGTTATATGGTAAACCTAGGACTGATTGGGCTTGCCTCAGGATTCAGGCCCAATTGTCCGTTTTCCAGGTTGGCTGATAGTGGGCCACGTGGCATGGCGTGATTGATCCATGTTGGACCTCTTAGAGCATGACACGTGGCAGCCCCTTGAATGGTCCACGTGGCTAACACGTGGCAGGTGGTTACTGGTCCACGTGGCGGGAAAAATCCGGTTGAAAAGGGAGAGCATTCTCGTCTTCATGAGGCGAGAGCGTCTCATGCGGTTGAAAAGGGAGTCAGCTAGGATGAGCCGTCTGCTTCTCATAGGGAGTTGAACACTCCCTTCTATTGTCATGTCCCAAAAGACCGAAATTAAGGCCATGTCCGAGAGGTTAGGGACTTTTTAGGCGGACCATGTAATGGGTCCTGACTACTTTTTATATGTGCCGGATGTTAAGGATACAGTAGTCTGGCCGGAGGGGGCCAGCTACGGGGACGCCTGTTTTGGATGCTATGAGGCGGCCATTAAGGCTGGGTTAAGATCCCCCTTGCATCCGGCTGTTCAACAAATCCTGGATGGATACCAGGTGGGGCTCTAGCAGTTGGCCCCAAACTCATGGTCCAACATTCTAGGCTTCGTAGCCGGCTGTGAAATGTATGGGGTTGAACCAAATTTTGCAGCATTCGCCCAAATGAATTATCTGAGTCGGACCCCAAAAGCAAGCAGTACTGGGTGGTACCATATTTCCAGCCATAAAGGCCACTTGATGACAAGGGGGAAGGAGAACAAGTGGAAGGACCGGAGGAACACCTTCTTCATTGTTTCTAGCCCCAACAAACTTCTTAACAATAGGTACAATAGGTGGAACAGGGATCCACCTCTCCTCGCAGGAGGCTCTAGCCTACCGCCTGTTCCTCGTAAAGCCAAGGAGGAGATCCTTGATCAAGGTCTCTTCAAAGTAGAGATCAGAGCGAATTCTGCTACAGGGGTATGAGAGTTAATCCCCTTGAACTGCATACCTAAATTTAATTGGCTGTATGACGAGTATTTCTTGGCCGTCTGTGGCCTTAGTGAACGGACCCCTAGAGGTAGTCGGCCCCTTTTATGTTCTTACATTTTGTTCTTCTTGAATTTCTACTAACTCTGAGTTGCCTTTGCAGATAAAGCCATGGACAAGATCTCTGCTTCCAAGAAGGTGGCCGCCCTTCTTCGTGCGGCTATAATTAACCAGAAGCAGCCTTCTACTGACTCTCCCTCAAAAGAGACGTCCAAGGTGAGCCTTCAACACTTGGTCATGTTCTTTGCATTACTTTACTTTTCTTTTATGTTTAATGATCTTGACTTCTTGTTGCAGGGTGGGGCACTCAGACCCTCTCCCTTGGAGCAACCGAACCCAAAGGTTCAAAAGCAGACGGCTGGGAGTGCGCTTGGTTCTTCCAGGAAACAACCGTCTGATAAACAGGCGCGGACCCCCCAAAGTGGGGCGAAACAAACAGTTGTCCCTAGGGACGCCCGGCTTCCAAGATTACATCGTCAATTTAGACATTCTTAGGTCAGGAGGCCTGTTGCTTCCCTCTTATCTGATAAATTTTCTATACTTCTCATTGCAGGCGGCCATCAGGAGCCGGACTTGGTCCAGATGGCCAAGTTTATGGTCAAGGCCATTCCTTTAGAGGAAAGGGAAACGGTCAGGGGAGTCGGTACCCTTGACTTGGACTCTATCATGGGTTTACTCTCTGAGGTAAACTTGATAAATTTTCTTCGTCATTAGACAATCATTAGCATTTAACTGCCGCCTGTTTTTTGAAAGATTCTAACACCTATTTTGTTGATTCACAGGCCTTGCTTCGCATACATGGTCTCCGCCGCCCCATCAACGAAAATAACAAGGAGGTAAAGGCTACGAAGGCCATGGCCGCCTTTGATTGTGACCGGGCAATGTTTCAGATTGCCTAGAATGAAATTTTGACAAATGACATCTTGTATTATCAGGCGACCGCCACCTTGTAGGTCAAAACCAAATTGGAGGCGGCCAAGAAAAAAACTTGGAGTTGGAGAAGGCGGTCAAGGATCTTCAAGACCAGTTGCAGTCGCTTAAACATGTAAAACATGCGGCCGATGAACTCAAAAAGGCGAACAAAAAGCTCAAGGAGCGCCTGGCCAGCCAAGAGGAGACCTTGTCCAAGCAACTCAGTGCTAAGGCTGAGACTGAGAAGATGGCCCTAGCCTAAGATATGATGGAGGATGCTTCAAACATTATAAGGATGACCTGGACTGCCCTCTTCCCAGACTTAGGCTATGAGCAATGGGAGTCCAAATTCGCCGCCTGCACTAAAGAGTATAACATCAAGATTATGCAGCAGGCGACTGATGAGGATGAAGAGAAGGATGAGGCGGCCGACTCCTCTTCTGATGGTGAGGATAGGAACGAAGAGGAGGAGGAGGAGGCGGTCGTCAACAAAGGGGAGACTGAGAAAGAGGAGGCGGACACCAATCAAAATCAGGCGCCTGCTAATGAACCACAAGAGAATGTGCTAGAGGAGCAGGCGCCCATTGCCGAAGCTGATCAGGCGGCCGCCATTAATGACACCCCCTTCTCTAATGCTTAGTTGTTTATTTTTTCAACTCTTCTTCAGCCTGCGAGCCGTTTGTTCTTGTATCTTTTTACCCGACCAAGGGGTCGGGGTCTATGAATATTTTTGTCGGTCTTTATGGCCGACTGTTTATATATGAATGTGACAACTGTTTGGTCGTCTTGTCCATCAATCTTTATTTTGTTATTTCCTTTTTGCCAAGTGTAGAATGTCTTTAATAGCCGCTTGTTTATCATGCCGACTGTTCTCGCTTGTTGTCTTCCTTTTTGCATCAAAATTTTCCATTTGAATGTTGAATGTTGCTAAGTATAGAAGACATCTTAGTAGGTTACATCTTAGTAGGTATCACAACCGACATCTTAGTAGGTAACATCTTAGTCAATCATAAGTTCAGTCGGCCTTCTGTTGAAAGATTGGGATAGCAGACTTCCCAGACTTGGATTTTTTTTACGAACATTACCCGGGCCGCCTGTTGGTCGCGCTTGGGCACAGGCAGCTGTTTGAGGGTTTTAAGCAATGGTCGTAGTAGGCGTAGTTGAGAGGACAAGTATCAAGATCTTAGAAGGGTTCACCAAGCCTTGGACCATCGTGGGTAGCTTCCTAGTTGAGGAATAGTCGTCCTATTTTAGTAGGCCTTGCGTTGTTCTTATAAGGGCACTACCTAGGTGGTTGAACGCCTACTTTTATTTTAATTATTTTCAAAGTTTGATGGGAACATGCCGTCTGTAATCGGGACGCTTGTTTGATGGGATCCTCCTGTATTTGCTATAGACGTATCCTTATTAGGTCAAGAGGGAACAGTAGTGAACGACCGCCTATTTTCAAGAACAGGGGGTCCTTTAGCACTTTTGGTTCCATTCAAGGGAGGGCGACTGGTTATCCAGTCACTTCCTCTTTTGTTTGAGTAGTAGGAGGGTCAAGCAGCAGAGGCCACTTGACTTCCTTTATTCGCCACGTTTCGTTGGCTATTAACCCAAATTATGCCAAAATGTATCAACAGTTTACAAGGCGTTGATGTTTGGAAGAGACAGGACGCTTGTCCATGTGGACGAGGCGCCTGGTCTGTGCAACTGTGCCTGTATTGGTGAACCTAGTTGGAATAGTGGCCAAGTACCCTTGTTTGCCAAAAAACAAATGTTCTTGTACCTTTCAGGTTCCAAACTAGATTGATTTGAGTAGTAGAGGTACCAGGCGGCGTAGACCGGCTGGCCCCCCTGATTCGCCAAGTTTTGCTTGGCTATTAACTCAAAAGGTACCGTCTGCATTTATCCCAAGTAATGACAGGCGGTCATCCGACTCAGATGTAAACTGACTACCACTGGTTCGGTTAGTGGCAGTAGTTATCTTTGTCTCGTGTAAACGGCAACGGGGTTGTCCTTAGGGACAACTGTTCGGGTCCGTTTGTTTATAGTTTATAGAGCATTATTCAACAACACTAGTTGAATTAAATCAACGTTAAACACATTAACAAAGCTTTTTGAATCAATTGAAAGTCAAATGCATTCAACAAAGCCGATTCAGTTAAATCAAAGTCAAACAAATTCAACAAAGCTTTTTGAATCAAAAGAAAGACAAATACATTCAAACAAACTAATTGAATAAAATGAAAGTCAATTGCATTCAACCAAAGCTTTTTAAATCAAATGAAAGTCAAATGCATTCAACAAAACTAATTGAATCAAATCAAACTCAAACACATTCAAACAAAACTTTTTGAATCATATGGAAGTCAAATGCATTCAACAAAGCTAATTGAGTTAAATCAAAGTAAAAAAAATTCAACAACACTAGTTGAATTAAATCAACGTTAAACACATTCAAACAAAGCTTTTTGAATCAAATGAAAGTCAAATGCATTCAACAAAGCTAATTGTATCAATTAAAATTCTAACACATTCAAACAAAGCTTTTAGAATTAAATGAAAGTCAAATACATTCAACAAAGCTAATTAAATCAAATGAAAGTTCTTGTAAAAGATTATAAGAATACGAGGAAGCCTCCTAGGTGCACAATCAAGGTGGATATAAGGAAAGCTTACGATACTGTTAAATGGCCTTTTATTGAGAACATGTTGTCTGCTCTGGGTTTTCCTGTCATGTTTATAAAATGGGTCATGGCTTGTGTTACCTCTCCCACTTACTCAATAATGATTAATGGGGGTAGTCATGGTTTCTTTAAGGGATCTAGAGGTATTAGACAAGGGGATCCCTTTTCTTCCCTACTGTTTGTGATACGCATGGAATACCTCACCAGGCTTCTGGAAAAAAATTGGGTAGAAATCGAAGTTCAAATTTCATCACAGATGTAGAATTTTGAAGTTGAACCATTTGGTGTTTGCTGATGATTTGATGCTTTTTGCTCACGGTGATAAAAGGTCTATCTCCCTTCTTACTAGGGCTCTTAAAACTTTTCATTTGGTCTCGGGTCTTCAAGTTAATGAGGAGAAAACAACCAAAATGTTTGGTAATGTTCAAGATACTGTGAAAGAAGAGATTCTGCAAAGATCAGGGTTTGTTGAAAGCCAATTTCCTTTTAGGTATTTAGGGATCCCTCTCAATTCTAAATACCTTAGAGTGAGTGATTTTGATGGTCTCATTGATAAAATGATGGCTAAGGTGCATTGCTGGTCTAGTAGACACCTGTCTTATGGCTGGTAGAGTGGTCCTTCTAAATTCAATCTTGATAAGTTTCTACTCCTTTTGGGCTCAATGTGTCCTGCTTCCCAAGAGTGTTATTGATAGAGTGAATCAGATTTGTAGGGCTTTTTTTATGGGATGGTAGTACTTCCGTCTCCAAATGCCCCCCTATATCCTGGGAGTGGGTTTGTAAACCTAAGGATACAAGTGGACTTGGCATCAGAAATTATTCACTGTGGAATAAGGCAGCTTTAGGTAAACAAGTTTGGAAAGTTGCTTGTAAGAAGGAATTTTTGTGGGTTAAATGGGTTTATGCTGTTTATGTTAAGGATAAAAATTGGTGGGACTATGTGCCAAGTAAGGGATCAAGATGGGCTTAGAAAAGGATTTGCAAGGTGAAGGATGAAATGAAAGCAGGATTTGAGTCTTAAAACTAGGTTGAAAGTGGTTTTTCAATCAGGGAAGGCTATGAATGGCTACAGGGTGACCTATCTGCTGTCAGTTGGACTAAATGGATTTGGAATAAGGTCAATATTCCAAAACACTCTTTCATAGCTTGGTTGGCTGTTCATGACAGATTAAGATTGAGAGATAGGTTGTGCAGGCTGGGAATTTGTAATGAAGAGGCCTGTTTGTTATGTGGCTCGGAACCTGAGACCTTGCAGCATTTGTTCTTCAAGTGTAGATACAGTAAGGCTTGCATGGTTAATATTTGTACCTGGATTGGTATAAGGTTCAGAACATGTAATATTGAAGAAGCTTGGAAAATGTGGATTAGAGGTGTCAAAGACCAGACAAAGAGGAAGGTTTTGCTAGCTACTCTCATTGCTTTACTGTATCACGTTTGGCTTGCTAGGAACCATTCCTATTGGCAAAAGGCTGTGATCCACCCTCAAAAACTATGCAGGGTTATCAGATTGGAAGTTATTGACAGAAGCCAGCAATTGATTAATAGTTCATGGTCTAGAGCTCAAGTCAAATGGTTGTTTAAGCTTAAACAGTCTGTTTAGCTTTATGTTGGTTATGTTGTATCCCTAGTCTTTGGTTGTATGGCTGTTTTCTTGTTGTTTTGTTTTCTGTGTTGTATGTTGGCCCTTAGGGGGTGTTGTAGTTTGTTGATAAGGTTTTACTCCTTTTCCTTGTGCTAGTCCTAGTGTGGTGTGCCCTTCCTAGAAGGTGTCATTCCACTTGAGGCTAGTTTTCTCCCCTTCCTAGAAGGTGGCTTCTCCTAGGCTAGGGGTGGTTCTTGAGAGCTTGCCTCCTTTTTGGTATTAATAAAATCTCTTACTTACCAAAAAAAAAAAAAATCAAATGAAAGTCAAATGCATTCAACCAAAGCTTTTGGAATCAAATCAAAGTCAAACATATTAAAACAAAGATTTTTGAATCAAATGAAAGTGAAATGCATTCAACAAAGATAATATAATATAAATAAAGTCAAACACATTCAAACAAAACTTTTTGAATCAAATGAAAGTTGTTTCAGGGTTTTTTGATGTCCTGCGGGAGAGTTACAATTCCGGGACTGGATCCGTGCGCCTGTACCTACAAAACAACGGAAACTCTGGTTGGTGGGAGCTTCGCCTCCGACGATCAAGTTAGAACGTGTTTTAGGAGTAAAAAGGTGTGTAAAGTAAAGGTGATCTGGTTCCTCTATGGGGAGGAGTGATCAAGTAGTGCAATTAATGCTAAGTCTGGTCTAGCCAGTAGTATGCACGTGTATTTAGGCTTTTCTTGGTGAGATGATTAGTTTATTCTGAATGTATTTAGTGAAGGCTAATTAGTGTATTTATAGCCTCGAAGTACGTGCCCAATACTAGGTTATATGGTAAACCTAGGACTGATTGGGCTTGCCTCAGGATTCGGGCCCAATTGTCCGTTTTCCAGGTTGGCTGATAGTGGGCCACGTGGCATGGCGCGATTGATCCATGTTGGACCTCTTAGAGCATGACACGTGGCAGCCCCCTTGAATGGTCCACGTGGCTAACACGTGGCAGGTGGTTACTGGTCCACGTGGCGGGAAAAATCCGGTTGAAAAGGGAGAGCATTCTCGTCTTCATGAGGCGAGAGCGTCTTATGCGGTTGAAAAGGGAGTCAGCTAGGATGAGCCGTCTGCTTCTCATAGGGAGTTGAACACTCCCTTCTATTGTCATGTCCCAAAAGACCGAAATTAAGGCCATGTCCGAGAGGTTAGGGACTTTTTAGGCGGACCATGTAATGGGTCCTGACTACTTTTTATATGTGCCGGATGTTAAGGATACAGTAGTCTGGTCGGAGGGGGCCAGCTACGGGGACGCCTGTTTTGGATGCTATGAGGCGGCCATTAAGGCTGGGTTAAGATTCCCCTTGCATCCTGCTGTTCAACAAATCCTGGATGGATACCAGGTGGGGCTCTAGCAGTTGGCCCCAAACTCATGGTCCAACATTCTAGGCTTCGTAGCCGGCTGTGAAATGTATGGGGTTGAACCAAATTTTGCAGCATTCGCCCAAATGAATTATCTGAGTCGGACCCCAAAAGCAAGCAGTACTGGGTGGTATCAGATTTCCAGCCATAAGGGCTACTTGATGACAAGGGGGAAGGAGAACAAGTGGAAGGACCGGAGGAACACCTTCTTCATTGTTTCTAGCCCCAACAAACTTCTTAACAATAGGTACAATAGGTGGAACAGGGATCCACCTCTCCTCGCAGGAGGCTCTAGCCTGCCGCCTGTTCCTCGTAAGGCCAAGGAGGAGATCCTTGATCAAGGTCTCTTCAAAGTAGAGATCAGAGCGAATTCTGCTACAGGGGTATGACAGTCAATCCCCTTGAACTGCATACCTAAATTTAATTGGCTGTTTGACGAGTATTTCTTGGCCGTCTGTGGCCTTAGTGAACGGACCCCTAGAGGTAGTCGGCCCCTTTTATGTTCTTACATTTTGTTCTTCTTGAATTTCTACTAACTCTGAGTTGCCTTTGCAGATAAAGCCATGGACAAGATCTCTGCTTCCAAGAAGGTGGCCGCCCTTCTTCGTGCGGCTATAATTAACCAGAAGCAGTCTTCTACTGACTCTCCCTCAAAAGAGACGTCCAAGGTGAGCCTTCAACACTTGGTCATGTTCTTTGCATTACTTTTCTTTTCTTTTATGTTTAATGATCTTGACTTCTTGTTGCAGGGTGGGGCACTCAGACCCTCTCCCTTGGAGCAACCGAACCCAAAGGTTCAAAAGCAGACGGCTGGGAGTACGCTTGGTTCTTCCAGGAAACAACCGTCTGATAAACAGGCGCGGACCCCCCAAAGTGGGGCGAAACAAACAGTTGTCCCTAGGGACGCCCGGCTTCCAAGTGGTATAATTGATTTCCTGGATTACATTGTCAATTTAGACATTCTTAGGTCAGGAGGCCTGTTGCTTCCCTCTTATCTGATAAATTTTCTATACTTCTCATTGCAGGCAGCCATCAGGAGCCGGACTTGGTCCAGATGGCCAAGTTTATGGTCAAGGCCATTCCTTTAGAGGAAAGGGAAACGGTCAGGGGAGTCGGTACCCTTGACTTGGACTCTATCATGGGTTTACTCTCTGAGGTAAACTTGATAAATTTTCTTCGTCATTAGACAATCATTAGCATTTAACTGCCGCCTGTTTTTTGAAAGATTCTAACACCTATTTTGTTGATTCACAGGCCTTGCTTCGCATACATGGTCTCCGCCGCCCCATCAACGAAAATAACACGGAGGTAAAGGCTGCGAAGGCCATGGCCGCCTTTGATTGTGACCAGGCAATGTTTCAGATTGCCTAGAATGAAATTTTGACAAATGACATCTTGTATTATCAGGCGACCGCCACCTTGTAGGTCAAAACCAAATTGGAGGCGGCCAAGAAAAAAACTTGGAGCTGGAGAAGGCGGTCAAGGATCTTCAAGACCAGTTGCAGTCGCTTAAACATGTAAAACATGCGGCCGATGAGCTCAAAAAGGCGAACAAAAAGCTCAAGGAGCGCCTGGCCAGCCAAGAGGAGACCTTGTCCAAGCAACTCAGTGCTAAGGCTGAGACTGAGAAGATGGCCCTAGCCTAAGATATGATGGAGGATGCTTCAAACATTATAAGGATGACCTGGACTGCCCTCTTCCCGGACTTAGGCTATGAGCAATGGGAGTCCAAATTCGCCGCCTACACTAAAGAGTATAACATCAAGATTATGCAGCAGGCGACTGATGAGGATGAAGAGAAGGATGAGGCGGCCGACTCCTCTTCTGATGGTGAGGATAGGAACGAAGAGGAGGAGGAGGAGGCGGTCGTCGACAAAGGGGAGACTGAGAAAGAGGAGGCGGACACCAATCAAAATCAGGCGCCTGCTAATGAACCACAAGAGAATGTGCTAGAGGAGCAGGCGCCCATTGCCGAAGCTGATCAGGCGGCCGCCATTAATGACACCCCCTTCTCTAATGCTTAGTTGTTTATTTTTTCAACTCTTCTTCAGCCTGCGAGCCGTTTGTTCTTGTATCTTTTTACCCGACCAAGGGGTCGGGGTCTATGAATATTTTTGCCGGTCTTTATGGCCGACTGTTTATATATGAATGTGACAACTGTTTGGTCGTCTTGTCCATCAATCTTTATTTTGTTATTTCCTTTTTGCCAAGTGTAGAATGTCTTTAATAGCCGCTTGTTTATCATGCCGACTGTTCTCGCTTGTTGTCTTCCTTTTTGCATCAAAATTTTCCATTTGAATGTTGAATGTTGCTAAGTATAGAAGACATCTTAGTAGGTTACATCTTAGTAGGTATCACAACCGACATCTTAGTAGGTAACATCTTAGTCAGTCATAAGTTCAGTCGGCCTTCTGTTGAAAGATTGGGATAGCAGACTTCCCAGACTTGGATTTTTTTTACGAACATTACCCGGGCCGCCTGTTGGTCGCGCTTGGGCACAGGCAGCTGTTTGAGGGTTTTAAGCAATGGTCGTAGTAGGCGTAGTTGAGAGGACAAGTATCAAGATCTTAGCAGGGTTCACCAAGCCTTGGACCATCGTGGGTAGCTTCCTAGTTGAGGAATAGTCGTCCTATTTTAGTAGGCCTTGCGTTGTTCTTATAAGGGCACTACCTAGGTGGTTGAACGCCTACTTTTATTTTAATTATTTTCAAAGTTTGATGGGAACATGCCGTCTGTAATCGGGACGCTTGTTTGATGGGATCCTCCTGTATTTGCTATAGACGTATCCTTATTAGGTCAAGAGGGAACAGTAGTGAACGACCGCCTATTTTCAAGAACAGGGGGTCCTTTAGTACTTTTGGTTCCATTCAAGGGAGGGCGATTGGTTATCCAGTCACTTCCTCTTTTGTTTGAGTAGTAGGAGGGTCAAGCAGCAGAGGCCGCTTGACTTCCTTTATTCGCCACGTTTCGTTGGCTATTAACCCAAATTATGCCAAAATGTATCTACAGTTTACAAGGCGTTGATGTTTGGTAGAGACAGGACGCTTGTCCATGTGGACGAGGCCCCTGGTATGTGCAACTGTGCTTGTATTGGTGAACCTAGTTGGAATAGTGGCCAAGTACCCTTGTTTGCCAAAAAACAAATGTTCTTGTACCTTTCAGGTTCCAAACTAGATTGATTTGAGTAGTAGAGGTACCAGGCGGCGTAGACCGGCTGGCCCCCCTGATTCGCCAAGTTTTGCTTGGATATTAACTCAAAAGGTACCGTCTGCATTTATCCCAAGTAATGACAGGCGGTCATCCGACTCAGATGTAAACTGACTACCACTGGTTCGGTTAGTGGCAGTAGTTATCTTTGTCTCGTGTAAACGGCAACGGGGTTGTCCTTAGGGACAACTGTTCGGGTCAGTTTGTTTATAGTTTATAGAGCATTATTCCACCCAAAAGGGAGCTGCTCTGTGCGACAAATCTCATCCCGAGGGATGTCGCCGGATGCCTGCTGTGATGTTGGGACAGGTCGTATTAGTTTAATTTTTATGTTAGGGTCAATCGGCCTGACGCCTGGGCTGATCATCCGACTATAGGCCTTGTTTAGTTCTTGGTGAACGTAGGTGCTAAGTTACCTTAGGCTGGAGTATATGACAGTAGCCGTCTGTTTCAGGTTCAGGCGACCCTCTTCTATGAAGAGTAGCCGACTGTATTTTCAGACGGCATGCCCCTCTAATGAGTAAAATATATAATTAGCCGACTGCAAATGTACAGGCGGCATGCCCCTCTGATAAAAGTAAAAATTATTGAAATAATTGCAAGTTTTATTAATAACCCTTGTACAATTACATCATTCAGAAGTAATACTTCTTTAAATTGTCTACATTCCATGTTCTAGGTAGGAGCCGGCCGTGTGGTGTTTTCAGGCGATAGGTGCCGTCTCTAACTTCCTCATAGACCCGGTAGGGTCCTTCCCAGGTGGGAGTTAGCTTTCCCAACTCATTAGCCCCCCAACTAATTAGCCGACTACTTCCGTTTTCCGTAGTACAAAGTCCCCCACTTTCAGTGGACGCCTGTGTACTTTCTTGTTATAAGATCTGGTCATTCTTAAACGGTAGATTTCATGGCGTAGGGCTGCGTTGCCCCTATGCTCGGGGAGTGAGTCCAATGCTAGGCGCATGGATTCCCAATTGGCCGCCTCGTCATACAACATGACACGAAGAGTCGGCTCATAATGCTCAATGGGTAGAACAACTTCTGTCCCATAGGTCAGGAGGAATGCGGTTTCCCCAGTCGCCCCTTTTTCAGTCGTCCTTATGGCCCAGAGAACATGTGGAAGTTTGTCTGCCCATAGGCCGCCTGCTTTTTCAATCTTTTTCTTGATCTCGTCAGAGATAATCTTGTTGAAAGCTTCTACCTGGCCGTTTGCTTGGGGTCGGCCAACTGATGCAAAGTTGTATGCAATTCCTTGATCCCCCAACCAGTTCTTGAGAACAGGCGTCTCAAACTGAGGACCATTATCAAAGACCATTGACATAGGCACCCCAAATCGTGTAATGACGTTCCTCCAAATGAATGAGATAACGTCCTTGGTCTTGATACCTTTGACAGCCTCGACCTCTACCCATTTGGTAAAGTAGTCGACTGCTACCAGGATGTATCTCCGTCCGCCTGTTGCTGGTGTATACGGACCCAAGACGTCCATGCCCCACTTGGCGAATGGTAAGGGGCTATGTATGGCCGTCAGATCAGTGGCCGGACGATGGATTAGCTTGCCAAACCTCTGACACTTGTCGCATTTTTTCACCATCTCCATAGTGTCTGCTTTCAGGGTTGGCCAGAAATATCCCTGCTGCCTGGTTCTTCGAGCTAGGGTCCTGCCGCCTACGTGGGAGGCGCGGTATCCTGAGTGCAAGTCCTTTAAGATCTTTTGCCCCTTTTCCAGGGTGACACATTTGAGGAGAGGTTGGAGATAGCCCTTTTTGAAGAGTTCCCCTTTATGCATTTCAAAGTTGGACGCCCGTTTTTTCAGTAGGACCGCCTCTGAGTGAGTAGCCGACAGGGTACAGTCTGTTAGGTATGTTCGGATGTCGTCCATCCAGGTGGAGCTTCTTTCTAGGATCCCAATAGGGTCCTCCTCGATGCTTCGTTTCTCCATTACTTCCCAGAAAACCGTCCTTGGTGTGTCGTAGGAAGCTGATGATGCCTGTTTAGATAGGGCGTCCGCCTGGTTATTTTCGGACCTGGGCACTTGATTTAGGTGAAATTCTTCAAGTATCCCGGCCTCCTGCTTTACCGCTTGTAGGTACTTTATCATAGCCGGATGCGTGGCTTCATAGTCACCATGGTATTGGCTTACGATCAGTTGTGAGTCAGAACGGGCGGCTATCTTTCTTGCCCCGACCGCGTTACACATGCGGATGCCAGCCAAAAGGGTTTCATATTCCGCCTCATTGTTCGAGGCTTGGAACTTATATCGTAGGGCGTAATCATACCTGTCCTCTTCAAGGGACTAACATATGACGCCTGCTCCACAACCGTTCATTGTAGAGTTCCCGTCCACATAGACTTTCCAAACTTGCTCAAAGTTCTCTGGATCAGTCGGCCTGGTTAGTTCTACTATGAAGTCAGCGAATGCTGGCCCCTTCAATGCTTTCCTTGGCTCAAAGGTGATCTCTAGACTTTGGATCTCGATGGCCCATTTGATTATTTGGCCTGACGACTCCATGGTTGTCAATGGCCGCTTGATTGGCTGGTTGGTCTAGACCACAACCAGATGTGCCAGAAAATAAGGCTTCAACTTTTTAACTGCCATGAAGAGGGCAAGTCCAAACTTCTCAACCATAGGGTATTGTAACTTAGCGTTCTTTAGGATGTGACTGATGAAGTAGACTGGGAGCTAGCAGCCGTCCCTTTCAACAAGGAGGACGACACTAAGAGCATGGTCAGAGACTGCTAAATATATGTATAGTACTTCCTTGGGTAGGGGGCTTGATGTACACGTTTTATACATAAATTTATCCCGATTTTACATCACATTCTTGCATGATTTTAGGCTCTTTAGAGCCGTTTCTCCCTAACAATCTCTTTTCTATTGTGTTGGATGTTTTTTTTATAAGTTTTACAGGAATTTGAAGTTTCTGGGATGATTCGGACACGTTTTGAACGTTTATAGAGGTGTTAGTGAACAAGGATGAAGAACCGAGCTAAACACGAGCTAAGCTAAGCCTGAGAAGGAATGCAAGCAAACACCCTGTTTCTTCTGTGCCCAGTTGGGCCATGTTTACCCGGTTGCACCGGGCACAGAAGGATTGCTGTGAGCTGCTAATTACGAAGAACTAAGGCAAGCTAAGCCATTTATCCCACGTGCCCGATCGGGCTATGTGTGCCCGGTTGGACCGGGCGCGTGGTGGTTGAAGGTTCTACGAAGCTACAAAGATAAGTGCAAGGCAGCCAACAAGTGTGCCTTGCGCCCGATCGGGCAGCCCTTGCCCGATTGATTCGGGCGACGAGGAGAAAGCTACGAAGAAGATGTAGCGCAATGAGGTACCACCTGCCCGATCGGGCGGTGCTCGCCCGGTCAGACCGAGCAGTGTGTTGCGGAATCCAGTTTTATTATTTTTGGGATTTGATTTCATTAGGGGTATATATACCCCTTGTAATCCTCATTAGAAAACAGATTTTTAATTCCTTAAGTTTTATTTTCTCTCTCTAGAACCCTAGTTTATTTCTTTTCAGCAGTCCTTCATTAGATTTGATTATTGTTGATCAACATTTTTAGTTATTTCAATTGAAGCATCATTGGTATTCATTTCCATTCTTTCCTATTTCAATTATTATTGTTTTCAATTATGTTTTCTTTGATTATTTTTGTTATTGCTTATTTAAATATGTGTGAGTAGTTTTTATATTCTAAGATCTAGGGTAGCCCAATTATGATTGATGCATGAATTGATTCTTTAAATCCTCTAATAACAATTGCGATTATTTATGCTAAGTTGATTGTGATTATGCCAATACTAGATTAGAGATAATTAGTGATTAGGGGATTTTTCCCTACCAATCACCGTCTGACAAGTGGACCAATCAGGTTCTGCCATGTGTCCGGCACGTGGGCCAATAGGAGCCTGCCACGTGTTAGGCGTTAATCTGTCCACCAAGGACCAGTTGTGTCACGACACGTGTCCTCCCCCATGCCAAATGGGAAAGCCGGCCACCTAGGCCCACAGTCTTGTGGAAGCCCAATCAGCCCTAGGTTGACCTAAACCTAGGACTGGCACGTATCCCAAGACATATAAATATTCCAATTAATCCTCGTTAAAGGGGATTACGCCAATTAATTACTCTCACCTAGAGAAAATACTTTTTTCCGCATTTATTACTCCTAAAGCCAGTACTAACTTGATCGTCGGAGGCGGAGCTCCAACCATCCGGAGTCTCCGTTTTTTTGCAGGTACAGGCGCACGGTTCCAGTCTCAGAATTGTAACTCTCCCGCAGGACATCAGAAAACCTCGAAACATTTTGGCGCCGTCTGTGGGGAGAGTACTTTCGGATGGCATCAAAGTCTGTACCGAATCCAGAAGAGAGGCGTCCAGTGGACGACCCACAAGTCTACTCAGACCAAGATACTGAGAATGAGGTCGAGGTTGAAGCACACACGGCCTCAGACGGGACCCTAAAGGCTCGACGCACCCGTCACACCGAAAGGAAAGAACGGGTAGATTACCAAGCTGGACCCAGCAATCCAGCCGACTCACCGCCTGATCAACAACAAGCGGCTGAAGGATCTGCTCCTATTACAAGAAATGAACTCATGACTTTCATGAGGGGGTTCAAGGGAGAGATCCAAGAATTGATTAATAAGAAGACGCCTGCTCCCTCGAAGGAGCAGTCAGCTAGGAAACCTTCTCAGTTAGGAAGAAGGAAGCCTGTACAGGGTCGAGAGGCGACCCCCCACCCTAACTCTAGGAAGTGGGAGCCGCCTGTGATCAACTTAACAAAGTATCGTTTTCCCTCACCAGGGAAGAGAAAGCCCATTCGTCATATACAAGCAGATGGGTCAAAGAAAACATACTTAGATGCTCGGCTGTTGCTAGAGCAGAAGAAGAATGACCGACTATCAGAGTCGGCCTCCACTTCAGACTTCCAAGATAGTCTGCACAATATCTCTATGAGGTATACTCAGTCACATTATGAGGGTCAGACATGTGGTACCTCCCGTCGGTCTGGATTTCATAAAGAGCAGGCGGTACCAAACATGTCATACGTACCGCAACAACAATACTTTTTGCAGTCTCCTTCGTTTAGAGGACAGGCGGCAAAAAACGTTCAACCTTTGGACTGGAAACTACGATTGCTAAGACTTGGAGAACAGCCATCCGCCTTCTCCAAGGAAATTACAGAGGCCGCCCAGCCGGCCAAAGTTAAGAATGTGCTAGTAGGCGCCTATGATGGCACTATTAACCCTGAAGATCATTTGATGGCGTTCACCAACCTAATGTATCTCCAAGGATTGGATGATCCCACTTGGTGCAAGTGTTTCTCAGTGACTCTCAAAGGAATCGCGCAACAATGGTTCGGCAACCTGCCGACTGGTTGTGTGAATAATTTCAGGATGCTTGCCTACTTGTTCACCTCCAATTTTGCTATGAACATTCCTGCAAAGAAGACGACCCTTGATTTAGGGACCATTCAGCAGGGTGAAAAGGAAGGGCTCTGTTCATACATCAGGCGGTTCAACCTGATGAGGATCCAAATCCAAGGGCTGTCGGATGAGGTAGCCTACACTGATTTCTTTAGAGATCTTAAGGATGGGTCGACCTTCATGTTTAACCTGGTCCGAAAGAGGGTTGCGACTCTCCAGGAAGCATTGATTGAAGATGAAGCCTATATACAGGCGACTGATCTCTGTAATACTGGAAAGCAGTCGGATGGACGAAGGTCTGACAAAAAAGAAAGCCTACTAAAGCAGTCGGCCAATAAAGATGAGAAAAAAAGGAAAGAAGTTTGGGCGGCCGACTCTTCTGGACAGCCGGCCCAGAAAAAGAAGAAAGAAATCAAACCATACTCTCCGAAGTATGTGTTCAACAAGGATAGCCAAACTATCCTGAAAGAAATCAAGAGCCGGATCTCAATCGAGAAGCCGGCCCCCATGAAGGGTTTTGCAAGCAATCGGAACCAGGATAAATTCTGCCATTATCATGAAGATGTTGGTCATGAAACCAATGAATGTATCAGCCTCATGCGCTACTTGGACCGCCTGGCTGAAAAGGCGACCTTGACTCCTATGTCAAGAAGTCCAAGGGGAATGCTTCCCCAAAGAACAAACAGTCGGGCAGAAAGAACCATCAGCAAGCCGACAGTTCTGATACAGATGACGCAGTCGTCTACACTATAGTTGGTGGCTTCTCAGGAGGCGGCCCCACTATTAGAGGCAACAAAGACAATATCAGGCGGCTAGATATTAATTCCGTTCACCAAGAACGGACCGCCAAGAGTTCATTCCCAGAGAATGTTATCACAGAAGAAGATCTGGAAGGAGTTAAGGGGCCGCATGATGACCCCATTGTCATTGAGTGCAAGGTGGCCAACCAAAGAGTTGGCCGGATCCTCATAGATACTGGTAGTTCCTATGATCTCATCAGTAGCAAGTGCTTGGCAAAGCTCAAGTACAAAACTGATTGCTTACACCCGATATCTCACCCTTTAGTAGGGTTTGGAGGAGGAGTCGTACACCCAGTAGGACGAGTGGATCTACCCATCCACCTGGGTGAGAAAGGTGAGGGCCGTCACATGGTGGTTTCGGTTCTTAGTGGTTGAAGAAATCTCGGCCTATAACATGATCTTGGGGCGACCTATCCTAAACATTTCTGAAGCTGTCATTATACCTTTTCTTATGCTGCTCAAATTTGAGAAGGATGATGGTGAAAGGAATGGTGTCCTTCCAACAAGTGTATTATTCCGATAGAGGGTTCAGAATTATCGGAAAGCTAATTCTTAAGTAAGGTCAAGTGATCGGAATGTCTAGGTGGAGGCCGCTTCCAATTAGTAATATTAATGTACAATCAATATTACAGCTTGATCTTGACAGAACCCTTTGGGTCGAACCCAATCGAACAACCGATCTGAGACGATGAATTAATCCGAAGGATTTGATGAGTCGTTGGAGTTTTACAAACAAAGACGTCGAATATCGAGCTTAGAGCGTCGAAACCGAGCGTCGCAAGTTGAGTCGAATTTAGAATTCGACGAGACGCAAAATAAATCGAGTTACAAGTATAAGCCTAGCCGTAGCCTCGCATTGGCCTAGCCAAGTGAGTGCTAAGCTAGGCAGGACCCATCGCAAGCTAAGCATGTTAGGCGTGCTAGGCCCTTGCGTGTGTGCTAGCAGGCCATGCATCAAAGCATCGCAAGGCTAGGCCTTGCTAGCATGCTAGACGCTGGCGCTAGGCAAGGCCTAGCATTTCTCGTCGCACCATCGCAGCAACGCACCATCATAGCAACATGCTAGGCGTGGAAGGCTATGCATGATGCTGGGCAGTGGCACGCAGCAGCCCTAGGCATCGCTGCGCAACATGCGTGCTAGGCATCCCATGGCAGCAGCTCCATGCCTCGCACATCGCAAGCACCATGCACCAGCCAACAGCTAGCTGGGCTGTGCGTGTGGTGCGTGTGCATCGCATAGTAGTGCCTCGCATAGCAGCATCGCCCAGCATGCGTGGCTCTCTAGCAGCACGCATGCTGGCTGTGCGTGAGGTGCTTGTTGGCTGGCAGCGCTGTGTGCGAGTGTGTGCTGGCTTGCTGCCCAGCCTTGGTGCTAGGCGCCAGCTAGCAGCCTTGGAAGCCAAGGCAGGCTGCCAGCCAGCCATGTGCAAGGGAGTGGCGGTTTGTGCAAGTGGGGACCAAGTTGAGTGGGAATTGCCTTGGGCACCAAGGCCATGGTCCCCTCCTCTTGGAATGGTCCTCACCTACCCACTCCTCTCCATGTGCCACTTGTAACTCATTGATTCCTTTGAATTTCTAATTTTGTTTTGATTAAAATCAAATGGTGGAAAAATGCAATTCTCCCACATGGATGGGAGAAGGGAGATTCAAGTCTCATTTCCCTATAAATACCCAAGTTTGGGTTTTGGGAAAAACCACTTGAGTAGAACTGAATGAGGCATCTCCCTTAAGGTGAGAAAACCTCTAAGTTCGTAAAACTCTAGTTTTTATTGGTCGGGTCCCGACTAACCTTCGTGACTTGGACCGTTTGGGTCGGGTTCGTGGGTACGAGCCATTGGAGGCGTTTACACTTGTGACGCTCGAGCTTTCGAAGTAAGAGCTCGATTTGCGAGCGAAGCACGCATCAAAGGTATAATCTTTTATCCTTTCTTATGCCTTTAATTATGTTTTGCTTGTTAATTGCTTTTATTTTGGGGGCAGGTCTTGGCAGGTTTCTTTCTGCGTAGTGTGGGTTACTACAAAACCTAACAGATGGAACAGTCGGTTCACTAAGAGGAGATCAATAAATGGCTCGAGAGTGTTACCTCTCGGATATCAAACCCACTGTGGTGGTTGCTGGCCCAAGTGGTGAAAAAACTGACCTTGAACTTATCAAGGAGGATGCGCCTGCTCAAAAATCAGGCGGCAAGAAAAGAAAGGTTGCCCAATTGGGGGCCGAGAGAAGAGAAAAAAGATAGCAATCACTGGCAGAGGAGCGGTCGAATGAATTCCGCCCTCAACTGGCTGGTGAGCATACGGATGTAGTGCTGGATGACTCACGTTCTGACCGAACAGTCAAGGTTGGGACGACTGCTCTTGAAATTTTGGGTAAAGATTTTCACCAACTTTTGAAGGAATTCAAAGACATCTTTGCATTCGAAGTTCATGAAATGCCAGGCATCAGTTCTGACCTGGCGGTACATAAATTGGGTGTGGATCCGAAAAAGAAGTCGGTCAGGCAAAGAAGCGGAACCATGGTGAAGAAAGAAGTCAGGCGGCAGCCGCCGAGGTTAAGAAGCTGCTTGATGCAGGGTTCATTCGGCAATGTTACTTCCCTGACTGGGTTGCAAATGTGGTACTAGTAAAGAAGCCGAATGGTACCTGTCGAATGTGTGTGGACTACACTGATTTGAACAAGGCGTGCCCCAAAGATAACTATCCTTTGCCTAAAATTGACAGTCTGGTTGACTCAACATTCGGCCATGCTTTAATGAGCTTCATGGTCGCCTACTCTGGCTTCTATCAGATCCTTTTGTGGAAGAAAGATCAGGAGAAGACGGCCTTCGCCACTGATCAAGGGCTATATTGTTATACGATCATGCCGTTTGATTTGAAGAACGCCCCGGCCACCTTCCAAAGAATGATAAACACGGTTTTCTTTGTTCAAATTGGGAGGAATGTCGAGGCATACATAGATGATATAATTGTTAAGTCCAAACTTCAGACAGACCATCTGGCGGACCTCCGAGAAACATTCACCACACTCAGGCGGCACCATGTCATGCTCAATCCCAAGAAGTGTGTTTTTGGGGTTGAGTTTGGAAAGTTTCTCGGATTCCTCATCAATCAGAGAGGTATAGAGGCGAACCTTGAGAAAGTGCAGGCGGTCATTGACATGCAGTCGCCTCGCACAGTCCGAGAGGTTCAGAAGTTAACAGGTTGTCTGGCGGCCTTGGGAAGATTTTTCAGCCGGTCTGGCGACAAGTGCCTTTACTTTTTTCAGGCAATAAAGAAGAAGGAAAGGTTTAAATGGGGCCCGGATGCTGAGGCAACCTTCCAAAAACTGAAAGTTCACTTGCATTCCTTGCCAAGGCTGGTCAGTCCCTTGCCCAAAGAAGTGCTTTACATGTATCTGGCAGTATCTGACCATGCTCTAAGTGTCGTCCTCCTTGCTGAAAGAGATGGCTGCCAGCTCCCGGTCTACTTTGTCAGCCATGTGTTGAAGAATGCCGAGTTGCGGTACCCCTTAGTGGAAAAATTCGCTCTTGCTCTCTTTATGGCCGTTAAAAAGTTGAAGCCTTATTTCTTGGCACATTTAGTCGTCGTGTACACAGATCAACCAATCAAACGGTCATTGACAACCATGGAGTCGTCAGGCCGGATGATCAAATGGGCAATAGAGATTCAGAGCCTCAAAATCACATTCGAGCCCAGGAAAGCAGTAAAGGGGCAAGCCTTTGCTGATTTTATTGTAGAGATGACTCGGCCTTCTGATTCTCAAATTCCAGACCAAGTCTGTAAGGTCTATGTGGACGGGAGCTCCACCTCAAATGGTTGTAGAGCAGGTGTCATATGTCAGTCGCCAGAGGGCGACAGGTATGAATATGCTCTACGTTTCAACTTTCAAGCCTCAAACAATGAGGCAGAATATGAAGCTTTACTGGCCGGAATCCGCATGTGCAAGGCGGCTGGGGCAAGAAAGATAGACGCCTGCTCTGATTCACAATTGATAGTGAGTCAGTATAATGGCAAATATGAAGCAACTTATCCGACCATGATCAAATATTTGCAGGCGGTACGACAAGCAGTCAGATCTCTTGAAGAGTTTCATCTGACTTAGGTGCCTAGGTCTGAAAATAATCAGGCGGATGCTCTTTTAAAGCTGGCCTCTTCGGCCTCCTGTGATACTCCAAGAACCGTCTTTTGGGAAGTTATAGAGAAGAGAAGTATTAAAGAAGATCCTATTGGGGTTCTGGATCGAAGTTCCACCTGGATGGACTCAATCAGGGCATACTTAACAGACGACACCTTGCCGGATGATCATTACCAGGCGGCTTTACTGAAAAAGCGATCGTCAAGTTTTGAGATGATAAAAGGGGAACTCCACAAGAGAGGGTACATTCAACCTTTCTTGAAATGTGTTACCCCAGAGAAAGGGCGAGAGGTCTTAGAAGATCTGCACTCTAGATACTGCGCCTCTCATGTAGGCAGCAGGTCGCTTGCTCAACGAGCAAGGCGGCATGGTTATTTCTGGCCTACCTTAGAAGCAGACGCAATGGAGATGGTGAAAAAATGTGACAAGTGTCAAAGGTTTGGCAAATTAATTCACCGTCCGGCTACTGAACTCACTGCCATCCATAGCCCACTACCGTTTGCTAAGTGGGGCCTGGATATCCTTGGTCCCTATATGCCTGCTACAGGCGGCAGGAAGTACAAACTTGTTGCAGTCGACTACTTCACCAAATGGGTAGAGGCAGAGGCTGTTAAGGGAATCAAGACAAAGGATGTGATCTCATTCATCTAGAAATATGTCATCACTCGGTTTGGGGTGCCCATGTCTATGGTTTTTGATAATGGTCCCCAATTTGAGACGCCTGTTCTAAAAAATTAGCTGGGAGACCAAGGCATCTCACACTGCTTTGCATCAGTCGGCCGTCCTCAAGCAAACGGCCAAGTAGAAGCTTTCAACAAGATCATCTCAGACGGACTTATGAAGAAGATTGAACGAGCAGGCGGCCTATGGGCAGATGAACTACCACATGTTCTCTGGGCCATTACGACAACTAAAAAAGGGTCGACTGGAGAAACTCCATTCCTCCTAGCTTATGGTGAAGAAGCTGTTCTCCCAATTAAACACTATGAGCCGACTCTTCGGGTAATGCTGTATGACAAAGAGGCAAACAGGGAGTCCTTGCGCCTGACATTGGACTCACTCCCAGAAAAGAGGGGCAATGCAGCCCTGCGCCATGAAATCTACCGCTTGAGAATGACAAGGTCATACAATAAAAGAGTGCATAGCCGTCCACTTAGAGTGGGTGACTTTGTTCTAAGAAAAATGGAAGCATTCGGTAGGGCTAATGAGTCAGGAAAATTAACTCCCAACTGGGAAGGACCCTACCGAATTTATGAAGAGGTTCGAGACGGTACCTTCTGCCTGGAAACACCAGACGACCAACCCTTACCTCGAACCTGGAATGTAGATAATCTTAAACAGTATTATTTTTGAATGATGTAAATAGCCGAGAGCTACTAATAAAAGTTTGCTATTTCAGTTCATCTATTTTGTACTAAGAGGGGCATGCCAACCGGTAAAACAGTCAGCTACTCTCCATACTTTTCAAATATGAATTCAATTAAGAGGGGCATGCCGCCTGTACCTATACAGTCGGCTACTCTCCCATCCTTAGTTCACCATGAGCTACCTAAGGCCTATGGCCGAAATGATCAGAGTAGGCGCCTAGCCAACTGATCCAACTTTTAAAAACTAATTCGACCTGTCCCAACATTATAGCAGGCGTCCGGCGGCATCCATTCGGATGAAATTCGTCGCAGAGAGCAACTCCCTTTTGGGTGGAACATTGTTCTATAAACTAATTACACGGCACCTATACGACAGTCCACAAAGACAACCACGTAGCCGTTTCTGAGACAAGGATAACTCTATCACTGATCCAACGAGTGTTAGCAGTTAACATACGCGTCGGATAACCGACTGTATTACTTGGGATAAGTACAACCGGTACCTCTTGAGTTAATAGCCAACCAACATTGGCAAATCAAGGGTTCCAGCCGGCCTCCACCGCCTGGTACCTCTACTACTCAAGCAGGAGTGACGACGACTAAGTAATGCCAAAGTTAACTTATAGTCACTCCCTCAAACTTGGTTTGAAACCTAAAAGGTTTTTGAATAGACCGCCTGTTTCTTAAACAGGAGCATTCAAACCCCTGTTCCTACTAAGTTACCGCTTCTTGAGTAAATAACCAACAAAATTGGTGAAACAAGGGGTCCAGCTGGCCTGCGCCGCTTGGTACCTCTACTACTCAAGCATAAAAATGACGAGTGAGTAACCCCAAAGATTACCCATAATCACTCTCTCATACTTAGTCAGGATTCAAAAGGTATGACAATTCCGCCTGCCTAAAGGCGAACCAGAGCTCTCGTATCCCGACCTTGCTAAGATGATTTATTTTTAAACTAAACATGTTTGAAAAGCTGGTTCACAGGTCGACTGATTTTTGGCAAGCAAGGACTCAAGAACTATTTCTATTTTCACTAACAGGCGGACTAGTTATAAGCAGCCTGTTCCTTTATAACTCGTTTCAAGTTAAACAAACCTAACGAATTACCTAAAAAATGGCCGACTAATCACCTAACCTGGAACTAAGACAACCAGTCGTCCAGGGGCATAGGCAGCCCTTACATTGTACCTGTTCGCAACAGTTGGCTTACAAAACAGTCGGTATAACATGTAAGCAGATATCAAGGATCCTTGACACTTAGCAAAAAAATTCGAAAACAAAGCAAAATTCGAAATTCAATAACCAAGGACGACCAAAAAGATGGTCGCCGAATTCATATTAACAACTGTCCATAAAGATTGGCAAAATATTCAAGACCCCGCCCCCCCGGCCAGGTAAAGAGATACAAAAATGAACAGCACGCAGGCCGAGGAAAAGTTAAAGATATAAAAGCTTTAAGATTGAGGCAGGGTTTCAGTATTGGCTGCCGCATGATCAGCAAGGGATGCCTGGTTATGGGAGGCATCCTTCTTACTTGTCTCGGCATCAGGGACAACTTCCTTAGATGCATCTGCCACAATCGGCTGCAGGTCCACCTCCTCCACTTCCTCTTCTGAACTGGACTCGGCCGCCTCGTCCTCCTGAGCCGCCTGTCTCATGATATGTTGGTTGTACTTTTTCAGTACAAGCGTTGAATTTTTTCTCCCAGGCGGCATAGTGAGCTTTTGGGAAGGGGGCTGTCCAAGTCATCCTCATAATTTGGGCCGAGTCCTCCATCATGGCTTGAGCTAAAGCCATCTTTTCAGCCTCGGCCTTCGCATTAAGATCTTTTGAGATGGCCGCCTCTTGCTTGTCCAGGCGCTCCTTGAGTGTATCAAGAGACGTCTACAGACCTTCATCCTTGTAGGCAATGTTTTTAAAGGGCCGCAGCTCATCGTTGAGGCTCTTGACCTTCGCCTCCAGCTCATTATTCTTCTTTTTGGCCGCCTCCAACTCAGTCCGGATGGTGGAAGTGGCCTGCGCCTGAAAATAAAGAATATCAGTAATCAAAATTTCATTTTGGGCAATCTGAAACATTGCCTTATAAACGTCAGAGGCGGCCATAGCTTTAGCAGCCTTTACCTCTTTGTTCTTGGCATTGATCGACCTTCGGAGGTCGTGTACTCGCAGCATGGTCTGGAAAAAGGGAAAATAGGCGTCAGATTTAAGAAAAACAGGCGGCACGAAAAGTCAGCACTTTAAAAATACTCCAAGTCTACCTCAAAAAGGAAACCCATGATGCCGTCTAGGTCAAGGGTGCCGACTCCCTTGACCGCATCCTTCTCCTCTTGAGGGACGACCTTAATCATGGACTTAGCCATTTGGACCAAGTCCGGTTCTGAAGGACCGCCTGCATCAAAAACAAAGAGAAACATCAGACATGAAGAAAGCAATGAAAAAAAAGCTAAGTCAAGAAAAGCAGTCTATACTTCTCGGCGGCCGGTTCAGAGTAAGTGGTGGGTTCCCCACACTTTGTGGGGTGACCGGCTGCTTGTCAGCTGACTGTTTCCTAGCAGATCCAGGCGTACTCCCACCTGTCGTCTTCCAAACCTTTGAGTCCGGTTGGTGGGAGGATGAGGGTTTGGAAGTGCTCGCCTGTGAAAAAGACGAGTGGTCAATACTTATTAAAAACAGCTTTTCAAGACAAGGGCTAAGGCTTGAAACTCACAATGGGCGTCTCCTTGGCAGGAGAATTAGAAGAGGTTTGCTTCTGTTGCATAATAGAGGCTCGCAGCATAGCAACCGCCATTTTGGATGCAGAGATTTGATCCATAACTTTAGCTACAAAACAAGAACCACAAGAGTTAGTAAAAAATTTGAAAAAAAAATCAAAAGAGGGGTGCATATATTCAAGTGGCCGGCTACCTCTGGAGGACCGACTGCTAAGACCGCAAGCGGCTAGGAAGAACTCGTCATAGAGCCATTGAAACTCTGGGACGCAGTTTAGGGGCACCTGCTCTCGTACCCTAGTAGTAGAGTTTGCCCTAATCTCTACTTTAAAAAGCCCTCGATCCAGGATCTCTTCCCTGGCTTTGAGGGGAACAAGCGGCATGCTGCGATCGCCTGCTAGAAGAGGCGGATCCTTGTTCCACCTATTGTAGCGTTTGTTCAGCAAGCGCTCGGGGCTGGAAATGATAAGGAAGGTGTTTCTCCAATCCTTCCATTTATTTTCTTTTCCCCTGGTCATAAGATAGCCCTTATGACTCGTTATTTGGTACCAGCCAGTACCGCTTGCCTTGGGGGTCCGGCTGAGGTAGTTCATATGGACGAACGCCTCGAAATTAGGCTCCTCCCCCGTGCATTTCACATCCAGCTACATAGCTAAGGATGTTGAACCAGGATTTCGGGGCTAATTGCCAAAGCCCCACCTCATATCCATCGAGGATTTGCTGAACGGCCGGATGCAATGGGAATCGCAATCCAGCTTTGATGGCCGCCTCGTAACAGCCAAAACAGACGTCCCCATAGCTAGAGCCCTCTAGTCAGACGACTGTGTCCTTTCCATCTGGCACGAATACTTGATAATCCGGACCCATCGTATAGTTCGAAAGAAAGATGTCTATTCGCTCTTTTATGGCCTTGATTCGGCCCTTGGGTACGTGACAGTAATAGGGAGTATTCAACTCCCTATGAGAGGCAGATGGCTCCAACCAGCCCTCTCCCTTTTCAGCCGCATGAGAAGCTCTTGCCTCATGCAAGCGAGCATGCCTCTCCTCTAAGCTTATGGATAGGCGGGTTGACGAGCTAGAGCTAGACTCGCTGTCAGAAGAGTCCGACTCCTCCCCACTCCCTGAGGGGGCCGACCCCTCTTCTTCTTCGGGTGTCGTCTGCTGACTGGCTAGGTCAACAGTAAAGTGAGATGGAGCTACCTTAGCTCCCTCCTCAGAGCTCTCGGCTAAAGGGTCGCCTTGGGTCCCTGCGGTATCAGGCGGCTGGTCCGATGTTTCACTAATCGGAACCCAAAAAGAGGAGCCATCAGAGTTTTCTATTCTCTTGGTCTTCTTTGTTCTTGCCATACTGTCCTTATAGATACAAAGACAAATGGATTCCGGGACTTGCGCAAAGTTTGAAGTACTGCAGGGCACTCGACACCCCTAGTCCTAGACTCAGCCGTCCCCGGTGACCGGCTGATTGCTAACCTAGGCCGTGCTGGATGCTTTTGACGTCTCATTTTCAAAAAGAAAGAAAGTGTAAAAGCAAGAAGAATAAAGGAACAGACGGTTACCTGAAACTTAAGTTCTAAAGATCTTGATGAAGTAGGCGCCTAGTAAAATAGTCGTCCTGGCAGGTCAGAAGTTGCAAAGTGTCAGAGCTCAAGTTCAGGGGTCCTCTCTTAAAAAAGTTTGCAAATGTGAACAAAAGACTTGGTCAACATGCCTTTATATAGGGCAAAAGAGAATGCAAAGAGTCGCCTCCAAATTCAAAAAATGAGCGGGAAAAATGCTCGGCGCGTCAAAGGGCGACACCTATAGCAGGTCGTCGCCTGTTACAGGCCGACACTTGTCACAGGTGACATGTGAACAGTCACGTGCCACCTGTGAAGGGAAAATGATTAGGGGATTTTTCCCTACCAATCACCGTCTGACAAGTGGACCAATCAGGTTCTTCCATGTGTCCGCCACGTGGGCCAATAGGAGACTGCCACGTGTCAGGCGTTAATCTGTCCACCAAGGACCAGTTTTGTCACGACATGTGTCCTCCCCCCATGCCAAATGGGAAAGCCGGCCACCTAGGCCCATAGTCTTGTGGAAGCCCAATCAGCCCTAGGTTAACCTAAACCTAGGACTGGCACGCATCCCAAGACATATAAATATTCCAATTAATCCTCATTAAAGGGGATTACGCCAATTAATTACTCTCACCAAGAGAAAACACTTTACCTTTTTCCGCATTTATTACTCCTAAAGCCAGTACTAACTAGATCGTCGGAGGCGGAGCTCCCACCATTCGGAGTCTCCGTTATTTTGCAGGTACAGGCGCACGGTTCCTGTCTCGGAATTGTAACTCTCCCGCAGGACATCAGAAAACCCCGAAACAATTAGTATTGTTATTATTCCATAGTTCTAATCACAACGAGAGTTGGGTTTTAACGGATTTGAGTAGATCAATTTAGGGTTTGAGATTCATCACTAGAGTAGTTGAATTGATAATTGGGAAGCGAAGTAAAGTGTTTAATGTCTCTAATTTGCATGATTCCATGAGAATAGGCTTGATTGTGGTTAGAGAAGCCATTGATACTCGAGAGAGGTCCTTGGTATTGATTAGGGTTTGCTTTTCCCCATGTTAATTTGATTTGTATGCTAGGGGTAGATAGATAATTGCGTCGATCGTAATTGTGGTGATACTTGATCTTGGATGTTTTAGTTCATTGTTTTATCACATTCTTTAGATTTATTGAGTTCTTTATATATTAGTTCTTAGAATATTTCACCATTGATTTGATACTTGCTTAGTGATTATTTGAGTCAAATTAATTCGGTGAACCTTAGTCTCTTGGGATTCGATCCTTACTTGCTCGTCTACATAGTAGTGGTCTCGTTAGGTTTATTTTTTTTAGGTACGCGACACGCCTATCAAATTTTGGCGCCGTTGCTGGGGACTAACGGTTTATTCCTTATTAATTGTGATTCGTTCTTGCTAAGCTTTATTTGTTGCTTCGGCTATTATTAATTTTTTTTTTCTCTTATGAGTTGAAGATATACATGCCTTGGAGATGGATGATTTATTCTCACGTCTTGCATCTGGCCATTGTTCTTGCTATTATCTTTATCATAAAAATCCTAATTTCCCTTATAGTGAGTATTTTGTTCGAGCTCCGGATGACTTTAGAATCTTTCCATTCATATCTGATTATTCTGAAAAACGGTTTGTTACAAATGAAATTTATTAGAGGATTCATGATGAATATTATCATAATTTGTATAATATGTCGGAGGAAGAATCATTTGTTGAAAAACCGATGGTTAAAGAGTCATTGGTTATAGAATCAGTGGTTGAGGTATCATTGGTTCCAATAGAAGAAGAATCATTAGTTGTAGAACCATTGGTTGAAAAGTCATTGGTTGTAGATCCAATGGCTGAAAATTCTTTTTCTTTTGCTAATGAACTTATTCGTGAGCGTAAAATAATAGAGTTGTTATTAGGTGATGATAAAGAACAAGACTACCTCTATGTTCGTTCTATTAATACTAAATTTTTAACGGAGGAAGTAGAAGGTTGTGGTGTATTTTCATCTTTTTCTTTTGATTTTTCCTATTACCTTGAGTTTTCTTTTATGTGCTCCTAATTTTTTCTATGTAAAGATAAGTGTGCTTGCAATCAAGCCCTATCTAGTGCTTAATGAAATGTTTGCAGGAGTGTTTGATAAGTTACTCAAGGCGTTGAATTCTTCCGATTGAGGAGGGATAGAGTACGATCGAGCGGGACCTTGATAAACTAGCGCTTTGCGGGAGGCAACCCGTATTTTATTGTTTTTTATTTTAGTCTTTTCTAATTTTTGTGTGTTTTCGTTTTTTTTTGGTTCTTAGAGAGGTAAGGAGAGTGTATATTATGCTAGTAGGAGTTTATATTTGTGTAAGTTTTGATCTAAGAAAGCCGGATTGTATTCGGGTTCGCCCGGGCAGAGCTCACTCGATCGGGCGCGCGTACGGATCAGTAAAACTACTCAACTTTGACAGGCGGTAACTTTTGCGATACTCAACGGATTTTTGCGTGTGACCTATCGTCAGAAAGCTCTTCAAGTCTACTGTCCAATGAAATTAGAATCACTGCCATATCTTTTATACATCAAACGTTCTGATCAAAATAGTGCACATGACTTAATTTTTATCTTTTTCCCACTAACACTTTGTCTCATTCTTGCTCAAATTTGATCCAAAGAGATGCATTACAATCCTCGAGGCTTTGATGACACTATTTTGGGTAACGATGATGAGAATTAGTCACCTTGACTACTAGCTTCCCTTTAAGACAATGAGGACATTGTCTGATTTAGCTTGGGGGAAGTTCTTGTATACACGAGGTATACCTTTCACTCTCTCGTTTTATTTTAGTGTGTTTAGACTAGTAGTAAGATTTAATGCTTTCCTCTGAAAAATTGAAAAAAAATACGAGAATCATGATAATGAATGGCCATTGAAATACTTCCCTATGCACCTATCCTTAATGCCAAAAAGGTTTTGATTTAATTTCGATTGAAAGACTTGCATTGTGGACTAAAAGATCATGATTTGACCTTGAATTGGTTGATCCCTAGTAGGAGTCAAAGCTATTAACCATGTATGATTTAGGAGCTTGCCTGTGTTAACCGTGAGGCTTGAGCCTTATTTATTCATTCATTCATGAAATATTGGGACCGCGGAACGTATGGTTGAGGAGGAACATACGGGGCCGCATGATGTTTCTGGGAATCAGAACGGGAGGAGGCTCCGGGCGTTTGGCTCTCATAATTTGATTTTGAATACCTCAGGGAGGTATTATCTAGATTGTCTTGAAAATCAGACGTAGAGGCCAACTCTGACAGTCGGTCATTCTTCTTGTGCTCGAGCAACATTCGAGCATCAGAGTATGTTCTCTTTGACCCGTCCGGCTGAATATGACGGATGGGATTTCTCTTCCCGGGTGAGGGGAAGCGGTACTTAGTTAGGTCGATCACTGGCGCCTCGCCCTCCCTAGGCTTAGGGTAAGGAGTCGCCTCCCGATCCTTTACCAGCTTCTTCCTCCTAGATTAGGAGGGTCTTCTAGCCGACTGTTCCTTTGGTGGAACGGTCGCCCTTTTGTTGATAAGCTCCTGGATCTCCCCCTTGAAACTATTCATGAAAGTCATGAGTTCGTTTCTAATGTTGGGGGCAGATCCCTTGGCTGCGTGTTGATGATCAAGCGGCAGGCCGGCTAGTTTACTAGATCCAGCCAGGCAGTCCTCCCGTTCCCTCCTTTTAGTGGGACGGGTGCGTCGAGCTCTTAAGGTCTCGTCAGAGGCCGTATGAGTCTCTACTTCAATTTCATTGTCAGTATCCTGGTCCGTCTGAACCAGGGGGTCATCCATGGGACGCTTCTCACTTAGAATCGGTACAGACTGTGATTCCATCTCGAAAGTACTCTCCCTAAAGACAGCACCAAAATGGTTTGGGGTTTTTTGATGTCCTACGGGAAAGTTACAATTCCGGGACTGGATCCGTACGCTTGTACCTGAAAAAAACGGAAACTCCGGTTGGTGGGAGCTCCACCTCCGACGATCAAGTTAGAAAGTGTTTTAGGAGTAAAAAGGTGCGGAAAGTAAAGGTGATATGGTTCCTCTATGGGGAGGAGTGATCAAGGAGTGCAATTAATGCTAAGTCTGGTCTAGCAAGTAGTATGCACGTGTATTTAGGCTTCTCTTGGTGAGATGATTAGTTTATTCTGAATGTATTTAATGAAGAATAATTACTGTATTTATAGCCTCAAAGTACGTGCACAATACTAGGTTAAATGGTAAACCTAGGACTGATTGGGCTTACCTCGGGATTCGAGCCCAATTGGTCGTTTTCCAGGTTAGCTGATAGTGGACCACGTGGCGTGGCGCGATTGATCCATGCTGGACCTCTTAGACCATGACACGTGGCAGCCCCCCCCGAATGGTCCACGTGGCTAACACGTGGCAGGTGCTGACTGGTCCACGTGGCGGGAAAAATCCCCTAAACAAAAGTCAAAATATTCAAACAAAGCTTTTTAAATCTAGTTAAAGTCATATGCATTCAACAAAGCAAATTGAATCAAGTCAAAGTCAAACGTATAAAATCGAGCTAATTGAATCAAATGAAAGAACAAACACATTCAAACAAAGCTTTTTGAATTAAGAAAAAGTCAAATGCATTCAACAAAGCTAATTGATTCAAATTAAAGTCAAATGCATTTAACAAAGCTAATTGAATTAAATAATGTCAAAATATTCAAACAAAGCTTTTTGAATCAAATGAAAGTCAAATGCATTCAACAAAGGTAATTGAGTCAAATCAAAGTCCAACAAATTTAAAAGAGCTAATTGAATTAAATCAAAGTCAAATGTATTCAAGAAAGCCATATCAATCAATGAAAGTGAAACACATTCAAACAATGGTTTTTCAATCAAGTAAAAGTCAAATGCATTCAACAAAGCTAATTGAGTTAAATGATAGTCAAATGCATTTAAAAAAGCTAATTGAATCAAATGAAGTAAAATATATTCAAACAAAGCTTTTTAAATCAAATGAAAGTTAAATGTATTCAACAAAGCTAATTAAAACAAATAAAATTCAAACACATTCAAAAAAAGCTTTTTGAATCAAGTAAAAGTCAAACATATTCAAACAAAGCTTTTGTAATCAAATAAAAGTCAAATGTATTCAACAAAGCTAATTAAATGAAATCAAAGTCAAACACATTCAAACAAAGCTTTTTGAATCAAATGAAAGACAAATGCATTCAACCAAGGTGATTGAGTCAAATAAAAGTTAAACAATTTCAACAAAGCTAATTGAATTGAATCAAAGTCAAATGCATTCAACAAAGCTAATTGAATCAAAAGAAAATCAAACACATTCAAACAAAGATTTTTGAGTCAAATGAAAATCAAAAGCATTTAACAAAGCTAATTAAATTAAATGAAAGTCAAACACATTCAAATATACCTATTTGAATCAAATGAAAGTTAAAAGCATTCAACAAAGCTAATTGAATCCAATGAAAGTCAAATGCATTTAACAAAGCTAATTGTATCAAATTAAAGTCAAAACATTCCAACAAAGCTTTTTGAATAATCTGAAATTCAAATGCATTCAAAAAAGGTTATTGAGTCCAATCCAAGTGAAACTAATTCAAAAATGCGAATTGAATCAAATCAAAGTCAAATGCATTTTAAAAATCTAATTCAATCAAGTGAAAGTCAAATACATTTCAAAAAGCTAATTGTATCAAATGAGAGTGAAACATATTCAAACAAATCTCTTTGAATCAAATGAAATTTAAATGCATTCAACAAAGTTAATTAAATCAAATCAAAGTCAAACACATTCAAACAAAGCTTTTTGAATAAAATGAAAGTAAAATGTATTCAATAAAGCTGATTGTGTAAAATCAATGTCAAACAAATTTAACAAAGCTAATTGAATTAAATCAAAGTCAAATGCATTCAACAAATTTAATTGAATTAAAAGAAAGTCAAACACATTTAACAAAGCTTTTTTAATCACGTGAAAGTCAAATGCATTCAACAAAGCTAATTTAATCAAATGAAAGTCAAATGCATTTAACAAAGCTAATTGAATCAAATCAAAGTCAAACACATTCAAACAAAGCTTTGTGAATCAAATGAAAGTTAAATGCATTCTACAAAGCTAATTGAATCAAATGAACGTTAAATGCATTCAACCAAGCTAATTGAATTAAATAAAAGTCAAATGCATTCAAACAAAGATATTTCAATCAAGATAAAGTTAAATGCATTTAACAAAGCTAATTAAATCAAATAAAAGTTAAAATGCATTTAACAAAGCTAATTCAATCAAATCAAGGTCAAAATATTAAAACAAAGCTTTTTGAATCAAATGAAAGTCAAATGCATTCAACAAAGCTAATTGAGTCAAATGAAAGTCAAACAAATTCAAAAAAGCTCATTGAATAAAATCAAAGTCAAATGCATTCAACAAAACTAATTCAATCAAATGATAGTGAAACACATTTAAACAAAGCTTTTTGAATCAAGTGAAAGTCAAATGCATTCAACAAAGCTAATTAAATCAAATCAAAGTCAAACACATTCAAACAAAGCTTTTTGAGTAAAAGAAAGTTAAATGCATTCAAAAAAGATAATTAAATAAATTAAAAGCAAAACCCATTCAGACAATGCTTTTTGAATTTAATGAAAGTAAAATGCATTCAACCAATCTAATTGAGTTAAATCAAAGTCAAACAAATTCAACAAAGTTGATTGAATCAAATGAAAGTTAAACATATTCAAACAAAGTTATTTAAATCAAATGAAAGTCAAATGCAGTTAACAAAACTAATTAAATCAAATAAAAGTAAATCACATTCAAGTAACGTGTTTTGAATCAAATTAAAGTCAAATGTATTCAACAAAGCTCACTCAGTTAAATAAAAGTCAAACAAATTTAGCAAAGCTAATCTAATAAAATTAACGTTAAACACTTTCAAACAAAGATTTTTGAATCAAATGAAAGTCAAATGCATTCAACAAAGTTAATCGAATCAAATGAAATTCATACACATTAAACTAAAGTTTTTTGAATCAAATGAAATAAAAATGCATTCAACAAAGCTAATTTAATCAAATGAAAGATAAACATATTTAAAAAAAAGCTTTTTTATTCTATTAAAATTCAAATGCATTTAACAAAGCTAATTGAATAAAATGAAAGTTAAACACATTCAAAAAAAGCTATTTGAATCAAATGAAAGTCAAATGCATTCAACAAAATCTAATTAAATAAAATAAAAGTAAAACACATTCAAACAAAGTTTTTTGAATCAAATGAAAGTCAAATGCATTCAATAAATATAATTAAATCAAATGAAAGTCAAACACATTCAAACAAAGCTTTGTGAATCAAATGAAATTCAAATACATTCAACAAAGCTAATTGACTCAAATGAAAGTCAAATGTATTAAACCAAAGCTAATTAAATCAAAAAAAGGTAAAACACTTTTAAACGAAGCTTTTTGAGTCAAATGGAAGTCAAAAGCATTCAACAAAGATTATTGAATCAAATGAAAGTTCTTTAAGGCTACCTGGAGCATTGTAGTTGCCGATATTTGCAAGGTTGTTCTTGGTGTTTTTGATCATGGTAATCTGTTAAGACAAGTATGTGCCTAAAATTGAAAGTGCTTGCATGGTGACTCATTTTAGGCCTATAGCATGTTTTAATTTAATTTACAAAATCATTTCCAAAATCATCTATTCAAGCCTAAAGGAAGTGCTTCCTAATTTGATTGATGATGTACCGGGTGCTTTTTTCTTTGTAGATCTATCTTGGATAATATTCAGATTTGTCAGGATATGCTTAAGGACTATGGAAACAAGAGAAAATCTTCAAGATGCACCATTAAGGTTGATATTAGCAAAGATTATGTCTCTGTTAGTTGGAGCTTCATTCAGGATATGCTGGTTTACTTAGGTTTTCCTGATAAGTTTGTTCATTAGATCATGACTTGTGTTACTTCACCTACTTATTCTATTTTGATGAATAGGGGTATGTATGGGTTCTTTAAGGGTTAGAGAGATGTGAGACAAGGGGATCCTATGTCCCCGTTGCTCTTTATCATTGTCATGGAGTATCTCTCTAGGTTACTAAAGAAGGTGAATAAGAAGAAAGGTTTCAAGTTTTATTACAGGTGTAAGTAGTTGAAATTGAATAACTTGATTTTTGCGGATGATTTGATGATGTTTGCTCATGGTGATAAACTTTCAACTCTTACTTAAATAGGGTTTTAGTGATGTTTGAAAGAGTTTCTGGCCTTCAAGCTAATTCGGAGAAGACTACTATATACTTGAAGGTTGTTGATTTTGACAGACTGGTGGATCAAATGCTAGCTAGACTTACCAGATGGTCTAGTAGACACCTGTCTTATGCAGCTAGGGTTCTGCTAATTAACTCTGTTCTTATGAGTCTTCATACCTACTGGGCTCAATGTGTTTTGTTCCCAAAAATAGTGATTTAGAGAATAACCCAGCTATGTCGGGCTTTCTTATGGTGTGGGTCAACCATATTATTTAAACAGGATCTTATTTCTTGGAGTTGGGTTTGCAAATCCAAGAAATGTGGGGGGTTGGGAATCAGGGATGTGGAATTATGGAATAAAGTAGCCCTTGGAAAGTTTGTTTGGAGAATTGCCTTGAATAAGAATCTCTTTGGGTTAAGTGGGTTCATAATGTGTACTTAAAAAGTGAAAATTTGTGGACTTATGCACCTAAATAAGTTGATGGTCACACCTGGAAGAAGATATGTGCTGTAAGGGATGAACTCAAGGATGGTTTTTTTAACTGAGCATTGGCAAAACACTGGTTATAAAATTTATGAGGGGTATAAATGGCTGCAAAGAGGGAATGCAAAAGTAATCTAGGCTGACTGGATTTGGAATAAGTACAATGTACCTAGACACTCTTTCATCACATGGATGGCTATTCTGAACAAATTAAGAATAAGAGACAGACTTCAGAGATTTGGAGCCTGTGATAAAGCAGACTGTTTACTCTGTGGTGACCATATCGGGGATTAGAAGCACCTGTTCTTTAGTTGTTCCTATAGCATGAAATGTATCGTGGACTTATGCACCTAAATAAGTTGATGGTCACACCTGGAAGAAGATATGTGCTGTAAGGGATGAACTCAAGGATGGTTTTTTAACTAAGCATTGGCAAAACACTGGTTATAAAATTTATGAGGGGTATAAATGGCTGCAAAGAGGGAATGCAAAAGTAATCTAGGCTGACTGGATTTGGAATAAGTACAATGTACCTAGACACTCTTTCATCACATGGATGGCTATTCTGAACAAATTAAGAATAAGAGACAGACTTCAGAGATTTGGAGCCTGTGATAAAGCAAACTGTTTACTCTGTGGTGACCATATCGGGGATTAGAAGCACCTGTTCTTTAGTTGTTCCTATAGCAGGAAATGTATCCAGATTATTAGCCAGTGGTTGCACATTATAGAGACTCAGTTAGATATTGAGAGCACTTGGAAACGCTGGAAAAGAGCTAATAAAGATCTTGTGAAGTAGAAAGTAAGCCTTGCTGTTTTAGCTGGTCTTGTGTATGGTATTTAGGCTGCCATAAACTTTGCTTTTTAGAACAGAGCTGTCATTTTGCCTAGCAGACTGTGCACCAATTTATGTGTGGAGGTGGTGAATCGTATCCAACAGCTTATCAGCAGCAAATGGGAGAGAATTCAATGTAAGTGGCTTATTGGAATCAAACATTGTATTCCTAAGTAGTTTCTAGTTGTTGTTTGCTTGCTGTCAGCTGGGTTGTTGCTGTGTGCTGTCTGTGCTGGCTGTGTTCTGGTCAGTGTTGAGGGTAGCTGCGTTTTTTTTATGCTGCTTTTGCTGCCTGCTATGTTTGCCTAGGTACTGTTTGCTCTGGTTGTTGCTTCTGTTGCCAGCTGCTGCTGTTGCTGGTTTGCCTGATGCTGGGTGTTGCTGGTTTATGCTGTGGATGTCTGCTCTGTAGCTGTTTGTTGGGTTTTGTAGCATCCAACGCTACGCGAAAGAGAAACCCGCCCAAGACCCGCCCCAATAATTTAAGCAATAAAGCATGCATAAACATAATTAAACAATAATTAAGAAAAGGGATAAAGAAGTAATACCCTTAAAGCGTGCTTCGCTCGTAAACCGAGCTCTTACTTCGAAACTTAAAGCCTCACAAGTGTGACGGCCTCTAACGGCTCGTACCCACGACCCGACCCGAACGATCTTCGCCTCGAGGGTTAGTCGAGACTTGACCAAGTATAAAACTAGAGTTTTACGAACTTAAAGGTTTTCTCAATCATAAGAGATGCCTTTTTGAGTTCCACTCAAGTTGATTTCCAAATGCCCAATCTTGGGGTATTTATAGGGAAATTCAACTTGCTCTTCCCATTTATGATCAACGTGGGATAGTTGCATTTTTCACTAATTTATTTAATTTCAAAATAAATTATAAAACAATGCAATTACAAATCAACAAGTGGCATGAGGAGAGGAGATGTTAGATGAGGACCATGACCATGGGGGAACCATTGCCTTGCTCCCCAAGGCATGGCTCTAAGCCTTGGTCCCCACCTCTCACAAACCCGTATCAAGCATAGGGTGAGTTGGCAGCCTACCTTGCTGCCCAGCTAGCACTGCCAGCCTGTGCGCAGCTAGCATAGCCAGCACGCCTAGCACATGCGTGCTACTGGTGAGCCACGCATGCTGCTGGCTGTTGGGCGGTGGGCGATGCTCCTAGCTTCCTACGATGGCATCCACGCACACGCACACACGCATAGGCCTAGCAATGCGATGTTGCTGTGCTATGCGTAGGCTGTGCGAGGCCTTGCGATAGCACCTAGGCACGCAAGCTCGCATGCTGCGGTGGTGCTTTTTCATGCAAAGGCACGCACACACGCAAGCAAACTGCTGCTCCTAGGTGCTGCCATGCGAAGGCACGCACACAAGCACAGATGATGCTGTGATTGTGCTGCCATGCGAGGCACGCACATACGCAAGCACCTAGTGCTAGCGATGGTGCGCCCTACACACATGGTGCGTCTAGGCTTGCGCCTAGCCATGCAAAGTGCATGCTAGCTCGAGCTAGCCTAGAGTCCACATGGCTAGGCCAATGTGATGCTACGGCTACGCTCGAACTTGTTGCTTGTTGATTTTGCGACTCTCGGTCTCGACGCCCTAGGCTCGATATCAGACGTCTGCGTTCGTAATACTCCAGTGACTCATCAAATCCTTCGGATTGATTCATCGGTTCGGATCGGCAGTTCGTTTGTGTTCGCCCCGAAGGGTTCAGTCAAGACAAAGTTGTAATATTAATTATTCACTAATATTACAGATCGGAAGCGGCCTCCACCTAGGAATTCCGATCACTTGATCTCACTTAAGAATTAGCTTCCTAATAATTCTGAACCCTCTATAAATACACTTGTTAGAAGGACACCATTCCTTTCAATCTCCCACTTATCCTTCCGGACAAGTGTGCATATAGTGTATAGCCTTTTTCCAATGTTGCTTAATGTCTCTTCATTAACTATAAGGTAAGAATCTTCGTCATCCTTACTACGTTCAGAAGTGTTTCTCGATCTCCGAGTTTGACTGTCAATAAGCAGATGATTTCTATAATCCATCTGAGCACGATCATGCATTTTCACAGTCTCACTCTTCGAGCGGCCTTGTAAACAACAAAGACATATTCCCTATTGTTAATAGGGGGACATTCCCAGTCTTGTACTGTAAACCTCTCTTACTAAGAGGACCTAATCTCCCGAGTGTTCCCGGTATAATTCCCAGTTACGGCGGACGTTTGACAACATCAAAGAGACTAGTACTCAAATAAGAGATCTTCACAATACTCATGGTCGAGGAAACAGGTTCCGATAGCTATAATGAGAAATGTACTTATGACGTTTTAAATCTCTTAAAGTACTCTCATAGGTCGATCCGGTGCAGTTCCAAACTAGCCCCTTTGCAAATGATTTATGACTACTATGTCCTTGCAGCACAAGAAACGGTGTTGTAAATCATACGACACACTAATCTCTAGTGGTCATTAATTGTCCATTAGTTAAATGACCTCGATTAGGGATAATTTTCGATTTAAGTATTCAATGTTCACTTAACAGGTGTTTCTTTATCCAAGACATGGTCTTGATACCCTGTTTTGAATATTCTCATAAATCGAATGGATTCATTATTTAAAACCACAATCAAATAGCAATGGAATGAATAGTAATTTTGCATGAAAAATTAATTACTCCATAAATGAATGGTTTCTACATAGTGTTTTACATTAAGGCATCTAGTTTAATTAAAACACATATATAGGGAATTCAAAGCCACTCTCCAACGTGCTTGATTCCCATTGCCTTGACGTGCTTGTTGTGCTTCACTTGAGGCTGAGGTTTAGTTAAAGTTATTGGCCACATTGTCATCCGTTCTAATCTTACAAATTCTGATTTCACCTTTGGATTTCCATTCCCTTATGATGTGAAATCACCTGAAGACATGTTTGACCATCTGGTGCTCACTTAGCTCTCTGGCCTGAGCAATAGCTCCATTGTTGTCACAATAGAGATCTATCGGACCCTAGATGGAGGGTACAACACCAATTTCACTGACAAACTTACGAATCCAAACTGCCTCCTTAGCTGCTTCTGAAGCTGCCAAATATTCGGCTTCAGTTGTAGAATCTGCAGTGGTGCTATACTTGGCACTCTTCCAACTAAACGCTCCTCCATTTAGGTAAATTATATACCCTGACTGTGACTTGAATTCGTCTCTGTCAGTCTGGAAGCTAGCATTGGGTAACCCAACAACCAAATCTTTGTGGCCTTCCTAGACCATGAATTTATCCTTGTTCCTTTTCAGATACTCTAGGATATTCTTGGCCGCAGTCCAATGCGCCTCTCCTGGGTCTGATTGGTATCGGCTCGTAGCACTTAAGGCGTACGATACATCAGGCCTAGTACATATCATGGCATACATGATCGATCCAATTAGCGAAGCATATGGAATCTGATTGATTCTCTCTTGCTCAACAAGTGTCTGTGGACACAGTTTCTTGCTTAGAGTTATGCCATGGGACATGGGTAGGTGCCCTCTCTTGGCATTCTCCATGATGAATCGTGCCAGTACTTTATCAACGTAAGTACTAAGGCTCAATCCAATCATCCTCTTAGATCTATCCCAATAAATCTTTATGCCCAATATGTACCGTGCCTCTCCTAAGTCCTTCATTGAAAAGCATTTTCCCAACCAGCCCTTTACGGACTCTAATAATTTTGTTTTGTTTCCAATAAGCAATATGGCATCGACATATAGGACTAGTGTTTAGGGTAAAAATACCCCTAGACACATGTCCTTATAAAGGCTTGCCACGTGTCAAGCTTGCAAAGGTCAGCAAGGGCCCAATCCCTTTACGACATGTGTCTTTGTACCCTAATTAAGGTAAACTCTCCCCTACTATAAATAATAGGGGCAGACCTCATTTATGGGAATTGACAACATCTCCAACAACCAACCAAACACAAAACCCATTGCAAAACGCTCTCCAATCGAGAATCATTTATTGCTCTTTATACCTCTTTTAAGAAAGATTCTAACTTAATTTTCGGAGGCGGAACTCCCACCCCCCAGCCGGAGTCTCCATTATTTGTGTAGGTACAGGCGAAGGAAGGAGCATACTAGGAAATTGTAACTCTCCCGTGAGACACATAAAAAACCCCCAAACATCTGGCGCCGTATGTGGGGAGAGTACTTTCTAGATGACTTCAGAACCTGTACTGTCGGGGAAAGGTAGCCAACCTGCTGGTGAGGCTGAGGTCCACTTGGACCAAGATACAGCCGACAACTATGAGGTTGAGACTTATACAGCCGCTGATGGTTCTTTAAGGACCAAGCATACACGTTCCAAAGACAAAAGGGAACGAGCAGAATTGCAGTCGGGCCTTAGTCACCCCACCAGAGGTCCGCTTGGGCTAACCCCTGTCTCAGAAGGAGCCACTCCTGTCTCCAGAGACGAACTCATGAATATGATGATGAGTTTCAAAGGAAAAATCAAAGGCCTCCTAGATAAATCAGCCAGCCCTCGTAAGGGGCAGGCGGAAGAGAGACGTTTTAGGAAAAAGACAGCCAAGGCGGTAAAAGATAGAGCACCTACTCCGCACCCAAAGCCAAAGGTGCCGGTTAGGTCCATTGATATCTTAAAAATTCGCATTCCCATGGAGAAGACCAGAAAACCCTTCCGGTACCTACATCCGGATGGAACAAAGAAGGTGTACTCTGATGTTCGAACTCTCATCCAGGATAGAAAGATTAAGCAACACTCCGTGTCGACTTCGACGTCGACCTTTCAAGACAGCTTCCATATTACATCAGGGAGGCACTCACGAACAAGTAAAGAGAGTCGGTCGACTAAGGTTTTTGCTCGATCCGACCCTCATATAATCCAACCGGTAGTGCTTGGGTCACCATACATGCCCTTTGGATCTCCTTACTCATAGCTGGCCCTATTCGGGGGTCAATCGCCACCTGTCCAGCCTATGGACTGGCAGCTCCGGCTGCTTAACCTTGGGGAACAGTCAACGACGTTCTCCAGGGAAATCACTGGGATGGCTCAGCCGTCAAAAATAAAAAATGTGTTGGTAGGTGCCTATGACGGCACCACCAACCCAGAAGATCACCTTTTTCATACACCAACCTGATGTATTTGCAAGGTCTGGATGATGCCTCTTGGTGTAGGTGCTTCCCGGCAACGTTGAAAGGGATTGCTCAACATTGGTTTAGTAACCTACCTGCCGGATGCATCAATAACTTTAGAATGTTGGCATACTGGTTCACGTCCAACTTCTCAATGAACATCCCTGCTAAAAAGACAAGCCTTGATCTGGGGGCAATACAACAGGGGGACAAGGAAGGCTCAGGTCCTATGTCAGGCGGTTCAACCTGATGAGAATCCAAATCCAGGGATTGTCTGATGACATCGCCTATACCGACTTCTTCAAAGGTTTAAAGGACGGATCAACTTTTAAGTTTGACTTGGTTAGAAAGAGGGTCTCTACCCTTCATGAGGCATTAATGAAGGCAGAGGCTTACATACATGCAATGGAACTTTGTGATGTTAAACTCCAAATGGATTAAAAAAGATCCGATAAAATAGAAAGCCAGCCTACTCAGCCGGCCAAAAGGGAAGAAAAGAAACGAAAAGAAGTCTGGGCCGCAAAGCCATCCGGATAACCGTTCTTGAAGAGAAAGAGGTCGGATCCGTATGTCCCAAGATACGAATTCACCAAGGATTGCGCCTCCATTCTCAAGGAGGTTAAAGACTGGTTAAATCTTGAGAAACCAGCAGCAATGAAGAGTCCCGTGAGCAGCCGGGATAAAAGTAAATATTGCCATTTCCACGAAGAGATAGGCCATGACACTGAAGGTTGTTTTAGTCTCAGGAGGCTCTTTGACCGCCTTGCTAATGAGGGGGCTCTAAAATCTTATTTGCCCAAATCAAATGGTACTCCCAAGCAGGTCAAGGGACAACCTCCAAAGACACCTGTAACTCATTCTGACACTGATGAGGAAACCATCTTAACCATAACCGGTGGATTTGCGGGTGGTGGTCCTATCATCCGGGGTACCAAGGATAACATAAGAAGGCTGATCAACTCAGTGGATGAGGGTCAGTCGTCTAAAAATTCATTCCCAGAGGTCAATATCTCCGAAAAGGATAGAGGAGAGACCAGGCGGCCCCACGATGATCCCATAGTCATCAAATGTAAAATTGCTAGTCAACGAGTTGGCCGGATCTTAATTGATACCGGGAGCTTGTCCGACCTCATAGGCTATCGGTGCTTAGGAAAGCTCAAGTACAAGCCCACTAGCATGATACAGGCTCCATACCTTCTTGTTGGCTTTGGGGGAGGAGTAGTGCATCCGGTGGGGATGGTTGACCTACCCATCCGGTTTGGAGTGAAGGGGAAAGGCCGGCGTATGGTTGTCAAGTTTCTTGTTGTTGAGGAACTGACGACCTACGACGTGATCATTGGCCGGCCAACCCTTAACATCTCCAAAGCAGTGATCATCCTGTCTCTAATGTTGATTAAATTCGAGAGGGATGATGGCACAGTCGGTTCCTTGAGTGGGGACCAAAAGACGGCGAGAGAGTGTTACCTCTCAGACGTCAAACCATCATTGGTCACAGACGGTCAGGAAAAGGAAATAGTTGAACTTGACGAATGTGATCAAGAAGCACCGGCCCTGAAAGCTGCCGGTAAAAAGAGGAAGGCGGATGAAATGACACTCGTCAAAGAAAAACAATAGCAATCACTTTCAGGGGAGAGGTCAGACGACCTTCGCCCCCTGCCGGTAGGAGAAATTATTGACATCATCTTAGATGACAGCCGGCCTAACAGAACTGTCAAAGTTGGGACGGTTGCTTTTGACATCTTGGGAACCAGCTTGCTCCGATTGCTGAGAGAATTCAAAGATGTGTTTGCCTTTGAAGTGGAAGAAATGCCGAGTGTAAGCCTAGATCTTGTTGTTCATAAACTCGCTGTGGATCCTAAAAAGAAGACGGTTAGGCAAAAGAAGAGGAACCATGGCGAAGAAAGATCTCAGGCGGGAGCAGTTGAGGTCAAGAAACTTTTAGATGCCGGGTTCATTCGGCAATGCTACTACCTGGATTGGGTAGCCAATGTTGTCCTCGTGAAAAAGTTGAATGGTACCTGGCGGATGTGTGTAGATTACATAGACTTAAACAAAGCTTGTCCAAAAGATAGTTACCCGCTTCCAAAGATCGACCACTTGGTAGAACTCTACAGCCGGTCATGCTCTGATGAGTTTAATGGATGCCTATTCTGGCTTCCATCAGATACCTTTGTGGAAGAAAAACCAAGAAAAGATAGCTTTCGTCACAGATCAGGGTTTATACTGTTACACGGTGATGCCGTTTGGGTTGAAAAATGCGCCTGCTACCTTCCAACAAATGATAAACTCGGTCTTTTATGATCAGATTGGGAGAAATGTAGAGGTGTACATTGATGACATGATAGTCAAATCCAAGCTATAGGCGGATCATCTATCTGACCTCTGAGAAACCTTCACCACCCTCAGGCGGCATAAGGTCATACTTAACCCAATAAAGTGCGTCTTTGGTGTTGAGTCTGGGAAGTTCCTCGGATTTTTTATTGACCATAGAGGTATAGAGGCTAATCCGGACAAGGTACAAGCGGTAATTGACATGCAGTCGCCTCGTACCGTTAGAGAGGCTCAAAATCTTACCGGTTGTCTAGCAGCATTGGGGAGATTCCTCAGCCGGTCCGGGGACAAGTGCCTTTACTTTTTTCAAGCAATCAAAAAGAGGTTCAGGTTTGAATGGGGTGAAGAGGTTGAGGCGGCATTTCAAAGGCTGAAGCAACACTTGCATTCTTTGCCAAGATTAGTGAGTCCCGTACCCCAGGAGACCCTCTATATGTACCTAGCCGTCTTGGATCATTCCCTAAGTGTCGTTCTCCTTGCTAAGAGAGACGGTAAACAGCTCCCGATTTATTTCATAAGCCACGTTCTCCGAAATGCTAAACTTCGATATCCCATGATTGAAAAGTTTGGTATGGCTTTATACAAAGCGATCAAACGATTGAAGCCTTATTTCTTGGCTCATCTGGTTACCGTCTATACTGATCAACCGCTCAAACGGCCTATGACCACGTTAGAGTCATCCGGGAGAATGATTAAATGGGAAGTGGAAATTCAAAGTTTAGAGATAACTTTCGAGCCCAGGCGGGCAGTGAAAGGTCAGGCGTTTGCCGACTTCATTGTCGAAATGACTAGGCCGGTACAGCTGGATAATACCGATCAGGTATGGAAGGTGTATGTAAACTGGGGTTCTACCATGAATGGTTGTGGGGCAGGCGTAATTTGTCATTCCCCGGAAGGGGATAAATACGAATATGCTCTACGATTCAAGTTTCAGGCTTTGAATAATGAAGCAGAGTACGAGGCCTTGCTAGCCGGTATCCGCATGTGTAAGGCAGCCGGGGCAAGGAAGGTTGACGCCTGTTCGGATTCTCAACTAATTGTTAGCCAGTACCATGGTGATTACGAAGCCACTCATCCGGTAATGATTAAATATCTTCAGGCAGTCAAACAAGAGGCTGGGGCATTTGATGAATTAAATCTAAGTCAAGTACCAAGGTATGAGAATAATCAAGCGGATGCACTATCAAAACTGGCATCATCCCCCACTTGCGATACGCCTAGGTCAGTATTTTGGGAAGTCAAGGAAAAGAAAATCATTGAACATGATCCCATTAGAGTTCTAAATCGAAGCTCTACTTGGATGGACCCCATCCGGGACTACTTGGTAGACGGCACTCTGCCGAATGCCTCCTCAGAAGCGGCTGCTCTAAAGCGACGATCATTAAGTTTCGTCATGCACAGGGGTGAACTCTTTCGAAAGGGGTACCTACAGGCGTTATTCAAGTGTATAACCCAAGAAAGGGGAAAGGAAGTGCTAGAAGACCTACATGCCGGCTTTTGTGGATCACACATAGGCGGCAAAACTCTCGCAAAGAGAGCTAGGCGGCAGGGGTACTTTTGGCCCACTCTTGAGGCAGATGCTCTAGAACTGGTAAAGAGATGTGACAAGTGCCAGAGATTTGGCTGGCTTATCCATTAATCGGCTACTGATTTGACGGCTATTTTCAGCCCTATCCTGTTTGCCAAATGGGGCATGGATATTTTGGGACCGTATACGCCAGCCTCAGGCGGTCGTAGATACATTTTGGTGGCTGTTGATTACTTCACAAAGTGGGTTGAGGTAGAGGTGGTGAAGGGCATCAAAATTAAGGATGTCATCTCCTTCATCTGGAAGAATGTCATCACCCGGTTTGGTGTTCCTATGTCAATGGTCTTTGATAATGGTCCGCAGTTTGAAACGCCTGTCCTCAAAACTTGGTTGCAAGACCAAGGAATTTCACATTATTTTGCATCCGTAGGCCGTCCTCAAGCAAACGGTCAGGTGGAAGCTTTTAACAAGCTTATCTCAGGCGGCATAAAGAAGAAGATCGAAAAAGAGGCGGTCTTTGGGCAGAAGAATTGACTCATGTTCTTTGGTCATCAGAAAAACAGAGGAGGGGTCAACCAGTGAAACCCCATTTCTCATGGCATACGGCAGAGAGGTTGTCCTTCCTATTGAGTTATATGAACCAACACTTCGAATCATGCTTTATGATGAAAAAGCAAATTGGGAGGCCATGCGTCTGGCTTTGGATACACTCCCTAAAAGAAGGGGTAATGCCGCATTACGTCTTGAAATCTACCGTTCTTGAATGACGAGAGCCTACAACAAAAGGGTGCGCAAAAGACCCCTTAAAGTAGGAGATTTTGTACTACGTAAGCTTGAGGCAACCGATAGGGCGAATGAGAAAGGGAAGTTAACTCCCAATTGGGAAGGTCCCTACTGGATTTTTGAAGTAGTTAGAAATGGCACTTACCGCCTGGAAACCCAAGACAGAATGCGGCTACCTCGCACCTGGAACATTGATAACTTGAAAAAGTACTACTTCTAAGGAATTTGTAATTTTTGTAAAAAGCATTGAAATTTGAAGTATATTATTTCTTTCCATTGAACTAGCACCCGTCTAAGTTCAAAAACACAGACGGAAGAACATTTATTAAACCACCGCTCCAAAAAGAGCAGTCATCCGGTGACACCCATCCGGGTGAATTCACCAAAGAGAACAGCTCCCTTCCGGGTGGTACATTGTTCTGGCGATCGTAAACTCAAACGACATTTACTGACACATCTTTGAAAGTACACAGCCGTTTGAAATGATCCATTGCATTTGGGATTTGGCCGGCATAGATCCAAAAGTGGTCCATGCGGCAAAATTCAAATCCTGGTAAAAACGCCAACTGGCTTTAGCAGCAAAGCACTACAGGCGGTTAGGTATTCCGGATGACCATTTGTTTAAGAGGACAATGTTATTCCTCTTTTTATGAAAACTCCTGTTGTGTTAAAAACAACAACAAATTTTTAAATATATATATATGGGCTTAAAGCAACCGGTCTATATCCAAAAGATATGAAGACGGTCTTTAGTACCCATCCGGCTAACTTTCAAACGGCTGCTTGTTTACCGTTGGAGTAAACAGTCATCCGTTTTAGGGGCATTTTATTGTATCAGCTGGTATGATTGAAGGTCAAAGATCGTTACCCATCCGGCTGTCCTTGAAACGGCTACTAATTTACCATTGGAGTAAACAGTCATCAATTTCAGGGGCATTTTATTGTATCAGCCGGTATGGTTGAAGGTCAAAGATCGTTACCCATCCGGCTATCCTTGAAACGGCTGCTAGTTTACCGTTGGAGTAAACAATCATCTGTTTCAGGGGAATTTTATTGTATCAGCCGGTATGATTGAAGGTGAAAGATCGTTACCCATCCGGCTGTTTTTGAAACGGTTGCTTGTTTACCGTTGGAGTAAGAAGTCATCCATTTCAAGGGCATTTTATTGTATCAGCCGGTATATTGTAGATGTATACTTGTAAAAAATTTCAATTAATTAAAATTTGTAAGTAAATAGCAAAACCGACTGAATCTGTTAAATATATTGAAATAGAAATGTTAACCGAACCCATGTCGGGGAAAAGTACAGAGACATACACGGCTCGCAGGCTGGTAAAAAAAGAAATGTTTATGGTTGTTGCTGTTGCTGCTGAGGTTACTGTTGCTTCGGCTGTTGAGTTTGTTCTGTTTGGAACTTCAGCCGATTGCGCCACAGTTGGTTCTGGCTGGATTTCAGTTAGGGCCTCCTGATTTACCTCATCCGGTTGACTCTCTTTATTCCATTCGACCCACTCCTCAAAAGGGGGAGGAGGGTCAGAACCGAGTACCTTAGCCTCATATACTTCAGAAGCATACAGGTACCGGAGGTTGAAGTATTCGAACTCATAGTCCGGATCAATGAGACTCCAAGCCAGCTTCATACGCTCCTCGTAGTTGGCCTCGTTCTCTTTAATCAAGCGGATTTGTTCCTTCTCTAGCTCTTCTTTATGTGCCGCCTGATTTGAAGCAAGCTCGTCCTTCAGTCGGCTGTTTTCCCGGTGGAGGTCAGCATTCTCTTTGTCGGCTCCTTCCAGAGCCTTGAGATCTGCCTGAAGGTCCTTGACCTTTTGATCAAGCTCATCCGCTCTCTTTTTTGTCGCCTCCCCAGCCAAAACAGCTCCCTTCAGCAATTCCTCCTGTTCCAACTCCCTCCGTTTAGTTTCCAAGTTAATTTCAAGAGCATTGAATTGGGAAACGTCAATCAGCTCTGATGCGCGTTTCTGAGCGTCCCTTACCTCCTCTTTCTTTTTACGCAAGGGGACTCGCACCTCATCAACTCTCAGCATCACCTGCGACATCAGCCGGAAAAAGTATAAGAAATTAAAAGATTATTACTCTTCTAGTAAATACAGAACATTGCACAAGCATAGGCCATCCGGTCAATTACCTCAGCTAGAAGGGAGTTGATGCGGTCGAGGTTCACTTGGTGCACAGCCGGCACCGCCGCCTTCTCAAAGCGGGTCATAGTCTTAATCATTCTCTGAGCATACTGGTTGTAATTGGGCCAGCTGGAGGTTGCATCTGCATTTATAGAGTTATCTGTAAGATGCTGGGCATACGCTTCGCCTATATTCATCCGACATCTAGAAGAATCCCCGGATTTTCTTGCTTGGGTGTTGACTCTCATATGCCCAAGCGGCCAGGGGGGGATCAAAGGTAGAGGTTTTACCTTTTTCGGGCTGTGGGGTCAAAGCCCCCCCAGCCGCATTTGAATCTGTACCCGTCTGGGTACGAGCAGCCGACCTCAATTCCTCCACTACCATTTCAAAGTGGGGAATGGATTGCAGGCTCTTTCCTGCAGTAGTAGGCCTGTCTGTGTCAGGCGTTTTCTTCGAAGCCGAAGCAGCCGGGGCGGGAGCCGCCAGCCTTGGTGTTTTAGCAGCCGGCTGAGGTATGTTTCCAGCCGGCCTTTTGTGCATGCTCGCTAAAGAGCGAGGCATGACTTGGCTCCTAGTCTGAAATCAGTCAAACATATTACATCTAGTTAAATATCATCTACCTTCAAGTATATCGCATCCGGCAAATAAAGAAAGTAAATATGGCCAAGATAGACTACCCCAGCGTTTTTGGAGGCCAGCGCCGCCTTCTTTTCTTCAATCTGCTTCTTCCTTAGAAGAAGAGCAGAAGTAGCAGGTGTCTTCTCTACAGGCACCATTTCTTTGGCAACTTCTGCAAAAAGGCAAAGGGAAAGGTTAGAGTTCTGATAGACATACACAGGCGTCAGGTACCGTGTGACTCAGAAACCTACCCTTAGTAAACATTGTACTAAGATTATAGAGAGATAGGATGGCCTCATCCTTAAACCATTCCGGATGGGGAACAAAGAATTTGGGAACAATAATTTCGCTCCCATCATCCATCCGGGAGGTCGTCTTAAGAAAGAGACCTCTTTCCATTATTTGATCCCATGCCTCAGCCGACACTTTTGGGAGAGCGCATTTTCTCCGGAGAGAAACCGGATGCTTATTATATCTGCGCAGCCGGCGGTTAAGTTGTAGAGTTGGAGAAGAAACAACATAGAATTTGCTCTTCCAATTGCTTCATTTGGATGGCTTGTCCAAAGTCATCATATACTCTGGGTGGGTTGTTAAAGTATACCATGCATTCTAACCACCCGACGCCCGGCTGAGGTAATGCATATGAGAGAATACCTCCCAGCTAGGCTTAACCTCCTGCAACTCGCAGGCAGCAATATATCCCAATGTGTTGACCCATGAGTTAGGGGTCAACTGCCATACACCTTAGTCATATCCCCTTAGTATGGCCTTAATGCAATGATGAAGGGGGAACCGGAGGCCGGCTGTGAATGCCGCCTAGTAGCAGCCGAAGTAGTTGTCGGCATTGTCCAAATTTTTGGTCCAAACGACGCTTGCCTCTACCAGTTCTTCCCAGTTCTTCCCTACCAGCTTCTTATTAAAAAAAAGCAGGGAGTGTTGCATTTAAAGTAACCACATCCCTGGCGGACATAGTCATGTCGATAGGGTCACCTGCAGCCGGCCACTTATAGGCTTCCTCATCAATAGGGGCAGCCGCTTCAGGAGACTCCTCATCAGAGTCGGATGCCTCATCACCTGACACCTCGCCGGAGCCATCGGCGTTAGAATTAGAGTCTTCTAAAATACTGTCCCCCGGTGTACTAGGTTCACCCGGAGAATTATGTGGAATAGAATCATTCGGAACTCTCTTAGACGGTTCCTTTGTCTGATCTTCAGCTAAATCTACAGCCGGATCAACGGCTGCATCATCGGACTGGTAGTCAGGGTCGACAGCCGTCACACTTATCCGAGCCATTCTATCCTGCACATGAACAGAGACGATCAGATTCAAAGTAGGTGAAGGTTGGCCAAAACACCCCCAGACGGCAGTCCCAATCCTAGACTTAGCCATCTCTAGTGACCGGCTGACCACTGTCGTAGGCTGTGCCGTTTTTATATTGGTGGAGTCCATATCCTAATTCTATATGCACAACCGGAAATTAAAGGGAAAAGAATTGCAAAGGGTACAGACGGTACCTTAGAATGTGAAGCTTGTTGGATACAACTGTCAAAGCTGAAAGTGGCTTGAAGTCACCACAGGCGGATGTGTTTGAAGCTGAAAGACAAAAATAGAAATTAGCGGGTTTTTCATTAACTCATTCAAAGATACCCAGACGGTTTAAAACCGGATGAGGGTTTTTTAGAAAGCTAACTATACATTGTATGAAGTTCACTACTAAGAAATGGGTTAAAGACCCCAGAGGCGGCATGCAACCCGAATGGGAAATCATTCAAGATCCTTGAAATCAAAAGTGTAAAGTAAAGAGAAAGGGGCAGCCGGTACCTTGTCGAAATTGAGTAGAATATACTCAACCGGTAGCCGGATGTGATTGATCTACAAATGCCGAATGCTAGAATTCTTGAGGAAATTAGGCAGCCGGTGTCAAAGCTCTCAGAGAATTTTTTGAAAATTTTGTAAAGTATGGAGGAGAGAGGTGATGTCTCTCATTTATAGGAGAGGAGCAGAAGGTGAATCAACACCTTCTGCCCTAAAAATTGAAAAACTTAAAAAGGGAGGGAAGCAGACGAACCGTCCCTTCCCATTCCTCTGACGCCTGTCACAGGTGACACATGACTATGCTACATCACACTTGTGAGGGGCAGATGTTTAGGGTAAAAATACCCCTAGACACGTGGCCCTATAAAGGCTTGCCACGTGTCAAGCTTGCAAAGGTCAGCAAGGGCCCAATCCCTTTGCAACACGTGTCATTGTACCCTAATTGAGGTACAGCTCTCCCCTACTATAAATAGTAGGGGAAGACCTCATTTATGGGAATCGACAACATTTTCAACAACCAACCAAACACAAAACCCATTGTAAAACGCTCTTCAATCGAGAAGCATTTATTTCTCTTTATACCTCTTTTAAAAAAGATTCTAACTTAATCTTCGGAGGCGAAACTCCCACCCCCCAGCCGGAGACTCCGTTATTTGTGCAGGTATGATCAGTGGCCATTTTGCCCACTTTTCTACTTCGTTTCTTCCCCGATTGAGCCCTTTGTTTGCCCTTTTTCCTCTATTTTAGCTTAGTTTTGTTATTATTGAGCATATTTGCTACTTGGAGTGGTTTTGAGTCATTTTTGGCTCATTTCCTAAGGTTTTATTCCCTCTCCTTTAACCCATTTCAATTTGCTCCTATTAGAACCTTTCCTATGATTTGTGTTTTCCATCTTACAGGTCCTCCCGTGGCTAAGAAAGCAAGGATTGGATGCAAGGATTAGGCATGCTTTGGAGTCAAAGGGATTGGAGCATTAGAGCCCAAAATATGAAGGAAAGAAGAGTTCAGAGCGGGCGCTCTAGATATGGAGCGGGCGCTCTGTATTCCTTGCTGCAAAAAAACCAAGTACCCAACCCTCAGAGCGAGCGCTCTAATGGTGAAGCGGGCGCTCTAGCTCCCAGAATAATCAGAGCATTTTCTGCGAGACTTCAGAGCGGGCGCTCTGGCCTTAGAGCGGGCGCTCCGTGTTCCCCTGACCGATTTGAACTCTGCTACACGCGTAGGCCGACGGCTCTAATTATTTTACTCTGCACGTGATGCCTAAAATTTTGGGCCTTGATTTGGGTTAGGTTTTAGAGGAGGGTATAAATACCTCTCTTCCTTGTAATTGGGAGGAGAGAGGTATGTAGAGAGAGAAATATTAGAAAATCAGATTTCAGCTTATTGTTTTTTTTCTTCTTTCTTTTGCACTTTAGATTAGTTAGGGTTTAGTTCCTCATTAGATCTAAAACACTACTCTTTGTTACTCTCTTTCATTTTCAATCCAAGATTAAATCTTTTGGTATTATTTCTATCCCTACTCTTTATTTATCTATTTTAATTAGTTTTAGCTTATTTTTAGTTGTTATTTTAAGTCAATAGAATAGTTTAATATCTTAGTTGCCTCCTTGTTTAAACTTGCAATTTCTGGTTTTGATCCTTTATTTTCTTGCTATTAGTATAATATTATCCTTATTTGCTTAGATTTCATGCTATTTAGAATAGATTACAAGTAGACTTAACATATTCTCTTCAAAGTTAACTTCTTTAGTAAAGTTTAATCATCCTATTTTCTGGTTTTAGCCATGTTTCTCTCATTAAACTTAGTTTTTGCTTTTGTTAATGTTCTTGTGTGCTTTGGTATGACCCTTCCTTCTCTAGGCTAGGTTTCTAGCTAGGGGAGGGGGAAATGATGAACTAATGATGAAATGAATGATATGTGGTGCAAGATTGGGTAGATTGAGAAGTTTTGCAATTGATTCCAACCTAGGTTTTAGTTGTTAGGATTTAGAGATTGATCACCTCTAAGACCCTATTTTGTGTTGCATGCTAGTTGCGCGAGAGTGAGCTTGTATGTGATGATGACTAGGTTAGGGATGACCTCGACCACCGAGGCGGGGTTGGGTAGGCGGTGTTTAGGTGAGCCCGAGAGGGAATCCTAGATGTTGGACCATAGGCCCCAATTGTTTGATTGACCAATTGAACCATTCTTGTTGCCTCTAATTGTTGAAATCATTGTTAGTTAGGAATTCTCCCCTATCCCCTAGTGTTTGCTATTCCTTGATTTTCGAAGTTTTATACCTCTGCTTGTTGCTTGTTAATTTAGTTCTTAGTTTATTTGTTTCCCTAGTAGCTATAGATAAATCCATCAAAAATTTATTCCTCCCTTTTCAATTGACTTATAAGTGATCTAAGCAAGAGACGTTTGACCTTCCCTGAGGATTCGACCCCTCTTCCACTATGCTACCTTTGGTTAGTTTAGGACGTGGGTTTTCTTTTTATTCTTGACTCGACCTTTAGGAACTAACGACACCTAGGGGGCTGATCAAGTTTTGGCGCCGTTGCCGGGGACTGGCAACATTGTTTATTGCTTAGTTATCTTGTTTTTCAATTGTTTTCTACTTCTATCCTTCTATTTTTCATTTATTTCTCCGTTGTTGTCATTCGCTAATTGTCTGTTTAGCTGTGTTGAATGCTTAGAAGATCACAGGGACCACCTACTCACGACCTCGATCTCGACATTGACCGCACTCTAAGGCGAGTGAGGAGACTATTTGTTGAACAAACGGGTGAGGAGGAGGAGTTCTTTGATTCTTCTAGTGATATTTCTTCAGACATGGGGGATGCCAATGGCGCTCTTTTTGGTGACTTTGGTAATCCGGGTAGTCATGAATTGCAATGTGGGATTCTACTTCCTACAACGGAAACAAATTTCACTATCCACCCGCACTACACTCAAATGGTGCGTGGAGATCAATTTTCTGGAGCAGCTCATGAAGATCCGATAGAGCATTTGGACAAATTTCTCGAGACATGTGCTTTACTCCAAACCAACCAAGTCACTCAAGAATACATCCGGATGCACCTTTTTCGGTATTCGCTCACAGGCAAGGCTTATAGGTGGCTCAAAAACCTAAAGCCCGGCTCGTTGGCCTCATGGAGAGACACGGCCAAAGCTTTCTTGAACAAGATCATTCCCGAAGACAAATCAACCGAATTGAGGCAGAAAATTTCATCATTTAGGCAAGAAAGGTATGAATCTTTGGGGAAGCTTGGGACCGGTTTAAAGAGTATGTGAGAGCTTGCCCACACCATGAGTTTGACAAGCAACTTCTCATCAAGTTCTTCTATGATGGTCTTGACGACATACCCAAGCAAAATTTGAATTCCGGATGTGGTGGACATATTAGCAAGGTGCCTCAAGCTCAATTGGAGGACACCATAGAGGAAGTTGTGAGGTACTATTCTACGAGTGGTGGAAGAAGAAGAGGTGAAGAGAGAGCTTCGGGCAAATTCGAGCTTGATCAAGGTTCACTCAAGGCTCTTATGGAACAAGTCATTGACAAGAAGCTGGGAAATAGCCAAGGGTCTTCATCTTCCTCCACCAATCAAGTACACTCTTTCTCTTGTGAGAATTGTGGGGGTACCAACCATGATATATCATATTGTGGTGGTCGAGACCCCGAACATGTAGCGGCAATGGGGTACATGAACAATCAACGTGATAATTGGAGAGCCCCCAATGCCAATTATGGTAATAGATTTCAAGATGCAAGTGGCCCAAGCCACAACACGGGTCAAATGGCTCCCTTTCCAAATCCAAATGCTAGCAATCACCCTAGAGCACCATTCAAGCAAGGACCACCCAACCAATTTCAAAATTTCCAACCCAACCCTTCCATGCAAAATGATCCTAATCAACAAATGCTCATGGAAACTCTCAATAGAATCCAATCAAGCCTATCCGCCATGGATCAAAGAATAACCAATAGTGAGCGAAAAGCGGATCAAAGGCATCAAGAGGTCACCGCACATCAAAAGATGATGGATAATCAAGTGGCTCAACTCGCCGAGAGGGTGACCAATCTAGCCAATGAGAAGCTCCCGGGCCAACCTACTACCAACCCGGCTACCACCCATCATATCAAAGCTATCTCTCTTAGGTCCGGAAAGTCTTATGAGGGGCCTAGGAGTGATCAATCGGAGCACAACAAGGAGGGTGAAGAGCAAGTGGTTGAAGAGGTCAATGGAGATAGCCAAGGTCAAATAATTGACAATAGTGTTGAAGGAATCATTGAGAAGAGGAAGGGTGAAGGTAGTGAAAAGAGCAAGGAAGTTGGGAAAGACAAGCAACCATCAACATCTTATCAACCATCAAGGTTCGAACCACCACCGCCTTATCCCGAGAGGATTGTTGAGAGGAGATTGAATGACAAGTACAACAAGTTTATGGCTATGCTCAAGTCACTTCACATCAACATTCCATTCCTTGAAGCCATGACTCAAATGCCGCCCTATGCAAAATTCCTCAAGGAACTCCTCTCCAACAAAAAGAAGCTAAGTGATGAGTGTATCACTCTTCCTCATCAAGTTAGTGCCCTAGTGCAAAGAACCTTGCCTACCAAGCAATGTGATCCGGGAAGCTTCACTCTTCCGGTCAAGATTGGTGATATGGAGACCACGGGTGCACTAGCCAATCTTGGGGCAAGTGTGAGCCTCATGCCACTATCCATTGCAAAGAAGCTCAAGTTCGAGATGATACCTTCAAGAAAGGTGATTCAATTAGCCGACCGGTCCACAAAATTCCCATGCGGTGAGTTAGAAGACGTTCCTATCAAGATTGGGAATTTGTTTGTGCCTTGCGATTTTGTGGTAATGGATATGGAGGAGGACCCTCATACTCCTCTTATCCTTGGAAGAGAGGCACTCAAGACCATGGGAGCGGTCGTCAATTGCAAAGATAATACCATTACATGTGAGGTGGCCAATGAGAAGTACAAGTTTGAATTCTCAAAGACTTTGAAGCAACCTATGGTAGAGAAGATTTGGCGGGTGGACTTGGTGGACTCCGAACTTGATGAATTGGTGAAGTCTCATGAGGTAATTAAAGACAAGGGTGATGAAGACCTCCCATGTGAGGAGGTGGGTGAAGGAGAATCTTTGTGTGCCTTGGAGGTTGAAAGCCTTGAAGGTGAAACTCATCCCGAGACTCAAGGAGCCGTGGATGAGCTCCCATCGATCCAAAGTGAGTCTAAGGAGGAGAGTTCCACGCCTCCTCCCAAGGTAGAACTAAAACCCCTCCCTCCTTCTCTCAAATATGCTTATTTGGATGATGAATGCTTACATCCTATTATTGTCAATGCTAACCTCGATGACACCTCATTGCAAAAATTAATTGAGATTTTAAAAAAATATAGGAGTGTTATCGGGTATAGCATTGATGATATTAAGGGGATTAGCCCTAGCTTGTGTATGCATCGCATTCATCTTGAGAATGATCATGCCTCTTCCATTGAACCTCAAAGGCGGTTGAATCCGACTTTGAAGGAAGTGGTTAAGAAGGAAATCCTCAAACTACGTGAAGCAGGGATCATTTATGCTATCTCCGATAGCAAATGGGTGAGCCCGGTTCATGTGGTTCCCAAAAAGGGAGGCATGACCATCATACAAGATGACAAGGGGAATGATATCTCCACCCGCACTGTCACGGGGTGGAGAATGTGCATTGACTATAGGAGGCTTAATAAAGCCACTAGAAAAGATCATTTCCCCTTGCCATTTATCGATCAAATGTTGGAAAGGTTGGTGAAGCATTCGCACTATTGTTTTCTTGATGGTTATTCGGGTTTCTTTCAAATCCCAATTCACCCGGATGACCAACATAAAACAACCTTCACTTGTCCATTTGGGACATTTGCCTACCGAAGGATGCCCTTCGGATTGTGCAATGCCCCATCGACTTTCCAACGATGTATGACAACAATCTTTTCTGATATGATCGAAAATGCAATAGAAGTTTTCATGGATGATTTCAGTGTTTGTGGTTCGTCTTTTGACCTATGCTTGCACAATCTCGAAAAGGTTTTAAAGAGGTGTCAAGAGACGAACCTTGTGTTGAATTGGGAAAAGTGCCATTTTATGGTCGAGGAGGGCATTGTCCTCGGGCATAAAGTGTCCATTAATGGTATTGAGGTAGACCCGGCAAAGGTCTCGGCGATAGAAAAGCTACCCCCACCATCATCGGTGACCGGGGTACGTGCCTTCTTGGGGCACGCCGGCTTCTATCGCCGATTTATCAAAGATTTTGCACAAATAGCGAGACCTTTGACGAGTTTACTTCAAAAAGAGGTGGAGTTCAAATTCGATGATGCTTGCACTAAGGCATTTGAAACCTTGAAAAATGCTTTAGTGAATGCGCCTATAGTGCAAGCACCGAATTGGGAACTCCCGTTTGAACTAATGTGTGACGCGAGTGATAATGCAGTTGGAGCAGTCCTTGGGCAAAGGAAAGAAAAGAAATTGAATGTGATCTCTTATGCAAGCCGGACTTTAGATACGGCACAAAAGAATTACACCACCACGGAGAAGGAAATGTTGGCGGTGGTCTTCGCTTTTGACAAGTTTAGACCCTATTTGGTGTGCAACAAGGCCATTGTCTACACCGATCACTCCGCGGTGAAGTATTTAATGAGCAAAAAGGATGCTAAGCCGCGTCTAATCCGATGGGTCCTTCTCTTACAAGAATTTGACATTGAAATACGGGATAAGAAAGGAAGTGAGAACCTAGTGGCTGACCACCTCTCAAGGTTGCCGTTAGACCACCCTTCTTACCTTGACAAAGAGGATCCCATCGATGATGAGCTTCGAGATGACTCTCTTATGGCGATCGTTACCAACACCATCCCTTGGTTCGCTGATATTGCAAATTATTTAGCAAGCGGGGTGGTACCTCATGACTATGATGCTCGACAAAGGAAGAGGTTCTTCAAGGAAGTTAAGAGGTATTTTTGGGATGATCCAAGCTTGTACAAGAAGTGTAGTGACGGTTTGTTCCGGAAATGTGTGGCAAATCATGAGATGGAAGGTATTATGGAACATTGTCATTCACTACCTTGTGGAGGTCATGGAGGTGTCAACAAGACCGTGGCAAGGATCCTAGGTTGCAAGCTTTGGTGGCCAACTATGCGCAAAGATGTTCACAAGTTCATCCTTCGATGTGACCGATGCCAAAGGATGGGAGGAATCACAAAGAGAAATGAAATGCCGCAACAATCAATCTTAGAAGTTGAGCCATTTGATGTATGGGGAGTGGACTTCATGGGTCCGTTTGTCTCCTCATGTGGGAATTTGTATATCCTTGTGGCTGTGGATTATGTGACTAAATGGGTGGAAGCGATACCATCACCCACAAATGACCACAAGGTAGTGTTGAAGTTGCTCAAGAAGATCATCTTTCCTAGATTTGGGGTGCCACGGTGCCTAATTAGTGATGGCGGATCTCATTTCGCCAAGAAACAACTCGAAGCACTTTTGAAGAAATATGGGGTACATCATAAGGTTGGACTCCCTTACCATCCACAAACCCAAGGGCAAGTGGAGGTGTCCAACAGAGAAATTAAGAGTTTGCTCGAGAGGATGGTCAACAAGTCTAGAAAAGATTGGTCCCTAAGACTGGATGATGTACTATGGGCCTTACGGACCGCTTACAAGACACCGATTGGCACCACGCCATATCGACTTGTCTATGGTAAGGGATGCCACCTTCCGGTGGAATTGGAGTACAAGGCATGGTGGGCTGTAAAGGAACTCAACATGGACCTTCACTTGGCCGGAGAAAAGAGGTTACTCAAGCTCAACGAGTTGGAAGAGTTGAGGTATGATGCTTATGAGAGCTCTAGACTCTACAAAGAACAAACCAAGAGGTGGCACGACAAAAGGATTCGAGATCGTGACTTCGAGGTGGGTAACAAGGTTCTTCTCTTCAACTCACGTCTCCGACTCTTTCCCGGGAAGCTCAAGTCCAAATGGGTGGGGCCGTTTACAATCACCAAAGTAACCCCCTATGGCTCGTTCGAATTGGAAAATCATGAAGATGGGAGCCGGTTCATGGTGAATGGGCAACGGATCAAAAGATACTATGATGAAGGAGATATTGGAAAGATCGGTTGCCTAATGCTTGGGACGGTCCACACCGTTCCTCCCCCTTAGCTTTATTGCTCGTGACGTAACGTCAAGCTAGGGACGTTAAACTAGCATGCTTTGTAGTATATTGTGAATATTTGTCTTTGAACTATCTCTTTAGTTACTTTTTGTTTTAAGTACTTTGCAAAAATCCGGAGGATTTTTCCCCAAAGAGGGGATGGTTTATGTTGGTTATCGTTAGCCAAAATGCTATAAACCGAAGGGCACGACCTCTTGGCTCAACCAATCAATGGTTGAGTCGGGTACTTAGGTCGCATCCTATAGAAGTACTAACGATTTTGGTTTGAGTGATATTTGAGTGTTTGCAGGTTTGGGAAATAATGCTTTTAAAGCCAAAAATCCGACAGTCTAGAGCGGGCGCTCTAAACAGAGGGCGGGCGCTCTGCATCATTGGGAATTATTCAGAATACTTGAGGCCAAAATCCGAGAATTTAGAGCGGGCGCTCTGGGTGTAGAGCGGGCGCTCTGATTTTAAGGGGGCTAAGGAAGGAAAATTTCGAGAATTTAGAGCGGGCGCTCTGGGTGTAGAGCGGGCGCTTTGAAGGTCCCTCAGAAATTCTACATTTTTGGTGCTAAAATCCGAGAAGCTAGAGCGGGCGCTCTGGTCAGAGAGCGGGAGCTCTGAGTTTTGGGTGAAAAATTGACTGTGTGGGAAAATTGCGCAGCTTTAGAGCGGGCGCCCTGATCTTAGAGCGGGCGCTTTGATTTTCAACCCAGAAACCTGATTTTTCAGCGAAATGTTAGAGCGGCCGCTCTACCCTTAGAGCGCCCGCTCCGACCCTCATTTCAGACTTTGCGTTTTATCCCCTTTTAATTTTGAGCACCCAAATTCTCACCTCAAACTCCCTATCCCTATCCCTTCTCTCACCTCAAACTCCCTCAACTTCTTCCTCCATAACCAAACCTTCATCTCCTCCAAATCTCCACCTTCCAACTACGAATTCCTCTAAAATTCACAAATTATTCATCCCCTATCTCCAAAAATCATACATCTCCATCAAGAATTCAGCACCTAGTCCGGATTTTATCAAGAATTGAAGCGGGTTCTACCGGGTTCGCGTCGGGCCAAGTCGGGTTCTTCTTCAATTTCAACTCTAGGCTAATTTGTCTCCAACTGTTGGTATAATCCTACTCTTACTAAGTTAATTTTCCCTATTTCTTTGGATATTTGCTTATTAAGGTTGGCTTAATTGGAGAATTGATGGTGAATGAATGGGTTTTGTGTTTTATGTGGTGAAAATTTGTTGTGAATTGTAGTGTGTTGTTTGTTGTGGTGCTTTGGCAAGGGAAAATTATTGTGGATTTTTGCTAGGTTTTGGTTTGTAGAAAGTTTTGGTTTTAGATATGGTGGTTGTGCAAAGTTTTGGAGAGTTTTGTTTTTGTGGTCATTGTGTAGAATTGTTGGAAATTGTTGGGTTGTTGTGGTGTGTTGCTTTGAAAAATTTCTATATTGTTGTTGTAAGAAATGGCTGGTGGTTCAAAGAGGCAAAGAGCCGAACCAAGGAGTGGTAATGTAGGAGAAAGTAGTGGTGCCGGTAGTAGTGGTGGGCATGCTCAACCCACTCAATTCAACATTACCCTGCCACATGCGGCCCAAAGGAACAAATTGGCCGCATTGGATAGGAGGGCAATTAATCCAACTCTCTTCTATTCCCAACACGACTGTTATATGATTGGAATAGACGAGAAGGTTAGGGAGCTTGCAGTGAATCTGGGGTTTGATGCGTTCTTGGATTGTAGATTGCCAAATGATTACATCACCGCAGATACTTCCTACTACTACCCCACCCAACCGCCTCTAACTTACCGCCCCCTAACATTGGAGTTTCTTGCTAGCTTCGAGTTAAATCAAGAGGAGGGTATGGAAGGCATTGATGCATTCAAAGTAAAATTCCGGTTGTTCAACAAAGGCCACCACATTACCCTCCGTGCTTTCAATGAACTATTTGGTTGGGACCCAAATGCTCGAATCTTGGATACCTCCGGACTTGACGGTCAAGGTTATATAGAGGGGTACAATCCGCAAGAATTTTGGGCCCGAATCACGAGTGGGGCTAGAGAATTCCAATCAAACTCCTCCAAGGCCTCAGAGATCCACCATGCCGCCTTACGGTACTTTCACCGGATGCTTGCATATATTTTCTTCTCTAGAAAAGATCTAGGTAAAATGAGCGATCAAGAGTTATATCTTCTTTGGAGAGCTACCGAGGGTGCGCTTCTTTACCCACCTACCACCCCGGAGCACAAGATCAATCTAGGGTATCTGTTTGCCAAGAGATGTAAGGCAATAAGGGACTCCCCCCTCTTGACTGGTCCTATCTTTATGGGAGGGATGGTCACGTATATCGCCTTCAAGTACAGATACAAGACCCAGCTGCCGCAGATGGAGAGCTTGAACATGGCAGCCGAATTGAACATAGAGAAGATGAAAAGAATGCAATTCATTTCGGATTCCACGGGAGTCACGGGTAAGGCCTTCATTTGGCGGATCCGAGACGTCCCTTGGTGCTACATGCCATGTCCGTTCATGATGAATCCGCCCCCGGGAACTGAGTTACCATGGCAAGTCCCTATGGAGCAAATTCACGAGAATGACCTCTCCCAGCCCGAGATTGATCATAGAAATGAAATCAGGCAAGCGAGGCGGCAACAACAACAATTCCAGCAACATCAAGAGCAACAGCAGCAACAGTTTCAGCAGCAGCAACAAGAGCAATTTCAACAATTTATTTCTCAGGCACAGCAGCATCTTCAGCAGCCCCCCCAGTTCTCGGGGGAGGTGAGCCCTCTTCCTCTTCTGCATTTAATATTGAGCAAGCTTTCGCTAGCCTCACTCTGGAGGTTAGGAACCTTGCTCAAGCCCGGCCTAGGGAAAGAGAGGAGGCCCCTGCTCAGTCTCTTGGTCCCACTTTTGATATTTATCAAAACCATATTTATGATTACCATGTGGACCAGGGACATTTTAGCCCATGTGTCAACTACCCCTACTACCCTCCGCAGCACGGGCCTGTCCCGAATTGGGAGCCCCCTCAGGTAGATGACAATGGGAACCCCATTCCTCGTACCGGCGGCCAATACCCCTATTGGCAAGGCCCCGGTACCCTGCATGACCCTCCCCACTCCTTCCCCCCCTACAACTACCAGCGCCCAGGTGGGTGTGATTACCTCGGTGATCCCGCCTATCCTTATCAGGGCAACGGCTTTCCCCCCGGTTATTACGGTGGGTGGGAGCCATATGGGCCGCCATGCGATGTTGATTATGATTGGGCGCCCCCTGTAGTTGTAGAGGGAGAGGAAGAGGAAGACTCTGAGGAATAGATGATCATTTCTTTTGACCCCCCCCCACCCTTGACTATTACATGTTTTATCGCACCGAGACGGTGCCTGGTTTTAGTTGAGGGGGGTGCCTTAGCATTTTCATATCTAGGGGCAAATGAAAAGATCATTTTGGGGATGAGCAGCCTTTCCTATGCTTGCTTGTGCTTAATAATCTGTTGGCTTGTATCTGTTGGTTTGTATTATACATGATCACTTTTCCTTTTTCTTCTTTATTTTGTTTTCTAATCTTTTTGCTTTGGAGTTCTGGTATTTCTCACTTTTTGGCAGGTTGTATACTACTTTTGGAAGGAGCCAAGGTTGGTTGACTTGGAACCCATCATTCTTTTTATGTTTTGGATTGGCATGGCTCCGGTGAGATCTTTCCAAACTCTCTTCTATTTATTTTATCTTGCTTAGTTCCTAGGAGCGGAGTTAGGATTAAGTTGATTGATTCATGGATGTTTGCATACTTGGAATTGTGTACTGAGAATTGTGTGAATTGATGCTTTCATTCTTGAGTTCCTCTTCTATCCTTCTATCCCTTCCTTTCTATTTTTGTTGAAGAGTAGCAACGGGGCGAGGTTCACACCTCGTGAGAGGCGCCCGGCTTTATGCCTAGGAGGACGTGCATTCAATTCACGTACCTTCTACCGCCCCCACTTATGGAATTTATTCCAAACGAAGTCCTACTTCTCTTGTTGCTCTTCAATGTTTTCTTTTTCTTTTTCTTTCTCTTAGTGTTATCCAAGGCAAGTGTTAAAACTTTGTTTTGTGTTTGGCTGAATTAGTAGCTACAATGTATGAACATATATGAGTTGGTTCCTTGGTTTGATAGGTTTACAAGGTCTTTAATGTTTTGGTTGAAAATCACATAGCTTCATTGCTCAAATGACTCCTATTGGACATATCTTGGGCTATTTAGGCCTTGATCCCTTTTGTCCTCGGTTTGTGGTTGTGGGCGTAGCTCATCTTGTGAATGAAAGCTAGGTGGCTAGAAATTTGGAGACTTAGTGTTTTGCTACTTGATCTAAAACTCGCTCCATTTGACTCTTGAGACCGCGACCGAATCGACTCATAGGATGATAAAGGCATTCATTTCGGGATAAGGGCATAATTTTTCGTTCTTTTTAGATCCTTTTTTTATTTCCTAGGACACCTTTACTTTCAAATTTCACGTTTTTGGGTTTACATTCACCTTTTGCGTACCCCCTTGAGCCTTCCACTTTTTGTCTACCCGCATTACAAGCCTTATGAACCTAATTTTATTTTCACCTTTACAGAAATGAGTGAAACTCGAGCTTGGCTTTGTATCTAAGTTAAAAGTTTGGCATAGTGGATGTCTATAATGTAAATTGCAAGGGACGTGTTTGTTTCCCCAATTAAATCTTTTGGTATTAAAAAAAAAAAAAAAAAAAAAAAAAAAAAAAAAAGTTGGAATAAGAATGCATAAGTAAGGCATCGATCTTGTATATAGTTTAGAGTTAGTTGGGGGGTATAATACCCACCAACTAAGGTTAGTTGGCCTTGGTTTTGCTCGATTCATTAATGTTTCACTCTTAGGAGCTTACACCACCAGCCAGAATTAACCCTTACCCCAAGCCATTTCATTGCACCTTAAAAGCCCTTTGGACCTTGAGTGATTGAGTCAATGTCGGTGGAGAGAGTCATGGGTCGAGCTTTTAGATTGGATTTGCATTTACTAAGTTAGGGCAATCCTACCTTGCCCACCTCCTTGTTGTTCTCCTAATTCTCTTGTGGAATTCGAGACGACTAGCCGCCTAGTGTACATGATCGAGATGAGGAAGGTTGCCTTGGTGAGGGACAATTGGAGGATAGGATCTTTATAGTCCAAGCTTTTGAGCATGAGCTATGTGGCCTTCAACCAGGAGCATTAGCTAGCTTGTCCACCTATCTTGTTAAGAAGCTTGCGCATCCTTGTGATTGCATTGTAGTGAAAGTTCAACCATTCATGTTTGTGTTTCTTTCCCTTTTTATTTTTCTATTTTTCTATTTTTCTATTTGTCTCTAAAAACCTTGCCTTGATTTAGTGCGAAGTTGTGGGTTAATCTCTCTCGAAAACCCTCACGAGAGCATACTCGTCCTCCTAAGTGACTTGGGGGTTTAAATGGCTTGTCGTTTACGCTAAAAACGACCGTGATTCCTACGAAAGTGAGTTAGTGTATAGACTTATGCTTTTGGTTATTTTTGTTTGCTTATTTTACTTCGCTCGAGGACGAGCAAAGGACTTAGTTGGGGGGAATTTGATCAGTGGCCATTTGGCCCACTTTTCTACTTCGTTTCTTCCCCGATTGAGCCCTTTGTTTGCCCTTTTTCCTCTATTTTAGCTTAGTTTTGTTATTATTGAGCATATTTGCTACTTGGAGTGGTTTTGAGTCATTTTTGGCTCATTTCCTAAGGTTTTATTCCCTCTCCTTTAACCCATTTCAATTTGCTCCTATTAGAACCTTTCCTATGATTTGTGTTTTCCATCTTACAGGTCCTCCCGTGGCTAAGAAAGCAAGGATTGGATGCAAGGATTAGGCATGCTTTGGAGTCAAAGGGATTGGAGCATTAGAGCCCAAAATATGAAGTAAAGAAGAGTTCAGAGCGGGCGCTCTAGATATGGAGCGGGCGCTCTAGATATGGAGCGGGCGCTCTGTATTCCTTGCTGCAAAAAAACCAAGTACCCAACCCTCAGAGCGGGCGCTCTAATGTTGAAGCGGGCGCTCTAGCTCCCAGAATAATCAGAGCATTTTCTGCGAGACTTCAGAGCGGGCGCTCTGGCCTTAGAGTGGGCGCTCCGTGTTCCCCTGACCGATTTGAACTCTGCTACACGCGTAGGCCGACGGCTCTAATTATTTTACTCTGCACGTGATGCCTAAAATTTTGGGCCTTGATTTGGGTTAGGTTTTAGAGGAGGGTATAAATACCTCTCTTCCTTGTAATTGGGAGGAGAGAGGTATGTAGAGAGAGAAATATTAGAAAATCAGATTTCAGCTTATTGTTTTTTTTTCTTCTTTCTTTTGCACTTTAGATTAGTTAGGGTTTAGTTCCTCATTAGATCTAAAACACTACTCTTTGTTACTCTCTTTCATTTTCAATCCAAGATTAAATCTTTTGGTATTATTTCTATCCCTACTCTTTATTTATTGCTTTATTTATCTATTTTAATTAGTTTTAGCTTATTTTTAGTTGTTATTTTAAGTCAATAGAATAGTTTAATATCTTAGTTGCCTCCTTGTTTAAACTTGCAATTTCTGGTTTTGATCCTTTATTTTCTTGCTATTAGTATAATATTATCCTTATTTGCTTAGATTTCATGCTATTTAGAATAGATTACAAGTAGACTTAACATATTCTCTTCAAAGTTAACTTCTTTAGTAAAGTTTAATCATCCTATTTTCTGGTTTTAGCCATGTTTCTCTCATTAAACTTAGTTTTTGCTTTTGTTAATGTTCTTGTGTGCTTTGGTATGACCCTTCCTTCTCTAGGCTAGGTTTCTAGCTAGGGGAGGGGGAAATGATGAACTAATGATGAAATGAATGATATGTGGTGCAAGATTGGGTAGATTGAGAAGTTTTGCAATTGATTCCAACCTAGGTTTTAGTTGTTAGGATTTAGAGATTGATCACCTCTAAGACCCTATTTTGTGTTGCATGCTAGTTGCGCGAGAGTGAGCTTGTATGTGATGATGACTAGGTTAGGGATGACCTCGACCACCGAGGCGGGGTTGGGTAGGCGGTGTTTAGGTGAGCCCGAGAGGGAATCCTAGATGTTGGACCATAGGCCCCAATTGTTTGGTTGACCAATTGAACCATTCTTGTTGCCTCTAATTGTTGAAATCATTGTTAGTTAGGAATTCTCCCCTATCCCCTAGTGTTTGCTATTCCTTGATTTTCGAAGTTTTATACCTCTGCTTGTTGCTTGTTAATTTAGTTCTTAGTTTATTTGTTTCCCTAGTAGCTATAGATAAATCCATCAAAAATTTATTCCTCCCTTTTCAATTGACTTATAAGTGATCTAAGCAAGAGACGTTTGACCTTCCCTGAGGATTCGACCCCTCTTCCACTATGCTACCTTTGGTTAGTTTAGGACGTGGGTTTTCTTTTTATTCTTGACTCGACCTTTAGGAACTAACGACACCTAGGGGGCTGATCAAGGTACAGGCGAAGGAAGGAGCATACTAGGAAATTGTAACTCTCCCGTAGGACACATAAAAAACCCCCAAATAACTAGGAATGCGATGTCACTCCCACTGACCTTCTTGTAAACACAAGACTCATCTGGATTCTTGATAAAACAAAACTTGCTGATGGCTTCATCAAATCGCAGATTCCAACATCTGCTTGCTTGCTTCAGTCTATAAATGGACTTTCCTGTAATCAATCCCATGGATTTTCCTGTAACCTTTTGCCACCAGTCTAGCTTTGTATACTAATACATCTCCATCTTTGTCTGTTTTCAATTTGAAAATCCATTTTCAACCGATGGGTGTGTAACCTTCGTGCAAATTTACCACCCAGACTTGATTTTCAAACATGGAGTCCATTTAGGAAAGTCGGGGCTCGTCATAGCTTGTTTTTATGTCGCTGGCTCATCTCCATCCATGACTAGGATGTCCCGATCTTCGGTTAAGATAATACCAAGGTATCTATCTGGTTGAGATCTTGGCCGTTGCGACCTACGAAGGGTAATAGGTTGAGCATTTACATTGTCTGTTTGATTCTGACCAATCTTATCAACTGCTTCTAAAGCATTTTGATTGTTAGTTTTATCAGGTTGACATTGTTGCTCTTCCTCTCGAACTTCGTCGAGTTCGATTTTCCTCCCACTTGTCATTTTGGAAAGGTGTTCCTTCTCCAAAAAGACACCATCCCGAGCAACAAACACTGTTCTCAGATTTATTGTAGAGGTAATACCCCTTGGTTTCTTTTGGGTAGCCCACAAAGAAACACTTGTCCGATTTTGGGTGAAGCTTGTTAGAAATTAATCGCTTGACATATGCTTTGCAACCCCAAATCTTTAGAAAAGACAACCTTGGAGGTTTCTTAGTCCATAATTAATATGGAGTCTTTTCTACAGCTTTTGACAGAGCACGGTTCAATGTTAGTGCCACAGTTAGTAACGCATGTCCCCAGAAAGAGATAGGAAGTTCACTAAGACCCATCATTGATCGAACCATGTCTAACAAGGTTCGATTTCTCCTTTCAGATACTCCGTTCCATTGAGGAGTTCCAGGAGGTGTCAGCTCTGAAAGAATACCATTTTCAAGTGATCGTCGAATTCGTGGCTCAAATATTTTCCACCTCGATCCGATCGAAGTGCTTTTATCTTCTTGCCAAGTTGATTCTCAACTTCACTTTGAAATTCTTTGAATTTCTCAAAGGATTCAGATTTATTCGACATAAGGTAGACATAACTATGTCTACTATGAACTGTCTTAGTTTTGTCAGCGGTGTCAACATTTGTCTAATCATATGTAAAAACATGCAATTTCCATTGAACATATATAAAAAAGACATTTTGAAACAACTATTGTCAAAGTCTTACCATTAAAACAACTTGGTATCCAACACCGTAGATCACAGTATGTTCAAAAGCATGATGAAACTAAGATTAGTTTAATTACATGTCATAGACAAAATAAATGTGCCTACAAGCACGACCAAAAGACTATCCTCCAATGAGATTCCGATAAGCTGCATGTGTTTGAAGAGCCTAGTCATTCCAAGCACATGAAGTCGGAGGGGCATGCCGGGTCTCAATTTAGCATTGTAAACCTTTGTCCAAAGCCGACGCCTTCCCTTAGCAAGACAACCCACATTCGGTGGCTTTATCTTCATGAGAGTGACCTAGTCAAATCAAACATGAGTCCATCATAGTTGCCATTGTCACTCTTGATGACTCTTACATTGACAACATCCTCCAATGATTTGAGGAAAATATCCGGTAGAGAGAAGGAGAGCTTTTCCTCCCATTATTCCGGGATGGAATTAGCCATAAATCGTGAGACTTTCTTGCAATCGGAGGACCATTTTTCATGAGCCTCATCGGTCATGATCCCCTTAGAGAAGAAGCTTGGAATGGGAGTGTCAAGAGTGTACTCCAAGGAACAATTCCGAAGAGTTTTCCTGAGTTCCTCCTCCCACTCCTTGAAGTTGACCAAGTTGAGGCAAAAGGCCAACTTGCAGGGCAGTTCCGGGCATATAGAATTGTTGTTTGAGTTACTTGTAGACATGGTTCTACAATTGAAAGAATTTGAAATGAAAAACCATTCATAAACCAATAAGTTTGAAATTTAAAACGTTCATGCGAATTTTCAATCTTATTGAGCATATTATCCACGCATTAATAATTTGTCCCTTTTGGCGAGAATAAAATGATTCCGAGATCCCAAAAATCAAAAAGTGATTAAGCATGCTTTGGCTTGTCTGAATGCTAGATATTTTAGGGTAAGCAATCCAATTGCTAATAGCTCTAAGCTACTCTTGGTTTAATAAAACGTCGCATCTAATGCTTCCTTGACACTTTATCTCTTTTGCCACGACATCTAAGGACTCTCTATTGATATCGTTGAGCTTAACCAAGACCAACTCGTATACCTAGAATACCTTACGTTCCTAGGGAATTAGTGATGCCTCGCTTTGGCGTAGCCCATCACGTACGCGCATTAGTTCGGTAAGTGTTGTTCTTGGAATGGCAAATTTTAGCTCAATATTTTAAGGGACCTAGGGTTTCTATGTTGGTTGATTTAAGTGAACGTAACTAATTATCGCAACATTTGAAATCCTAGACATGCATCTAACATTCAAATATATATATATATATATATATAAGCACAATAATATATAAAAAGCATAAAAAAGATGCATTTGGCAACTAGCATGACCCCTTGAAATCTTCAAATCTTCAAGGGTCTTCATCTTGGCTCGTCTTCATCGAAACACCGTCTTGAGACATTTTCGCCAAACTAAAATTACTAGCTACTACGATTAGGATTAATCTAAATATTAAGGTACAAAAATACTCAACGGTACGCAGACCGTATTTAGATTTACAAAAATACGTAACGGAACGAAGTCCGTATTTTCTATCATAATTGGGCCCCACTAGTTGCCATTTTCACGAAACCTGTGAAACAATATATTTTCCATTCATCCATTCACTATATGTGAATGGCACATGCATTTTACGACGAAAAACAAGTAATAATGCACAACACGCGAAAACTGGTAACTAACTTAGGTGGTTAATCCGATTTACTCGCTTAACATATTATGTTTATTAAGGTGCAATTTGTTCACGAAATTGCTTAAGCTCCCACTAAATTCCGCATCTAGCTTAATTAATCTAATTAATTAAGCCGATAAACCCAAATTTTGTCAAAATTAAAACTTTTGCAAGAGCCGGAAAAATCGAGGTCTAACCTCGTTAAAATTTTTAAATAAATTTAAAACGGCAAAATTTCGCAAAAGACGATAGCCAAAACTTAAGCAAAAAACGTCTCACTCAATCCTTGTGGGTTGCGCACCATAGCTGCTAGGCAGCCCATGGGATGTGCGTGATGCTTGGTGCTAGCATGCTGCGCCCAGCATAGCACGCTACGCTGGTTAGCACCAGCAGGTTGCTACGCATGTTGTGCATGCTGGCGCCTGCCAGTGAGTGGTGGGCTGACTGGGGCTTGCTTCAATGCTGCCCAGCAGCGTCCCCAAGCATCAAGCAGCGTAGGCCACGCACAAGCATCAGCGCACCAGCACTTCCTTGCCACACAGCAGCGCCAAAGGCACAGCCCCTACGCGCACCATAGGCAGCCACATGTGGGCTGCTAGGCAGCCCGGCTAGCCTTGGTGACGCTTGGGTGTTTTTGCCTCGATTTGCGTGCTGATTCTCGGAATTTTAATCCCGATTTACGTGTGACATAAAATTAATTCTAAATTTAAATTATAATCAATTTAGGGCAAAATGAAATTAAAAAAAGTGTAACTTAATTAAATTCAATTTTAATGGTGCACAAGCCTAAATCATCCAAAATTATCCTTTTGAAATAATTTAGGTCTTTCTTTATGCTTTAAAATTGAAGGGCTACACCCAAAATTAATTTAACCCAAATGTAAATTAATGATGAGTTTTGACAAAATAGGGAATTGGAAAATAAAACCAATCATCCAATGAAAAATTTCCAACTTTTAACTCGTGTAAAATAACAAAATTACATCTTCCAATATGAAGATTAATCAAGATTTAATCACAAGTACTTGAACTTTAACGACTTTAATCCACACAAAAATGATTAAATCCAAAATTAGTTCAACATGGAATTTAGAATCAAAGTTCCAACCATTGAAACACTTAAAGATTGGATCTTTAATATACAAGGAACTTTAAATTTCACATTCACAATAAACATTCACACTTTAATGCAATTTAGTTGCAAGATTGTGAAATAACAAGTTTTTGTGAGAAATTGAACATACCAACTTAAGCACACATTATAACTTCATAACCATGCTTAAAAGGGTTTATAATTGCAATAGGTTAGGGATGCAACCATACATTTAATCTACCCTTAACATGCATAAATTAATCAAGGCATAAAGATTTAAAATTTTTTCGTCAAACACGAAAACCCCCTCGAAAAACACATTTCAGGGTGGATTTTTTGGCTTCTGGACAACGTTGAAGGGTTAGAAACGTTTTAGAACATCGATTCCACCAAAAAATCACTATAATTTTAAGTCGAAATATGGGTTCTGCAGCCAAAATGAGAAAAATACGAGTTTTAAAATTAATTAAAAGGAGCTTCTAATCCAATTAGAAAGCACAACCAGAAATTTAAATCCATTTAAAATCACCTTAATTGATTACAAATTGCAATAATTAAAAAAAGCGCGGCTTCGATACCGCTGTTGGATTTCGTAGCGTCCAACACTACACGGAAGAGAAACCAGCCCAAGACCCGCCCCAATAATTAAAGCAATAAAGCATGCATAAACATAATTAAACAATAATTAAGAAAAGGGATAAAGAAGTAATACCCTTGAAGCGTGCTTCGCTCGTAAACCAAGCTCTTACTTCGAAACTTAAAGCCTCACAAGCGTGACGACCTCCAACGGCTCGTACCCACGACCCGACCCGAACGATCTTCGCCTCGAGGGTTAGTCGAGACTTGGCCAAGTATAAAACTAGAGTTTTACGAACTTAAAGGTTTTCTCAATAATAAGAGATGCCTTTTTGAGTTCCACTCAAGTTGATTTCCAAATGCCCAATCTTAGGGTATTTATAGAGAAATGCAACTTGCTCTTCCCATTCATGATCAATGTGGGATAGTTGCATTTTTCACTAATTTATTTAATTCTAAAATAAATTATAAAAGAATGCAATTACAAATCAACAATGGGCATGAGGAGAGGAGAGTTTAGGTGAGGGACATGACCATGGGGGGACCATTGCCTTGTTCCCCAAGGCATGGCTCTAAGCCTTGGTCCCCACCTCTCACAAGCCGACATCAAGCATAGGGGTGAGCTGGCAGCCTACCTTGCTGCCCATCTAGCACTGCCAGCCTGTGCGCAACTAGCATAGCCAGCACGCCTAGCACATGCGTGCTGCTAGCGAGCCACGCATGCTGCTGGCTGCTGGGCAATGCTCCTAGCTTGCTGCTTGCTGCTATGGTATGCACGCACACGCACACACGCACAAACCTAGCAATGCGATGGTGTTGTGATTTGCGTAGGCTATGCGAGGCCTTGCGATAGCACCTAGGAACGCAAGCTCACATGCTGCGGTGGTGCTGTGCCATGCAAAGGCACGCACACATGTAAGCACGCTGCTACTGCTTGGTGCTGCCATGCAAAGGTACGCACACAAGCACGCATGGTGCTGCCATGCAAGGCACGCACATACGCAAGCACCTACTGCTAGCGATGGTGCGTCTAGGCTTGCGCCTAGCCATGCAAAGTGCATTCTAGCTCGAGCTAGACAAGCGTCCACATGGCTAGGCCAATGTGATGCTACGGCTACGCTCGAACTTGTTGGTTGTTGATTTTGCGACGCTCGGTCTCGACGCCCTAGGCTTGATATCCGACGTTTGCGTTTGTAATACTCTAGTGACTCATCAAATCCTTCGGATTGATTCATCGGTTCGGATCGGCAGTTCGTTTGGGTTCGACGCGAAGGGTTCAGTGAAGACAAAGCTGTAATATTAATTATTCACTAATATTACAGATCGAAAGCGGCCTCCACCCAGGCATTCCTATCACTTGATCTCATTGAAGAATTAGCTTCCTGATAATTCTAAACCCTCTATCAGAATAATACACTTGTTGGAAGGACACCATTCCTTTCATTGTTATTGTTGCTGTTTGGTGTTTTGCTGCGTTGTTGCTATTTGGTTTAGCTGCTGCTGCCTTCTAAAGTTTCTGCAGTCTTCTTTTTGTTGTTTCTTTCGTGAGTTGTGAGCTATTTCCACCTGCTTGTTGTTTTGCTGTGATGATGCAGTGTGTTGCTGTGCTGTGCTCTGTGGCAGTCAGTTCCTAGGTTGTTGTGTTGATATGTTGTGCTGTTGTGTTGCTGCGCTACTGTTTGTGATGTTGTGCTGCTGTTTGTGTATAGGAAGCTTGTAGTTTTTTGTATTTATTTGTTGTTGCTTGTAAATTTCTTATTTTTGTCCCCGTTCTGTTTTTGGTACCCTTCCTAGAAGGTGGCCTTTAACAGTTTGGGGATGTTTGGGGTGTGCGGTTGCCTTAGGGCTTGTGTAGTTTGGGGGTTACAGCTTAGCTATTATTCTAAGTTGTAAAAATTTGCCTTTGGTAATAAAATTGCTTATTTACCAAAAAAAAAAAGAATCAAATGAAAGTTAAACACATTTAAACAAAGCTATTTGAATCAAATGAAAGTCAAATGCATTCAACAAAACTAATTGAATCAAATCAAACTCAAACACATTCAAACAAAACTTTTTGAATCATATGAAAGTCAAATGCATTCAACAAAGCAAGTTAAATCAAGTAAAAGTAAAACACATTCAAACAAAGCTTTTTTTAAATAAACGAAAGTCAAATGCATTCAACCAAAACTTTTTGAATCAATTGAATGTCAAATGCATTCAATAAAGCTAATTAAATCAAATAAAAGTGAAATACATTTAAAGAAAGCTTTTTAAATAAAGTGAAAGTCAAATGCATTCAACAAAGCTAATTGAAACAAATGCATGAAAGTCAAAGACATTCAAACAAAGCTTTTTGAATCAAATGAAAGTCAAATCCATTCAACAAAGCTAATTAAATGAAATGTAAGTCAAATGCATTCAACCAAAGCTTTTTGAATCAAATGAAAGTCAAACATATGAAAACAAAGCTTTTTAAATCAAATGAAAGTGAAATACATTCAACAAAGCTAATAAAATCAAAATAAAGTCAAACACATTCAAACAAAGCTTTTTGAATCAAATGAAAGTCAAACACATTCAAACAAAGCTTTTTGAATCAAGTGAAATTTAAATGCATTCAACAAAGCTAATTGAATCAAATCATAGTCAAATGCATTCAACCGAGCTAATTGAATCAAATGAAAGTCAAACACATTCAAACAAAGCTTTTTGAATAAAGAGAAAGTCAAATGCATTCAACAAAGCTAATTGAATCAAATGAAAATCAAATGCATTTAACAAAGCTAATTGAATCATATCAAAGTCAAACATTCAAAGAAAGCTTTATGAATCAAATGAAAGTCTAATGCATTCAACAAAGGTAATTGAGTCAAATCAAAGTCAAACAAATTCTAATCAAAGTTAATTGAATCATAGGAAAGTTAAACACATTAAAAAAAAAGCGATGTGAATCAAATGAAAGTCAAATACATTTAAAAAGGCTAATTGAATCATATCAAAGTAAAACACATTAAAACAAAGCTTTTTAAATCAAATGAAAGTCAAATGCATTCAACAAAGATAATTGATGAACAAATGCTTACTGCTCTTAACTTCCCTAATCAGTTTATTCAATGGGTGATGGCTTGTATTTCCTCTCCTTCTTTTTCTCTTATGATTTATGGTCGGATGAATGGTTTTTTCAAGGGAGCAAGAGGTATTAGACAGGGAGATCCCATGTCTCCTCTCCTCTTTGTGCTATGTATGGAATATTTAACTAGACTGTTGAGGAAAGTTAAACCTGTTTGCTGATGACCTTTTGATGTTTGCAAGAGCTAATGTTATATCTGTTAATCTTCTCTCTTCTGATTTTGGAAAGTTTTTTGCAGCCTCTGGTCTTGCAGTGAATCTTGATAAAAGTGAACTGTATTATGGAGGTATTACTATAGAGGAGAAGGAGCAGATCAAGTAGATTCTTGGAATGGACTTAGGGGCTATTCCTTTTAGGTATCTTGGGGTTCCTTAGTCTTCTAAAAAGCTTTCTATTCAACATGTAAGCCTCTTGTTACTAGGGTTGCCTCTAGAATTGATAGTTGGGCTACCACACACTCTCCTGTGCTGGTAGGCTGCAACTCATCAAAAGTGTGCTTTTTGGGATTCAGGCATACTGGTCTCAGATCTTCATTCTTCCCAAAAAAATTATGGTTGAGATTGAGGCTAGATTCAGATCCTTTCTATGGAATCGTATTTATAATCTTACAATGAAAGCTCTTGTCTCTTGGAAGTAAGTTTTCCTTCCTAGAGTTAGTGGGGGGTGGAATGTGATTTTTTTAGTTAAGTGGAAAGTTGTTGCTATTTGCAAAGTGCTTTGGGACATCACTCATAAATCTGATTCGTTATGGGTCAAGTAGGTGCATATATACTACTTCAAGAATAAGAATGTTTGGGATGCTCCTGCTCCTCTAAAGAGTTTTTGGATTTTAAGGAAAATCCTTAAGTGTAGGAAAGTTTTTGATCGAATAGGTGGTTGGGATACAGTTTAACGAGGAGGGAAAATGAGAATTAGGAAGGTTTATGACCTTCTTAGACACCAAGGTCCCTAACTGTGTTGGAAGAGATTACTTTGTAATAACAAAGCCTCCCCTAAGAGTCTTTTTGCAATCTGGGGGCGATTATTGACTAAGGAGAGATTACTGAAGTGGAATATGATTTGTGATCCTATTTTCTTGCTTTGCCTCCGAGAACCAGAAACCATTCAACACCTCTTTTTTCAATCTAGTTACTCTCAGAAAATTTGGCAACATGTTTTGGATTTGTTCAGTTGTAGGAAACCAATGTTGAATTTTGATTTGAAAGTTGAGTGGGCAATCCGATATTGTAGGAAATATAAGCATAGTAGCAGGCTGCATTTAATATTCTTTGCTGAATCTGTTTACAACATTTGGTTGTAGAGAACTGCAACAATGTTCTAAGGAAAATGTGATCCAGCTAATGTTGTTTTTAAGGAGGTTGTTTTTAAGGTTGATTGTCGTTGTATTACTGATGATAGGAATTTGCTGCTAATTTCTAATTGAGTTCTAGTTGCGCTGTTTGTTTGTTGCTGTTCTCTGTTCAGCCTTCTGTGTTTGTTGCTTTTCTTTCTTGGTTGTTGTTGCTTTGCTCTTGCTGTGCTGCTACTGCTTGGTTGGTTGTGGTGTGTTTGTTGTGTGTTGTTTAGGGGTGCTAGTTTGGTGCTGCTTTTGCTTTATTTACTGGTGCCTCTTTGCTTGTTTGGTTTGCTGCTGTTCCCTACCTGGTCTTGTTGTTGCCAGGTGTTGCTGCTGATGCCTTGCTAGTTCTGTGGTGGCTATTTATGTTCTCTGGTGGTTATGCTAGCTGCTGCTTGGTGTTTCTTTTACTAATTGTTGTTTTCTAGTGCTATTACAGCCTAGTGCTATTGTGTGGGCTGGTGGTGGTTTTATTGTTACTGCCTCCTGCTTCTAGTTTCCTATTTGGTTTTGGTTGTTGGTGGCCTGTGTTGTTGCTGCTATTTCCTTTCTAGTTTGTTGATGGTTGCTACTGCTGCTGATGGTTTCTTATGCTGTTAGTTTTACTGGCTATTACTTTTAGTTTCTGTTTATGATGGTTTCTGTCAGCTGATGTTGGTTTTTTTATTGTTGGGTTCTTGCTGCTCTGTTGGCTGTTGGCTGCTAATCTGTTGTCTGCTAGTATCTGTTGCTCTAGTGTATGGTCTGCTAGCTGCTGCTTTGTTGGTTGATGGGCTGCTGCTTTGTTGGTTGCTCGGCTGTTTCTTGTTTCCCAGCTGTTGTTTATTCCTGCTTTAATAGCTGCTGCCTGCTAGTGTTTTGTGTGTTCCAGCTGGTGCGTTGTTTGGTCCAGCTTCTGCTTTGTTGTCTGCTAGTGCTTTGGTTGGTCTTTGCTGCTGTTTTGCTGTTGCTGTAACCTTGCTGTTGTTTTTCTATTTTTGGAATATGGGCTGGTCTTGCTAGTTTCTAAAGCTTTTAAAGCTGCATGTGCTGTTTTGTGTGCCGTAGCTTGAAGGTTTCGCTAGGAGCAGGTGTTTGGTTCTAATAGGAAGTTGTTGATAAGTTGTGTTGTCTAGGCCAGTTTTCTGTTTGTATTGAGCTTTGTTGGCTAGTTTGTTCTTGTTGTTTGTGGCCTTCCTTTTCCTTGCTGTTAGTTGGTGAACCCTTCCTTGAAGGTGGCATGAATTTTCAGTAAGGTCAGGGGTGTCTTGGAGTTAGGATTACCAGTTAGCCCTTCCTAAAAGGTGGCTCTGGTTTTTCCTTTCTCTTGGGTTTGTTTGGCTCTTTGAGTCTAGTGGTGTTTGTAGGTGTTGTTTGGTCCTATGGGATCTTATGGTGGTTTTGTTGTGGTTTCAACTTTGCATTGTTTGTAAGTTATAACCTTCTCTTCTTCAGGCAATAAAATTTTTATTTACCAAAAAAAAAAAAAAAAAAGGTCATATGCATTAAACAATGCTAATTAAATCAAATAAAAGTCAAACACGTTTAAACAAAGGTTTTTTCATCAAAAGAAAGTTAAATGCATTCTACAAAGCTAATTAAGTTAAATCAAAGTTAAACAAATTCAACAAAACTAATTGAATCAAATCATAGTCAAACACATTCAAACAAAGCTTTTTGAATAAAATGCATTCAACAAAGCTAATTGAATCAAATCAAATGGAATGTGTCTCGACACCCTCTTATTCTATTATGATTAATGGTGGCTTGCATGGTTTCTTTAAAGGGAAGAGAATCATTCGCCAAGGGGATCCTATGTGTCCTTTGCTGTTTGTGTTAGTCATGGAGTATCTTTCAAGGCTTTTTTAGAAGGTGGGAGGTCTCAAGAGTTATAGATTTCATCAAGGTTGCAAGCATATGGGTCTTACTCACCTTGTCTTTGCGGATGATCTTATGGTGTTTGGGCATGGGGATAAAAGTTCTTTTGCTCTGCTGGTTAGAGCTCTGAGGACTTTTGAAAAAGCTTCGGGTCTGAGTGCCAATGTTGATAAGATTGTTGTGTACTTTGGTAGTATGGGAGAAGATTTACAGATGGAGGTTTTGGGTAACTCTGGTTTCACTGTTGGTGCCTTTCCTTTCAGATACCTTGGTATTTGATTAGGGGATTTTGCTCCCACCAATCAGAATGCGCCACGTGGACCAATCAGGTCCTGCCAAGTGTCCTCCAGTTGGAACAGTCAGGGCTTCCCACGTGGCACGCGCTTATTCGTCCACCTTGGACCTGTTATGTCAAGACATGTGGCATACTCCATACCTAATGGAGAAACCGGCCACCCAGGCCCAACTTCCGAGGAAAGCCCAATCGGCCCTAGGTTTACCTAAACCTAAGATGGGCACGTTTCCCAAGGTTATAAATACCTCTCTTAATCCTCATTAAGGGAAGATTACAAAAAAGAGAACAGAAACATTACGGAAAAAACACATTAATTACACATAGTAATAACCGGCTGATCTCGCTAACAAAGCAGATTACCTACATTAAACACTCTCACCTAGAGAGACCAAATCACTTTAATTTCCGCATTAATTACTCCTTAATCAGGTACTAACTTGACCGTTGGAGGCGGAGCTCACAGGAGTCTCCGTTATTTTGCAGGTACAGGCGTCCGGTTCCAGTCTCGGAATTGTAACTCTCCCGCAGGACATCAGAAAACCCCGAAACATTTGGCGCCGTCTGTGGGGAGAGTACTTCTGAGATGACATCCAAGTCTGTACCGACTCCTGAAGAGAGGCGTCCCCTAGACGACCCTCAAGTTCAGTCGAACCATGATACCGAAAGTGAATTTGAAGTTGAAGCTCATACAGCTTCAGACGGGACCCTAAGGGCCCGACGTACCCGTCATACCGAAAGGAGGGAACGAGAGCATCTTCAAACAGGAAGCGAGCCAGCAGGCGCACCGCCTGTTCGGCAACAGCCGACTGATGGGTCTGCTCCCATCACAAGGAACGAACTCATGACCTTCATGAGGGACTTCAAGGGAGAGATTCAAGAGTTGATCAACAAGAAGCCGCCTGCTCCAGTCAAGGAGCAGTCGGCCAAGAAACCCTCCACTTCACTGAAGAGGAAGCCAGTTCAAGGGCGAGAGGCGACTCCTCATCCTAAATCTAGGAAGCGGGAGCCACCTGCCCTTGATTTCACAAAATTCCGATATCCTACAGGAAATAGGAAACCTGTTCGTCATATTCAGGCGGACGGGTCGAAGCAAACATTCACAGATGCTCGGCTACTGCTAGAGCAGAAGAAGAGTGACCGATTGTCAGAGTCGGCCTCTACTTCAAACTTTCAAGACAGTTTGTGTAATGCCTCGATGAGGCATACTCAGTCGTATCATGAGAGTCAGTCAGGCGGCACCTCCCGTCAGTCCGGCTTTCATAGCGACCAGGCGGTACCAAACTTACCATTTGTGCCGCAACAACAGTATTTTTTGCAGCCACCTCCGTTTGGTGGACCTGCAGCAAAAAACGTCCAACCTATGGACTGGCAGCTACGGTTTCTTAGACTTGGTGAATAGCCGTCGGCCTTCTCTAAGGAAATTACTGAAGCCGCTCAGCCGGCCAAAGTGAAAAATGTACTAGTAGGCGCCTATGACGGCACTACTAACCCAGAAGACCATCTGATGGCATTCACCAACCTGATGTACCTTCAAGGGTTGGATGATCCCACTTGGTGCAAGTGTTTCCCAGCGACTCTCAAAGGAATCGCACAGCAATGGTTCGGCAACCTGCCGACTGGTTGTGTAAATAGCTTCAGGACGCTTGCTTACTTATTTGCCTCCAACTTCGCCATGAACATCCCTGCGAAGAAAACGACCCTTGATTTGGGAACAATTCAGAAGGGCGAGAAGGAAGGGCTTCGTTCTTACATCAGGCGGTTTAACCTGATGAGAATACAGATTCAAGGGTTACCGGATGAGGTAGCTTATACTGACTTTTTCAGAGGTCTCAAAGACGGGTCTACCTTCAAATTTGATTTGGTTCGAAAAAGGGTGGCGACTCTTCAAGAGGCCTTGATTGAAGCAGAAGCCTATATACAGGCGACTGATCTTTGTACGATAAAACAGTCGGACGGGAAAAGGTTCGACAAAAGAGAAGGACGACAGAAACAGTCGTCTAACAAAGATGAGAAAAGAAAAGAGGTCTGGGCGGCTGATTCCTCTAAACAGCCAGCCCAAAAAAAGAAAAAAGAATTCAAACCATACTCCCCAAAGTATGCGTTTAACAAGGATAACCAGTTTATCCTAAAAGAAATCAAGGGACGGATCTCAATTGAGAAGCCGGTCCCCATGAAGGGTTCTGCAAACAACCGGAACCAAGATAAATTCTGTGCTTATCATGACGATGTTGGTCATCACACCAATGACTGCATCAGTCTCATGTGGTACCTAGACCGCCTGGCTGAGCAAGGTGATCTTGACACTTATGTCAAGAAATCTACGGGGAACACTTCCTCAAAAAAGCAGTCGGCCAAAAAGAATCAGCAGGCCGACAACTCTGATACAGATGATGCAGTCGTCTACACCATTGCAGGCGGCTTCTCAGGAGGCGGCCCCACTATTAGGGGCAACAAAGACAATATCAGGCGGTTAGATGTAAATTCCGTTCACCAAGAGCGGCCATCCAAATATTCATTTCCTGAGATTGTCATCACTGAAGAAGATCTAGGAGGGGTAAGGGGGCCGCATGACAACCCTCTCGTTATTGAATGTAAAGTGGCCAACCAGAGAGTTGGCCGAATCCTCATAGATACCGGAAGCTCCTCATATCTCATCAGTAGCAAATGTCTGTCGAAACTAAAATATCAGACTGATTGCATACATCCGACCTCCCACCCTTTAGTAGGGTTTGGAGGAGGAGTCGTCCACCCACTGGGACGAGTAGATTTACCCATCCGCCTGGGTGAAAAAGGGGAAGGACGACACATGGTAGTCCGGTTCCTGGTAGTAGAGGAACTCTCGGCCTACAACATGATTCTGGGTCGACCTACCCTGAATAATTCCAAGGCTGTTATAATCCCATCTCTTATGTTGCTCAAATTTAAGAGGGATAATGGAACAGTCGGCTCCCTAAGGGGAGATCAGAGGATGGCCCGAGAGTGCTATCTCTCGGATGTCAAGCCCACTGTTATGGCTACTGGGTCAAGCGGTGAAAAAACAGACCTTGACAAGGAGAGTGCGCCTGTTCAAGAAGCAGGCGGCAAAAAGAGAAAGGCATCCCAGACAGGGGCCGCAAGAAAAGCAAGAAAATAGCAATCATTGGCAGAGGAGCGGCCGAATGAGTTCCGCCCTCAGCCGGCTGGTGAGCATGCAGACCTGATCTTAGACGACTCATGTCCTGACCGAAAAGTCAAAGTTGGGACGACTGCTCTGAGAAACCTTGGTGACAACTTTCACAAACTATTGAAAGAATACAAGGACATCTTTGCATTCGAAGTCCATGAAATGCCAGTCATTAGTCTTGATCTGGCGGTACATAAACTGGCCGTGGATCCGAAAAAGAAGCCGGTACGGCAAAAGAAGCGGAACCATGGCGAAGAAAGAAGTCAGGCGGCAGTCGCCGAAGTTAAAAAATTAATTGATGCAGGGTTCATTCGGCAATGTTACTTCCCAGAATGGGTTGCAAATGTGGTGCTTGTTAAAAAGCCGAATGGCATCTGGCGAATGTGTGTAGACTACACAGACTTAAACAAGGCGTGCCCCAAAGACAGTTACCCTCTGCCTAAAATTGATAACCTGGTCGACTCAACAGCCGGCCATGCCTTGATGAGTTTTATGGACGCCTATTCTGGTTTCCATCAAATTCCTTTATGGAAGAAAGATCAGGAGAAGACGGCCTTCGTCACTGATCAGGGGTTATACTGTTACACGGTCATGCCGTTTGGTCTTAAGAATGCCCCGGCTACCTTCCAACGAATGATAAACACTGTGTTCTTTGATCAGATTGGGAGAAACGTCGAGGCATACATTGATGATATGATTGTCAAGACTAAACTTCAGAAAGATCATCTGTCGGACCTCCGAGAAACTTTCGCCACACTCATGCGGCACCATGTCATGCTCAATCCCAAGAAATGTGTATTTGGAGTTGAGTCTGGGAAATTTCTTGGATTCCTTATCAATCAGAGAGGAATATAGGCGAACCCTGAGAAGGTGCAGGCGGTCATTGACATGCAGTCGCCTCGTACCATCCGAGAGGTTCAGAAGTTAACAGGTTGTCTGGCGGCCTTGGGAAGATTTCTAAGCCGATCAGGCGACAAATGCCTATACTTTTTCCAGGCAATTAAGAAAAAGGCAAGGTTTGAATGGGGGCCGGATGCTGAGGTCGCCTTCCAGAAATTAAAAGTTCACTTGCATTCCTTGCCGAGGCTGGTCAGCCCTTTGCCCAAAGAGGTTCTCTACATGTACCTGGTCGTCTCTGATCATGCGTTAAGCGCTGTTCTCCTTACTGAAAGGGACGGCTGTCAGCTCCCGGTCTACTTTGTCAGTCACGTATTGAAAAATGCCGAGTTGAGGTATCCCCTAGTGGAGAAATTTGGTCTTGCACTCTTCATGGCTGTTAAAAAATTGAAGCCCTACTTTTTGGCACATGCAGTCGTCGTGTATACAGACCAACCTATCAAGCGGCCACTTACCATCATGGAGTCGTCAGGCCGAATGATCAAATGGGCCATAGAAATACAGAGCCTCGAAGTTACATTCGAGCCTAGAAAAGCAGTGAAGGGGCAAGCCTTTGCTGATTTTATTGTAGAGATGACTCGTCCTCCTGACTCACAAGTTCCAGACCAAGTATGGAAGGTATATGTGGACGGAAGCTCTACTTCAAATGGTTGTGGAGTAGGCGTCATATGTCAGTCGCCAGAGGGCGACAGGTACGAGTATGCTCTACGCTTCAGTTTTCAGGCTTCAAACAATGAGGCAGAATATGAAGCTTTACTAGCCGGGATCCGCATGTGCAAGGCGGCAGGGGCAAGAAAAATAGACGCCTGTTCCAATTCACAATTGATAGTGAGTCAGTACAATGGCGAATACGAAGCAACCCATCCGGCCATGATCAAGTATTTACAGGCGGTCCGACAAGCAGTCGGCTCCCTTGAGGATTTCCATCTGATCCAAGTGCCGAGATCAGAAAACAACCAGGCGGATGCACTGTCAAAATTAGCATCATCCGCCTCCTCTGATACTCCTCGAACTGTTTTTTGGGAAGTAATGGAGAAGAGAAGCATCGAGAAAAACCTTATTGGAATCCTAGACAGAAGCTCAACCTGGATGGATTCAATCAGGGCATATCTGACAAACGGTACACTGCCGGATGATCCTCAACAGGCGGCAGCACTGAAAAAACGAGCCACCTGTTTTGAAATGATAAAGGGAGAACTTCACAAAAGGGGGTACCTTCAACCCTTCTTAAAGTGTGTTACTCCAAAAAAGGGACGAGAGATACTAGAAGATCTTCACTCTGGTTACTGTGCTTCTCATATAGGTGGTAGGATGCTTGCTCAAAGGGCAAGGCGGCAGGGCTACTTTTGGCCTACTTTGGAAGCAGATGTAATGAAGATGGTGAAAAAATGTGACAAGTGCCAAAGGTTTGGCAAACTAATTCACCGTCCGGCTACTGACCTCACTACCATTCACAGCCCACTACCGTTTGCTAAGTGGGGCATGGACATTCTGGGTCCATATACGCCTGCTACAGGCGGAAGGAGGTACATACTTGTTGCCGTCGACTACTTCACTAAATGGGTAGAGGCGGAGGCTGTAAAAGGAATCAAGACGAAAGATGCAATTTCATTCATTTGGAAAAATGTCATCACTCGGTTCGGGGTTCCCATGTCTATGGTTTTTGATAATGGTCCCCAATTTGAGACGCCTGTTCTCAAAAGCTGGTTGGGTGATCAAGGAATTGCAAACTACTTTCCATCTGTCGGCCGTCCACAAGCAAACGGCCAGGTAGAAGCCTTTAATAAAATCATCTCAGACGGTCTCAAGAAAAAGATTGAACGAGCAGGCGGCCTATGGGCGGATGAATTACCACATGTTCTCTGGGCCATTAGGACGACTGAAAAAGGGGCAACTGGAGAAACTCCATTCCTCCTAACTTACGGTGCGGAAGCTGTTCTTCCAATAGAACACTACGAGCCGACTCTTCGAGTAATGCTATATGACGAAGAGGAAAACTGGGAAGCCATGCGCCTGGCATTAGACTCACTTCCTGAAAAGAGGGGCAATGCTGTCTTGCGCCATGAGATCTATCGCCTGAGAATGACTAGATCATACAACAAAAAAGTACACAGGCGTCCACTCAAAGTAGGGGACTTTGTACTTAGAAAAAATGGAAGCAGTTGGTAGGGCTAATGAGTCTGGCAAACTAACTCCCAACTGGGAAGGACCCTACCGAATCTATGAGGAAGTCAGGGACGGTACCTACCGTCTGGAAACACCAGACGGACAACCGTTGCCTCGAACTTGGAATGTAGATAATCTTAAGAAATATTTCTTTTGAATGATGTAAAGTAAAGAGCTACTTAATAAAAGTTTGCACTTACTATTCAATTTTGTACTACGAGGGGCATGCCGTCTGTACCTTTATAGTCGGCTACTCTCCATTGAGTTTTTCACTCTATCTTCAGAGGGGCATGCAGTCTGTACCTTTACAGTCGGCTACTCTCCATTGAGTTTTTCACGCTATCTTCAGAGGGGCATGTCGTCTGTACCTTTACAGTCGGCTACTCTCCATTGAGTTTTTCACTCTATCTTCAGAGGGGCATGCCGTCTGCACCTTTACATTCGACTACTCTCCATTGAGTATCACTCACAATAGGGGCATGTCGTCTGGGCATATAGTCGGCTACTCTCCATAAGAAGATGGGCGACTGGTTCCAAACACATAGCCACCCCCCTAATACTTAGCTAAAAAGATTAGGGCCTGGCCGACCCTGTGCCTAACAGGCGGCTACCCTCCTTTTACTTAGCACCTACGTTCACCAAGAACTTACCAAGGCCACAGGCCGAATGATCAGACCAGGTGCCAAGCCAATTGATCAAATCTACAAAACTAATACGACCTGTCCCAACATCATAGCAGGCGTCCGACGGCATCCCTCCGGATGAAATTCGTCGCAGAGAGCAGCTCCCTTTTGGGTGGAACATTGTTCTATAAACTAATTACACGGCACCTATACGACTGTCCCCAAGGGCAACCACGTAGCCGTTTTTGAGACAAGGATAACTCTATCACTAACCAAACCAGTGGTAGCAGTTGACATCTGAGTCAGATGACCGCCTGTATTACTTGGGATAAATGCAGGGGGTACCTATTGAGTTAATAGCCAACAAACATTGGCGAATCAAGGGGTCTAGCCGGCCTACGCCGCCTGGTACCTCTACTTCTCAAGCAAAAGTGACGGAGACTGAGTAACTCCAACGTTAACTCATAGTCACTCCCTCAAATTTGGTATGGAACCTAAAAGGTTTGAGTAGACCACCTGTTTTTTGGCTAACAGGGGCACTCAAACCCCTATTCCTACTAGGTAACCTATTGAGTTAATAGCCAACAAACTAGGGAAATCAAGGAGATCAGCTGGCCTCCGCCGCCTGGTACCTCTACTACTCAATCTAGATTGTGACGAAGACTAAGTAACTCCTATGTTAACTTAATAGTCACTCAAACTTAGTATGGAGCTTAAAAGGTATGAGTCGTCCGCCTGTTTTTAACAAACAGGGGCTCTCAACCACTACTCTTGATAGGTTAACAAATTATGAGTTAAAAGCCAACAAACATTGGCAATAAAGGGAAACAACCGGTACCCGCCGCTTGTTATCTCTACTACTCAGTTCCTTGGCGACTAGGTAATACTCTATTTACTTGGTCAGACCACTTTCCTACTTGGTTAAATTTACAAATGACAGGACCGCCTGCCTAAAAAGGATCCAGACAAAATAGTTCGAATACTGATTGGATAAATGGCCGACTGATCGTCTATCCTGGAAACAGACAACCAGTCGTCCAGGGGCATAGGCGGCGTACTAACTATCCGTACCTGTCTGCAACGTTTGGCCATGTAAAACAGTCGGTCTAGTGAACAATTGGATATTAGATATGGAATACTTAGACAAATTTGAAGCAAAACAAAAATTCATTAAAAATAAGCCGGTCATTAAAGACCAGCAAAATATTCAAAGCCCCGGCCCCCTGGCCGGGTAAATACAAAACAAACGGCACGCAGGCCGTGGAAAGAATACATAAAGCTTAAGAAGGGGGCAGTTCAGTATTAGCAGCTGCCGCCTGGTCAGCACTCATCTTGCTTGACTCGGCTTCAGCTGCATCCTTTTTTGATGCCTTACCCCCAAGCGGCACAAGCGCCACTACCGGCTCCTCCTCCTCCAACGCTTCCCCCAACGCCTCTTCTTCAGCAGCCGCCAGGATCTCTTGATTATATGTATCCGAACACTGGCGCTACGTTCTTTCCCAAGAGGCAAAGTCGGCACTGGGGAAGAGGCAGCCCCAGGTCATGCGCTGGATTTGAGCGGAGTCTTCCATCATCTCCCGAACCAGCTCTTTCTTCTCTTACTCGGCCTTTTCTGAGAGCTCTTGGGTAAGAATCTTCTCCTGGGTCACCAGGCGTTCCTTTACGCTGGCCAAGGATTTCTCCATGGCTTCGTAAGAGTACATTTTCAGGCGAAGAGGTTTCAGCTCGGCCTTGAGATTTGTGATGGTCGACTCCAGCTCGTCATTCTTCTTCTGGGCCGCCTCTAACTGAGCCCGAACAGCGGCGGTAGCCTGTGCCTGATAATAAAGAATATCAATGGTCAGTACTTCATTTTGGGCAATTTGAAACATTGCCTTATCACAGTCAGAGAGGGCCATAGCTTTTGCAGCCTTTACCTCTTTGTTCTTCCGATCAAGCGGCTTGCGAAGGCCGTTAACTCGGAGCAGGGCCTAAGTACAAAAAACAGGCGTCAGTTTCCAAACAAAAAAGAAAACAGGCGTCCAGAAATTCAAATACTCAAAAATATGCTAAGTATACCTCAGCAAGGACCCCTGCAATCCCGTCTAGGTCAAGGGTGCCGACACCCCTGACCGCCTCCCTTTCAGCTGGAGGAACTGCCCTGATCATATACTTGGCCATCTCTACCAAGTCAGGCTCATGGGGGCCGGCTGCATCAAGCATAAACAAACGGATTAGACTTAGTAAAAAAGGGAGCAAGTCTAAAATTTACAAGGACAACTTTATACCTCTAGGCGGCCCAGTTGGAGTTTTAGAAGAAGTGGCCGGCTGTTTCTCAGCCGCCACCTGTTTTCCTGGCAGAACCAGGAGAGCTCCCAACAGTCGTCTTTCGGGCCTTGGGGTCCGGCTGTTTGGAAGATGAAGCTCTTGGAGCACCCGTCTAAAACAGAAGAAAAAAGTCAGTATATGCATAAACACTCCAAAAAGAGGGTGAAAGGTTCGGAGCTCACCAAGGGTGCCCCCTTTTAGGGGGAGTCGGTTGAAGCTTGTTGCATAATAGAGGCCCGCAACATGGCCGCCGCAGTCTTGGAGGCGGTGATTTTGCTCATGGCGTCAGCTGCAAAAACAATCAGCAAAGTTAATAAAAGATAAACAACAAATGTATGGAACAACAGAGTATTCGACAGGCCGACTACCTCTTGAGCAACCGACTGCTGAGCCCGCAGGCGGCCAAAAAGTACTCGTCATAGAGCCACTTGAAGCTCGGGACGCAAGTGCAGGGGTACTTGCTCTCTGTACCCCTGAAGTAGAGTCGACCCTCGACTCTACTTTAAAGAGTCCTTTATCAAGGATCTCTTTCTTAGCCTTGGGGGGAACAGGCGGCATGCTACGGCGCCTGCAAGAAGGGGCGGATTCCTGTTCCACCTATTGAAGCGCTTGTTCTGCTCAATGTCTGAACTCTCAATGATGAGGAAGGTGCTCGCCAGTCCTTCCACTTGTTTGCTTTACTCTTGTCATGAGGTAGCCCCTGTTGCTTGTCAATTGATACCAAGCCGGTACCCAGCTGTCTTAGGGGTCCGGCTGAGATAGTTCATATGGTCGAAAGCCTCGAAGCTCGGCTCCACCCCGTGCAGTTCGCACCCGGCCACATTGCCGAGTACGTTGACCCAGGAGTTTGGGGCTAACTGCCATAACCCAACTCATACCCATCCAAAATCCGCTGAACAGCCGGATGTAATGGGAAGCGAAGCCCTGCCTTGATGGCCGCCTCGTAGCAGCCAAAGCAGGCGCTTTCATAACTGGAACCAGCCGGCCAGACGACTGTGTCTCTGGATCCGGCACAAACACTAGAAAATCGGGGCCCATGGTGTGGTTTGCAATAAAGCTCTCCACTTTCTCTTGCATGGCTGTGATTCGGCCCTGAGGTACCGTGCAGTAGTAGGGGTATTTAGCTCTCGTTAAGAGGTGGATGGTTCCGCATAATTGTCCCCCTTCTCAACTGCGTGAGAAAGTCTCGCCTCTTGCAGGCGGCTGTTTTTCTCTTTCTGTACCCAAAGAAGCATGGCCAGAAGAGCTTGACTCGGAATTGTCCTCCGACGAGTCCGAAGAAGGACGACTCCTCCCCTCTCCCGGAGGGGCCCGCCTCCTCTCTTTGAAAAGGAGCACATTTGTTAACTGTTAAATGGGAAGGGGTCACTATGACTCCCCCCACAGAATTGCCGGCATCCAGGCCGCCTTGTTTCACTTCCACATCTTGCGCCTGGTCAGATGTTTCACTAAGCGGCACCCTGTGGGAGGAGCCGTCTGAATATGAGATCCTAGCTGTCTTTATCGTTTTGGCCATCCTGCTCTGCATAGACACAGATACAGTCGGACTTTGTATAAAGGGAAAAAGATGGGTCCGGAAAAGGGCAGGCGGCACTCCTAGTCCTAGATTCAGCCGTCCCCGGTGACCGGCTGATCACTAACCTAGGTCGTGTCGTGTGCTTCCGTGGTGCCATTTCAGAAAATAAAAAGAAAATTAAGAGTAAGAGAACTGAGTTACCTGAACGAGTGACGATTGATGAAGTTCTGGAAATCCTGTGCAGTCGGCTTGTCAGAACAGGCGGTAGGCAGAAAAGGTCCAAAATGTCAGAGCAAGTTCAGGGTCCGAATGTTCTAAAAAAGTTCTCAAAGTGTGAAAATGACTCAAGACAACTCTCCTTATATAGGCGAAGTGAGAAGGCGAAGGGTCACTTTCAGAATTCAAAATTTGGGCGGGAAAATCTCTCGTCCTTTCGCCGACTGACACTGTAGCAGGCCGTCGCCTGTTACAGTGCGACACCTGTCACAGGTAACACGTGACCAATCACGTGCCACCTGTGAGGGGCAAATGATTAGGGGATTTTGCTCCCACCAATCGAATGCGCCACGTGGACCAATCAGGTCCTGCCAAGTGTCCCCAGTTGGAACAGTCAGGGCTTCCCACGTGGCACGCGCTTATTCGTCCACCTTGGACCTGTTATGTCAAGACATGTGGCATACTCCATGCCTAATGGAGAAACCGGCCACCCAGGCCCAACTTCCGAGGGAAGCCCAATCGGCCCTAGGTTTACCTAAACCTAGGATGGGCACGTTTCCCAAGGTTATAAATACCTCCCTTAATCCTCATTAAGGGGATTACAAAAGAGAACAGAAACATTACGGAAAAAACACATTAATTACACACAGTAATAACCGGCTGATCTCGCTAACAAAGCAGATTACCTAAA
>NW_018745021.1:94284-160417 GCF_001683475.1 Chenopodium quinoa
AAGATTAGGGCCTGGCCGACCCTGTGCCTAACAGGCGGCTACCCTCCGTTTACTTAGCACCTACATTCACCAAGAACTTACCAAGGCTACAGGCCGAATGATCAGACCAGGCGCCAAGCCAACTGATCAAATCTACAAAACTAATACGACCTGTCCCAACATCATAGCAGGCGTCCGGCGGCATCCCTCTGGATGAAATTCGTCGCAGAGAGCAGCTCCCTTTTGGGTGGAACATTGCTCTATAAACTAATTACACGGCACCTATACGACTGTCCCCAAGGGCAACCATGTAGCCGTTTTTGAGACAAGGATAACTCTATCACTAACCAAACCAGTGGTAGCAGTTGACATCTGAGTCAGATGACCGCCTGTATTACTTGGGATAAATGCAGGGGTACCTATTGAGTTAATAGCCAACAAACATTGGCGAATCAAGGGGTCTAGCCGGCCTACGCGCCTGGTACCTCTACTTCTCAAGCAAAAGTGACGGAGACTGAGTAACTCCAACGTTAACTCATAGTCACTCCCTTAAATTTGGTATGGAACCTAAAAGGTTTGAGTAGACCACCTGTTTTTTGGCAAACAGGGGCACTCAAACCCCTATTCCTACTAGGTAACCTATTGAGTTAATAGCCAACAAACTAGGGAAATCAAGGAGATCAGTGGCCTCCGCCGCCTGGTACCTCTACTACTCAATCTAGATTGTGACGAAGACTAAGTAACTCCTATGTTAACTTAATAGTCACTCAAACTTAGTATGGAGCTTAAAAGGTATGAGTCGTCCGCCTGTTTTTAACAAACAGGGGCTCTCAACCACTACTCTTGATAGGTTAACAAATTATGAGTTAAAAGCCAACAAACATTGGCAATAAAGGGAAACAACCGGTACCCGCCGCTTGTTATCTCTACTACTCAGTTCCTTGGCGACTAGGTAATACTCTATTTACTTGGTCAGACCACTTTCCTACTTGGTTAAATTTACAAATGACAGGACCGCCTGCCTAAAAAGGATCCAGACAAAATAGTTCGAATACTGATTGGATAAATGGCCGACTGATCGTCTATCCTGGAAACAGACAACCAGTCGTCCAGGGGCATAGGCGGCGTACTAACTATCCGTACCTGTCTGCAACGTTTGGCCATGTAAAACAGTCGATCTAGTGAACAATTGGATATTAGATATGGAATACTTAGACAAATTTGAAGCAAAACAAAAATTCATTAAAAATAAGCCGGTCATTAAAGACCAGCAAAATATTCAAAGCCCCGGCCCCCTGGCCGGGTAAATACAAAACAAACGGCACGCAGGCCGTGGAAAGAATACATAAAGCTTAAGAAGGGGGCAGTTCAGTATTAGCAGCTGCCGCCTGGTCAGCACTCATCTTGCTTGACTCGGCTTCAGCTGCATCCTTTTTTGATGCCTTACCCCCAAGCGGCACAAGCGCCACTACCGGCTCCTCCTCCTCCAACGCTTCCCCCAACGCCTCTTCTTCAGCAGCCGCCAGGATCTCTTGATTATATGTATCCGAACACTGGCGCTACGTTCTTTCCCAAGAGGCAAAGTCGGCACTGGGGAAGAGGCAGCCCCAGGTCATGCGCTGGATTTGAGCGGAGTCTTCCATCATCTCCCGAACCAGCTCTTTCTTCTCTTACTCGGCCTTTTCTGAGAGCTCTTGGGTAAGAATCTTCTCCTGGGTCACCAGGCGTTCCTTTACGCTGGCCAAGGATTTCTCCATGGCTTCGTAAGAGTACATTTTCAGGCGAAGAGGTTTCAGCTCGGCCTTGAGATTTGTGATGGTCGACTCCAGCTCGTCATTCTTCTTCTGGGCCGCCTCTAACTGAGCCCGAACAGCGGCGGTAGCCTGTGCCTGATAATAAAGAATATCAATGGTCAGTACTTCATTTTGGGCAATTTGAAACATTGCCTTATCACAGTCAGAGAGGGCCATAGCTTTTGCAGCCTTTACCTCTTTGTTCTTCCGATCAAGCGGCTTGCGAAGGCCGTTAACTCGGAGCAGGGCCTAAGTACAAAAAACAGGCGTCAGTTTCCAAACAAAAAAGAAAACAGGCGTCCAGAAATTCAAATACTCAAAAATATGCTAAGTATACCTCAGCAAGGACCCCTGCAATCCCGTCTAGGTCAAGGGTGCCGACACCCCTGACCGCCTCCCTTTCAGCTGGAGGAACTGCCCTGATCATATACTTGGCCATCTCTACCAAGTCAGGCTCATGGGGGCCGGCTGCATCAAGCATAAACAAACGGATTAGACTTAGTAAAAAAGGGAGCAAGTCTAAAATTTACAAGGACAACTTTATACCTCTAGGCGGCCCAGTTGGAGTTTTAGAAGAAGTGGCCGGCTGTTTCTCAGCCGCCACCTGTTTCCTGGCAGAACCAGGAGAGCTCCCAACAGTCGTCTTTCGGGCCTTGGGGTCCGGCTGTTTGGAAGATGAAGCTCTTGGAGCACCCGTCTAAAACAGAAGAAAAAAGTCAGTATATGCATAAACACTCCAAAAAGAGGGTGAAAGGTTCGGAGCTCACCAAGGGTGCCCCCCTTTTAGGGGGAGTCGGTTGAAGCTTGTTGCATAATAGAGGCCCGCAACATGGCCGCCGCAGTCTTGGAGGCGGTGATTTTGCTCATGGCGTCAGCTGCAAAAACAATCAGCAAAGTTAATAAAAGATAAACAACAAATGTATGGAACAACAGAGTATTCGACAGGCCGACTACCTCTTGAGCACCGACTGCTGAGCCCGCAGGCGGCCAAAAAGTACTCGTCATAGAGCCACTTGAAGCTCGGGACGCAGTGCAGGGGTACTTGCTCTCGTACCCCTGAAGTAGAGTCGACCCTCGACTCTACTTTAAAGAGTCCTTTATCAAGGATCTCTTTCTTAGCCTTGGGGGGAACAGGCGGCATGCTACGGCCGCCTGCAAGAAGGGGCGGATTCCTGTTCCACCTATTGAAGCGCTTGTTCTGCTCAATGTCTGAACTCTCAATGATGAGGAAGGTGCTCCGCCAGTCCTTCCACTTGTTTGCTTTACCTCTTGTCATGAGGTAGCCCCTGTTGCTTGTCAATTGATACCAGCCGGTACCGCCTGTCTTAGGGGTCCGGCTGAGATAGTTCATATGGTCGAAAGCCTCGAAGCTCGGCTCCACCCCGTGCAGTTCGCACCCGGCCACATTGCCGAGTACGTTGACCCAGGAGTTTGGGGCTAACTGCCATAACCCCAACTCATACCCATCCAAAATCCGCTGAACAGCCGGATGTAATGGGAAGCGAAGCCCTGCCTTGATGGCCGCCTCGTAGCAGCCAAAGCAGGCGCTTTCATAACTGGAACCAGCCGGCCAGACGACTGTGTCTTCTGGATCCGGCACAAACACTAGAAAATCGGGGCCCATGGTGTGGTTTGCAATAAAGCTCTCCACTTTCTCTTGCATGGCTGTGATTCGGCCCTGAGGTACCGTGCAGTAGTAGGGGGTATTTAGCTCTCGTTAAGAGGTGGATGGTTCCGCATAATTGTCCCCCTTCTCAACTGCGTGAGAAAGTCTCGCCTCTTGCAGGCGGCTGTTTTTCTCTTCTGTACCCAAAGAAGCATGGCCAGAAGAGCTTGACTCGGAATTGTCCTCCGACGAGTCCGAAGAGGACGACTCCTCCCCTCTCCCGGAGGGGCCCGCCTCCTCTCTTTGAAAAGGAGCACATTTGTTAACTGTTAAATGGGAAGGGGTCACTATGACTCCCCCCACAGAATTGCCGGCATCCAGGCCGCCTTGTTTCACTTCCACATCTTGCGCCTGGTCAGATGTTTCACTAAGCGGCACCCTGTGGGAGGAGCCGTCTGAATATGAGATCCTAGCTGTCTTTATCGTTTTGGCCATCCTGCTCTGCATAGACACAGATACAGTCGGACTTTGTATAAAGGGAAAAGATGGGTCCGGAAAAGGGCAGGCGGCACTCCTAGTCCTAGATTCAGCCGTCCCCGGTGACCGGCTGATCACTAACCTAGGTCGTGTCGTGTGCTTCCGTGGTGCCATTTCAGAAAATAAAAAGAAAATTAAGAGTAAGAAAACTGAGTTACCTGAACGAGTGACGATTGATGAAGTTCTGGAAATCCTGTGCAGTCGGCTTATCAGAACAGGCGGTAGGCAGAAAAGGTCCAAAATGTCAGAGCAAGTTCAGGAGTCTGAATGTTCTAAAAAAGTTCTCAAAGTGTGAAAATGACTCAAGACAACTCTCTTTTATATAGGCAAAGTGAGAAGGCGAAGGGTCACTTTCGGAATTCAAAATTTGGGCGGGAAAATCTCTCGTCCTTTCGCCGACTGACACCTGTAGCAGGCCGTCGCCTGTTACAGTGCGACACCTGTCACAGGTAACACGTGACCAATCACGTGCCACCTGTGAGGGGCAAATGATTAGGGGATTTTGCTCCCACCAATCAGAATGCGCCACGTGGACCAATCAGGTCCTGCCAAGTGTCCTCCAGTTGGAACAGTCAGGGCTTCCCACGTGGCACGCGCTTATTCGTCCACCTTGGACCTATTATGTCAAGACATGTGGCATACTCCATGCCTAATGGAGAAACCGGCCACCCAGGCCCAACTTCCGAGGGAAGCCCAATCGGCCCTAGGTTTACCTAAACCTAGGATGGGCACGTTTCCCAAGGTTATAAATACCTCCCTTAATCCTCATTAAGGGAAGATTACAAAAAAGAGAACAGAAACATTACGGAAAAAACACATTAATTACACACAGTAATAACCGGCTGATCTTGCTAACAAAGCAGATTACCTAAAGAGACCAAATCACTTTAATTTCCGCATTAATTACTCCTTAATCAGGTACTAACTTGACCGTTGGAGGCGGAGCTCACAGGAGTCTCCGTTATTTTGCAGGTACAGGCGTCCGGTTCCAGTCTCGGAATTGTAACTCTCCCGCAGGACATCAGAAAACCCCGAAACAGTATTCCTCTCAATGCTAAGTATATGAGAGTTTCGGACTTTGATAGTATTGTTGATCGGATGTTGGCTAAAATTACTTGTTGGTCTAGTAGAAACCTCTCTGACAATGGTAGGGCCACTCTCATTAATTCTGTTCTTATTAGCTTGCATACTTATTAGGCTCAATGCATTTTGTTTCCTAAGGGTGTTATTCATAGGATCACTCAGTTGTGTAGAGCTTTCCTTTGGAGTGGTTCGGCTGTGCTTGGAGGGGGCCCCTTATTGCCCGAGATTGGGTTTGCAAAGATAAAAAATTTGATGGGTTGGGTGTGAGAGATTGTAGTAAGTGGAATAAAGCCGCTTTGGGTAAGTATGTCTGGAAAATTGCTAAGAAAGAGGACTCTCTTTTAATCCTGGGCACCGTGCCGTGCCGGGCCGCCGCGGGCCGTGCCTGGCGGGCCACGGGCTGGTTCGTGCCGTGCCGGTCGTGCCGGCGGGCCCAGGATTTCGTGCCGTGCCGTGCCGGCCATTTTCACAGGCCAGCCCACGGCACGGCACGGCCCTCGTTCCTGGCGGGCTCGTGCCGTGCCGGCCACGTGCCGGCCTGCGGGCTGGCAGCGGGCTGGTGCAGTTTTCAAATTTTTATTTTTTTTTATTTTTCTTTTTATTTTTTTTTTATTTTTATTTTTTTTTATTTTTATATGACAACATTATAAATTAATAAGTTTATAATGTATATAAGTTATAAAATTATAATTATAAGTTTTATAAGGTAACTTATAAGTTTATAACTTATAAGTTATAAGTTATTAAGTTATGAATTTTATAATTATAAGTTGAATATTTATGTTTTATAATTTGTATATTCAATATTTATATTTATATATTTACTTTATACTATTACTTTAAAATTTAATGTTTATGATTTATTAGTAATTGGTATAATTTTATTTTTTTTTAATATGAATTTACAAATTGTAACAAAACGGGGAAAAAAGGCAAATTAGACTTTGGATGTGAATAATGCGTACTTTATATTATTATTACTTGAGTTGAGAAAATTGTACAATGATAACAATGATAAAAATCATACAATGATGGTATTAAACAAAAATTGGAAAATGATAAAATTGATATTTTTAAAATCGTACAATATACAATAATTGTCTATTCTTCTTCTCCTTCTTCTTGCTCGTCTTCGTCTTCGTCTTCGTCTTCGTCTTCGCCTTCGCCTTCAAGGTCATCGGCTAGTTGCATAGATTGGGAACTAGCCGAACCCGAACCGGAAGCGGAGGTTCCTTCTTCGTTGTCGTTGTGGTCGTAAGAACGGTCTTGTGAGCGATTTTCCACATCCAACCAATCTTTGAAACACACGCACATTTCTAGTGTTTCGGGTTTTAGACTTGTTCTTCTATCGTCTAAAACCCTTCCGGATGCGCTGAAAGCTCGTTCGGAGGCGACGGAGGAAACTTGGATAGCAAGAATGTCTCGTGCCATTGCCGCCAAAGTTGCATGCTTCGAGCTTTGTTGTTTCCACCATGCAAGGAGGTCGAGGCTGTTTATCTCATCGTCGTCCATGCCTTTGGTGAAGTCGTAACTCAGGTACATCTGCAACTCCGAGACGTCGCTTTGCGTTCTCCTGATTGATGAATCACCTGAAAACCTTGAAATCAAGTTAGTAGCTTGTGAAAATAAATGTTTGGCCTTCTTACTTACGTTTTTGGATGGTTGGGACGGCCCTGAGCGAGGAACGGTGCCATATTTGGCTTCATAGACTCTATATTAAGCAAAAAACTGATCCTTCACATTAGTCTTATAGTTTTCTACATCATCGTCAAGAAACATGCATTGAAAGTAAATGTCAACTAACATAAATGTGTTTTCATACTTTTGCCTAGGATCTAATATGGAAGCAAAAATATAAATCAAAGGAATCTCACTATAATATTTACGCCACTTTTTTTCCATTGCTGGAAGATACTGATCATAATCACTTTGATCGCGATGATCAGCGAAAAGTTGGGCGAGTAAGCATGCATTAGAAAGAATGTTTTGAGCACAAGGATTGTAAACAGTAGAAAAACAATACGTCATGTTATATAATAACTGTAAAAATTGCATATATCTTTCACAGTTTTTCCAATCATCATCATACAAAGCATTTTGTGGAAATTTTTGGTTGTAAAATAATGTTAACGGGCCCTTGTACTCAATTGCCTTTGTTAACATGTCATAGGTGGAATTCCACCTAGTTGGGCAATCGGTTCTAATATTTATTACCCTTATCTTTTGTTGTTTTAGAAAACTCTTCCATTCTTGGTATCTCATGTTAGAGCTATTAATAGACATAATATCATCTCTGATTTTGCTGTAGTATGGGCCAATTGCCCGAACTCCATCCTGTACACATAAGTTAAGTACATGGCAAACACATCTAGTATGAAGAGCTTCACCGTCTAATAGTACATCGGTTAAGTTTTGTTTGATAAGATTAGCTGTGTATGTCATAGAGGTTGCATTATCAAAAGTCATAGACATCATTTTATCTCGAAGGTTGTATTCGTCTATTGCTTGCATTAAATGGTGAGCAATGTTAATGCCGGTGTGTGGGTATTCCAGCATTTTGAAATGTATTATTCTTTTTTGTAACATCCATTGATCATCTACCCAATGGCAAGTCACACATAAATAGTGATATTTATAACCACTATCCCAAGAATCGGCTGTTAAAGATACTCTACAGTTAAGGTTACTCAATTCGGCTTGTAACCGGACTTTGTACTCTAGGAAATTTTTCATTGCGGCGGAACGAACGGTTTTCCTAGAGATTCTTTTATGTTGGGGTTGTAGTGCTTTGTTAATGTAGGTGTTGAATGCGTCACTTTCCGAGAAAAGAAAAGGTTGTTCGGCGTGTACTATCATTTTTCCTAGTTCATCCCTATCCCTCTCATAGTTGTATGTAAAGCCGTATGGATGGAATTGGGAAATTTTGGGCTGGGTTGGATCACTAGCTGGTTTTGCACAAGCTTTCATGTGTCTAGATAAGTATCCCGTCCCGTTTTTGGTAACTGCCGTGAATACACTATTACATGTTTTACATTTTGCCCATTGTTCACCATCTTTACTTAGGACAAAATAACGTCATACCTCACTCCTTCGGATTTTCAAAAGTAGCATCTCAGTTTCGGTTAACCATTCATGATGTGTGTGATGGTTAGTAGTGCGACTAGTGGGAGTGGCAGTAGAAGGGGTAGAACCGGAGGGAATTCGGGTACTTTCTTGGCTACCTTGGCTAGAACAATAGTTTTTTTGATTACCGATATAATTAGGTGGAAATTGGTATGGTGGTAGTGGAAATTGGTTTAGTGGTGGTGCTGGAAATCCTGACGTATTATATGGCTCATAGCCCGGGGGGAAGTAAATGGGGTCATTGGTTTGACTCGTAATTTGGGGGCTCGTTGTATTTGGTGGTTCCCTAGAACTACTACTACGGATAAGTCGGCCTTTCCCCCTAGACCTAGATGATGGGTTGTTCGATGCCATAATTAACAATTAATTTTTTTAATAAAAAGTGGTTAACTATAATAATAATAATTAATAACAACAATTTTAACAATAAAAATATCAATAATATTAATTAATAACAACAACTATAACAATAACAATAACAACAAAAATAAATAATAACAACAATTGTAACAATAATAATAATTAATAAAAACAATTATAACAACAACAATAACAATTAACAACAATAATAATTAAACAAGATTATTCTAATAATAACAATAAAACAATAATAAATTTAAGATTAGTTTAGATCTTACAACCGTGCTTCAACGCTCCACTAATTACGATTACGAACTTTTTAATTTTTTTCGATATTAGGAAAATAATTAGAGAATTTAAGAGAATAATTAGAGAATTTAAGAAAATAAGGATTATTAGAGATTTAGAGAATATAAGAGATAAGAAGAACAGATTGTGATTTTGTGATTTGGGAATGAAATGGAGGTGAGTATTTATAGAATTTTTGGGGAGCAAATTAGCAAAAAACTAGCCGTTTTATAGCCGTTTTTTTGGCTTCTAGCTAGATGAAACGGTAACATTACCGTTGGCCCGCGGGCCGTGCCTGCGTGCCAGCACGGCGGGCCATGCCCGTGCTCGTGCCGGGCCATGCCTGGAAATTCTCAACCCTGTCCGTGGCACGGGAGTTGAACTTCGTGCCGTGCCGTGCTTGACTTCGGGCCGTGCCGGGCTGCGCCGAATGGCGGGCCGTGCCGGGCGGCACGCGGGCCAACCCGGCCCGTGCCCAGGTTTACTCTCTTTAGGTCAAGTGGGTTCACGGTGTTTATTTGAAGGATCGAGATTGGTGGGAGTATTCTCCTAAGAGGTGTGGTGGTTGGGCTGGGAGGAGACTTTGTTCAATGAAAACGGAAATCCAGCAGGGTTTTGTTTCTCGGAATTGGATGGGTAAGCAATATCGGATCAAGGATTGCTATGAGTGGCTTCAAGGTACTCAGAGTAAGGTTACTTGGTGTAAGTGGGTGTGGAATAGGTACTGATTAGGGGATTTTGCTCCCACCAATCGGAATGCGCGACGTGGGCCAATCAGGTCCTGCCAAGTGTCCACCAGTTGGAACCGTCAGGGTTTGCCACATGGCGCACGCCTATTTGTCCACCCTGGACCTATTATGTCATGACACGTGGCATCCTCCATGCCTAATGGAAAAACCGGCCACCTAGGCCCAACTTCTAAGGGAAGCCCAATCAGCCCTACGTTAACCTAAACCTAGGATTGGCACGTTTCCCAAGGTTATAAATACCTCCCTTAATCCTCATTAAGGGGGATTACGCACATTTAATACTCTCACCTAGAGAGACCCAATCACTTTTATTTTCCGCATTAATTACTTCTTAATTAAGTACTAACTTGACCGTCGGAGGCGGATCTCCAATCATCCGGAGCATCCGTTTGTTTTGCAGGTACAGGCGTCCGGTTCCAGTCTCGGAATTGTAACTCTCCCGCAGGACATCAGAAAACCCCGAAACATTTTGGCGCCGTCTGTGGGGAGAGTACTTCTGAGATGGCATCCACGTCTGTACCGACTCCTAAAGAGAGGCGTCCCCTAGACGACCCTCAAGTTCAGTCGGACCATGATACTGTGGAAGAACTTGAAGTTGAAGCTCATACAGCTTCAGACGGGACCCTAAGGGCCCGACGCACCCGTCATACCGAAAGGAGGGAACGAGAACATCTTCAAACTAAACTCAGTGATCCAGCCGGCGCACCGCGTGTTCAGCAGCAGCCGGCTGATGGGTCTGCTCCCATTACAAGAAACGAACTCATCACCTTCATGAGGGGCTTCAAGGGAGAGATTCAAGAATTGCTCAACAAGAAGCCGCCTGCTCCGGCCAAGGAGCAGTCGGCTAAGAAACCTTCCACTTCAGGGAAGAGAAAGCCAGTTCAAGGGCGAGAGGCGACCCCTCATCCTAACTCTAGGAAATGGGAGCCGCCTGCCCTTGATTTCACAAAGTACCGCTTTCCTACTCCAGGAAAGAGGAAACTTGTTCGTCATATTCAGGCGGACGGGTCGAAGAAAACATACACAGATGCTCGGCTATTGTTAGAGCAGAAAAAGAATGACCGATTGTCAGAGTCGGCCTCTACTTCAAACTTCCAAGACAGTCTACGCAATACCTCGATGAGGCATACTCAGTCGCATCATGAGAGTCAGTTAGGCGGTACCTCCTGTCAGTCCGGCTTTCATAGTGACCAGGCGGTACCAAACTTACCATTTGTACCGCAACAACAATATTTTTTGCAGCCACCTCTGTTTGGTGGGCATGCAGCAAAGAATGTCCAACCTATAGACTGACAGCTACGGTTGCTTAGACTTGGGGAACAGCCGTCGGCCTTCTCCAAGGAAATTGCTGAAGCCGCTCAGCCGGCCAAAGTGAAAAATGTATTAGTAGGCGCCTATGACGACACTACTAACCCAGAAGACCATTTGATGGCATTCACTAACCTGATGTACCTTCAAGGGTTGGATGATCCCACTTGGTGCAAGTGTTTTCCAGCGACTCTCAAAGGAATCGCACAATAATGGTTCGGCAACCTGCCGACTGGTTGTGTGAATAACTTCAGGACGCTTGCTTACTTATTCACTTCCAACTTTGCCGTGAACATACCTGCGAAAAAGACGACCCTTGATTTAGGAACGACTCAGCAGGGCGAGAAGGAGGGGCTTCGTTCTTACATCAGGCGGTTTAACCTGATGAGAATACAGATTCAAGGGTTACCGGATGAGGTAGCCTATACTGACTTTTTCAGAGGTCTCAAAGACGGGTCGACATTCAAATTTGATTTGGTCCTAAAGAGGGTGGCGACTCTTCAAGAGGCCTTGATTGAAGCGGAAGCCTATATACAGGCGACTGATCTTTGTAGTACAGGAAAACAGTTGGACGGGAAAAGATTTGACAAAAGAGAAGGATGACAGAAACAATCGTCGAATAAAGATGAGAAGAAGAGAAAAGAGGTCTGGGCGGCTGATTCCTCTAAACAGCCGGCCCAGAAGAAGAGGAAAGAATTCAAACCATACTCCCCAAAGTATGCGTTTAACAAGGATAGCCAAGCTATCCTAAAGGAAATCAAGGGACGGATCTCAATTGAAAAGCCGGTCCCCATGAAGGGTTCTGCAAGCAACCGGAACCAAGAGAAATTTTGTGATTATCATGAAGATGTTGGTCATCACACCAACGAATGCATCAGTCTCATGCGGTATCTGGACCGCCTGGCTGAGCAAGGCGATCTTGATTCTTATGTCAAGAAATCTGCGGGGAACACTTCCTCGAAAAAGCAGTCGGCCAAAAAGAGTCAACAGGCCGACAACTCTGATACAGATGATGCAGTCATCTACACCATTGCAGGCAGCTTCTCAGGAGGCGGCCCCACTATTAGGGGCAACAAAGACAATATCAGGCGGCTAGATGTAAATTCCGTTCACCAAGAACGGCCCTCCAAATATTCGTTTCCTGAGATTGTCATCACTAAAGAAGATCTGGAAGGGGTAAGGGGGCCGCATGACGACCCTATTGTTATTGCATGTAAAGTGGCCAACCAGAGAGTTGGCCGAATCCTTATAGATACCGGAAGCTCCTCAGATCTTATCAGTAGAAAATGTCTGTCAAAACTAAAATATCAGACTGATTGCATACATCCGGCATCCCACCCTTTAGTAGGGTTTAAAGGAGGAGTCGTCCACCCAGTGGGACGAGTGGATTTACCCATCCGCCTGGGTGAAAAAGGGGAAGGACGACACATGGTAGTCCGGTTCCTGGTAGTAGAAGAACTCTCGGCCTACAACATGATTCTGGGACGACCAACCCTAAATAATTCCAAGGCTATTATAATCCCATCTCTTATGTTGCTGAAGTTTGAGAGGGATGATGGAACAGTCGGGTCCCTAAGGGGAGATTAGAGGATGGCCCGAGAGTGCTATCTCTCGGATATCAAGCCCACTGTTATGGCCGCTGGGTCCGGTGGTGGAAAAACAGACCTTGACAATGTCAAGGAGAGTGCGCCTGTTCAAGAAGCAGGCGGCAAAAAGAGAAAGGCAGCCCAGACAGGGGCCGCAAGAAAAGACAGAAAATAGCAATCATTGGTAGAGGAGCGGTCGGATGAATTCCGCCCTCAGCCGGCCGGTGAGCATACGGACCTGATCTTAGATGACTCGCGTCTTGACCGAACAGTCAAAGTTGGAACGACTGCTCTGAGAGTCCTGGGTGACGACTTTCACAAACTATTGAAAGAATACAAGGACATCTTTGCATTCGAAGTCCACGAAATGCCAGGCGTTACTCCTGACCTGGCGGTACATAAACTGGATGTGTATCCGAAAAAGAAGCCAGTAAGGCAGAAGAAACGGAACCATGGCGAAGAAAGAAGTCAGGCGGCAGCCGCCGAAGTTAAAAAATTACATGATGCAGGGTTCATTCGGCAATGTTACTTCCCACACTGGGTTGCAAATGTGGTGCTTGTTAAAAAGCCGAATGACACCTGGCGAATGTGTGTAGACTACACAGACTTAAACAAGGCGTGCCCCAAAGACAGTTACCCTCTGCCTAAAATTGATAACCTGGTTGACTCAACAGCCGACCATGCTTTGATGAGCTTTATGGACGCCTACTCTGGTTTTCATCAAATTCCTTTATGGAAGAAAGATTAGGAGAAGACGGCCTTCGTCACTGATCAAGGGTTATACTGTTACACGGTCATGCCGTTTGGTCTTAAGAATGCCCCGGCCACCTTCCAACGAATGATAAACACTGTGTTCTTTAATCAGATTGTGAGAAACGTCGAGGCATACATTGATGATATGATTGTCAAGTCTAAGCTTCAGATAGATCATCTTTCGGACCTCCGAGAAACTTTCGCCACACTCAGGCGACACCATGTCTTGCTCAATCCCAAGAAATGTGTATTTGGAGTTGAGTCTGGGAAATTTCTCGGATTCCTTATCAATCAGAGAGGAATAGAGGCGAACCCTGAGAAGGTGCAGGCGGTCATCGACATGCAGTCGCCTCGTACCGTCCGAGAGGTTCAGAAGTTAACAGGTTGCCTGGCGGCCATGGGAAGATTTCTAAGCCGATCAGGCGACAAATGCTTATACTTCTTCCAGGCCATTAAGAAGAAGGCAAGGTTTGAATGGGGGCCGGATGCTGAGGCGACCTTCAAGAAATTGAAAGTTCACTTGCATTCCTTACCGAGGCTGGTCATCCCTTTGCCCAAAGAAGTACTCTACATGTACCTGGCCGTCTCTGATCATGCGTTAAGCGTTGTTCTTCTTGCTTAAAGAGACGGCTGTCAGCTACCGGTCTACTTTGTCAGTCATGTTCTAAAGAATGCCGAGTTGAGGTATCCCTTAGTGGAGAAATTTGTTCTTGCACTCTTCATGGCTATTAAAAAATTGAAGCCCTACTTTTTGGCACATGCAGTCTCGTGTATACAGATCAACCTATCAAGCGGCCACTGACCATCATGGAGTTGTCAGGCCGGATGATCAAATGGGCCATAGAAATACAGAGCCTCGAACTTACTTTCAAACCTCGAAAAGCAGTGAAGGGGCAAGCCTTTGCTGACTTTATTGTTGAGATGACTCGTCCCCCTGATTCTCGAGATCCAGACCAAGTCTGGAAGGTATATGTGGATGGAAGCTCTACTTCAAATGGTTGTGGAGCAGGCGTCATATGTAAATCGCCAGAGGGCGACAGGTATGAGTATGCTCTACGCTTTACTTTTCAGGCCTCAAACAATGAGGCAGAATATGAAGCTTTACTAGCCGGAATCCGCATGTGCAAGGCGGCAGGGGCACGAAAGATAGACGCCTGTTCTGATTCACAATTGATAGTGAGTCAGTATAATGACGAATACGAAGCAATCCATCCGGCCATGATCAAGTATTTACAGGCGGTACGACAGGCAGTCGGATGCCTTGAAGATTTTCATCTGACTCAAGTGCCAAGATCAGAAAACAACCAGGCGGATGCACTTTCAAAATTAGCATCATCTGCCTCTTGTCATACTCCTCTAACTGTTTTTTGGGAAGTAATGGAGAAGAGAAGCATCGAGGAAGACCCTATTGGAATCCTAGACAGAAGCTCAACCTGGATGGATCCAATCAGGGCATATCTGACAGACGGTACGCTACCGGATGATCATCACCAGGCGGCAGCGCTGAAAAAACGGGCAGCCAGTTTTGAAATGATAAAGAGAGAACTTCACAAAAGAGGGTACCTTTAACCCTACTTAAAGTGTGTTACTCCAGAAAAGGGACGAGAGATACTAGACGATCTTCACTCTGGTTACTGCGCTTCCCATATAGGCGGTAGGTCGCTTGCTCAACGGACAAGGCGGCGGGGCTACTTTTGGCCTACTTTAGAAGCAGATGCAATGGAGATGGTGAAAAAATGTGACAAGTGCCAAAGGTTTGGCAAACTAATTCACCGTCCGGCTACTGACCTCACTACCATTCGTAGCCCACTACCGTTTGCTAAGTGGGGCATGGATATTCTGGGTCCCTATACGCCTGCTACAGGCGGAAGGAGGTACATACTTGTTGCAGTCGACTACTTCACTAAATGGGTGGAAGCGGAGGCTGTAAAGGGAATCAAGACGAAGGATGTAATTTCATTCATCTGGAAAAATGTCATCACTCGGTTCGGGGTTCCCATGTCTATGGTTTTTGATAATGGTCCCCAATTTGAGACGCCTGTTCTCAAAAGTTGGTTGGGTGACCAAGGAGTTGCACACCACTTTGCATCAGTCGGCCGTCCACAGGCAAACGGCCAGGTAGAAGCCTTTAATAAAATCATCTCAGACGGTCTCAAGAAAAAGTTTGAACTAGCGGGCGGCCTATGGGCGGATGAATTACCACATGTTCTCTGGGCCATTAGGACGACTGAAAAAGGGGCGACTGGAGAAACTCCATTCCTTCTAACTTATGGTGCGGAAGCTGTTCTTCCAATTAAACACTACGAGCCGACTCTTCGAGTAATGCTATATGACGAAGAGGCAAACTGGGAAGCCATGCGCCTGGCATTAGACTCACTCCCAGAAAAGAGGGGCAATGCCGTCTTGCGGCATGAAATTTACCGCCTGAGAATGACCAGATCATACAATAAAAAAGTACACAGGCGTCCACTCAAAGTGGGGGATTTTGTACTTAGAAAAATGGAAGCAGTTGGTAGGGCTAATGAGTTTGGCAAATTAACTCCCAACTGGGAAGGACCCTACCGAATCTATGAAGAGGTCAGGGACGGTACCTACCGTCTGGAAACACCAGACGACCAACCGTTGCCTCGAACCTGGAATGTAGATAATCTTAAGAAATATTTCTTTTGAATGATGTAAATAGTCGAGGGCTACTTAATAAAAGCTTGTTGTTTCATTCAATTTTGTACTAAGAGGGGCATGCCTACTGACAAACAGTCGGCTACTCTCCATGTTTAAATTTCATTTTTACTTAAGAGGGGCATGCCTACTGACAAACAGTCGGCTACTCTCCATGTTTAATTTTCATTTTTACTTAAGAGGGGCATGCCTACTGACAAACAGTCGGCTACTCTCCATGTTTAATTTTCATTTTTACTTAAGAGGGGCACGCCGATTGTTCCACACAACTGGCTACTCTCCCATAACACAGTTCACCAAGAACTATCAAAGGCTCATGGCTGAAATGATCAGACCAGGCGCCAAGCCAACTGATCCAAATATAAGTTTAATTCGACCTGTCCCAACATTATAGCAGGCTTCCGACGGCATCCCTCCGGATGAAATTCGTCGCAGAGAGCAGCTCCCTTTTGGGTGGAACATTGTTCTATAAAATCAATACACGGCACCTATACGACTGTCTAACCAAGACAACCACGTAGCCGTTTCCCGGACAAGGATACCTCTCACTTAACTGACTAATCAGGTCAAACAAGTGTTCGCAGTAACCGTCCGTGTCAACCAAACCGACTGAACTACTTGGGATAAGAACAGTCGGTATCTTATGAGTTAATAGCCAACAAACATTGGCGAATAAAGGGGAACAACCGGTACCCACCGCTTGAAACCTCTACTACTCAGTCACTCCTTAAAAATTATGTTTACTTGGTCACTCCTTAAAAATTTAGTATGAAACTAAAAAGGTGTTCATACAGCGCCTGTTCACACTAGATTAAATGTGGCGGGGAACAGTCGGCCTGGACCGACTAGAGTCTCTAGCTTAAAAAAAAAAACAAACAAAAAAAAACAAACAAGGCAGGTAGGAAACCACCTTCCTACTTGGTTGAAGGAGATCCAGTCTTTAAAGTGGCCGACTGATCGCTTAGCCTGGAAACAAGACAACCAGTCGTCCAGGGGCATAGGTGGCGTGACTAACTACCTTGTACCTGTCCGCAACTATCGAAGAAAACAGTCGGTATAGTATGCAATTGGATATCAAAGTTTCGATACTTAGCGAAATCGAAACAAATTTGAAACAAAACATTTTTGGCATAAATAAACATACCCCCGGCCCCTTGGCCGGGTAAAAGATATAAAAAGAAGCTGGTCATTAAGACCGGCAAAATATTCAAAACCCCGGTCCCCTGGCCGGGTAAAAAGAAACAAACGGCACGCAGGCCGTGAAAAGAAGACATAAAAGCTTAAGAAGGGGGCAGATCTTCAATAGTAGCAGCTGCCGCCTGGTCAGCACTCTTTTTGCTGGACTCGGCTTTAGCTGCATCCTTCTTCGATGCATCCACCCCAAGCGGCACAAGCGCCACAACCGGCTCCTCCTCCTCCAACGCCTTGTCCTCAGCAGCCGCCAGGATCTCTTGATTATATCTATCAGAACACTGGCGGTACGTTTTTTCCCAGGAGGAAAAGTCGGCATTGGGGAAGAGGCGGCCCCAGGTCAGGCGCTGGGTATGAGCAGAGTCTTCCATCATCTCTCGGACCAGCTCCTTCTTTTCTTGCTCGGCCTTTTCCGAGGTAAGACTCTTCTCCTAGGTCACTAGGCGCTCCTTAACGTGTGCCAAGGATTTCTCCAAGGTGTCGTATGAGAACATTTTTTGGCGAAGAGGTCTCAGCTCGGCCTTGAGATTGTTGATGGTCGCCTCCAGCTCACTATTTTTCTTCTGGGCCGCCTCTAACTGAGCCCGAATAGCAGAAGTAGCCTGCGCCTGATAATAAAGAATATCAATTGTCAAAACCTCATTTTGGGCAATTTGAAACATTGCCTTATCACAGTCAGAGGCGGCCATAGCTTTTGCAGCCTTTACCTCTTTGTTCTTCCTGTCAAGCGGCTTGCGAAGGCCGTTCACTCGGAGCAGGGCCTAAGTAAAAGGGAACAGACATCAGTTTTCAAACAAAAAACAGGCGTCCTGGAATTTAAATAACCAAAAATATGCTAAGTATACCTAAGCAAGGACCACTGCAATCCCGTCAAGGTCAAGGGTGCCGACACCCCTGACCGCCTCCCTCTCAGCCGGAGGGACGACTTTGATCATAGACTTGGCCACTTCGACCAAATCTGGCTCCTGAGGGCCGGCTGCATCAAGCATAAACAAACGAGTTAGACCTAGTAAAGAAGGGAGCAAGTCTAAATTCACAAGGACAACTTCATACTTCTAGGCGGCTCGATTGGAGTTTTAGAAGGAGTGGACGGCTGCTTCTTAGCCGCCGCATGTTTCCTGGAAGTACCAGGAGAGCCCGCAACAGTCATCCTCCGGGTCTTGGAGTCCGGCTGTTGGGAAGAAGAGGCTCTTGGAGTGCCCGTCTAAAAAAAAAAAAAACACTCGGTCAGTATATGCATAAACCAAACTCCAAAAAGAGAGTGAAAGGTTCGGAGCTCACCAAGGGCGCCCCCTTGTTGGGGGAGTCGGTTGAGGATTGTTGCATGATGGAGGCTCGCAACATGGCCGCTGCAGTCTTGGAGGCGGTAATTTTGCTCATGGAGTCCGCTGCAAGAACAAATAGCAAAGTTAATAAAAAGTCATAACAGTAATGCATGGAAAAACAGAGTATTTGACAGGCCGGCTACCTCTTGAGCACCGACTGCTGAGGCCACAGGCGGCCAAAAAGTACTCGTCGTAGAGCCATTTGAAGCTCGGGACGCAGTGCAGGGGTACTTGCTCTCGTACCCCTGAAGTAGAGTCACCCTCGACTCTACTTTAAAGAGTCCTTTAACCAGGATCTCTTTCTTAGCTTTAGGGGGAACAGGCGGCATGCTGCGGCCGCCTGCAAGAAGAGGCGGATTCCTGTTCCACCTGTTGAAGCGCTTGTTCAGCTCTGTGTCTGAACTCTCAATGATAAGGAAGGTGCTTCGCCAGTCCTTCCACTTGTTTGCTTTACCTCTTGTCATGAGGTAGCCTCTGTGGCTCGTCAATTGATACCAGCCGGTGCCGCCTGCCTTAGTGGTTCATGTGGGCGAAAGCCTCAAAGTTTGGCTCCACCCCGTGCAGTTCGCACCCGGCCACATAGCCGAGTACGTTGACCCAGGAGTTCGGGGCTAACTGCCATAACCCCAACTCATACCCATCCAAGATCCGCTGAACAGCCGAATGTAGTGGGAAGCGCAGCCCAGCCTTGATGGCCGCCTCGTAGCAACCAAAGCAGACGCCATCATAACTAGTACCAGCCGGCCAGACGACTGTGTCTTCTGGATCCGGCACGAAAACTTAAAAGCCGAAGCCTATTGTGTGGTTCGCAATAAAGCTCCCCACTTTCTCTTGCATGGCCGTGATCCGGCCCCGTGGGGCAGTGCAGTAGTAGGGGGTATTTTGCTCTCGGTAAGAGGCGGATGGCTCCGCCCAATTGTCCCCCTTCTCAACTGCGTGAGAAAGCCTCGCCTCTTGTAGGCGGCTGTAGTTCTCTTCTGTGTCCAGAGAAGTATGACCAGAAGAGCTAGACTCGGATTCGTCCTCTGACGAGTCCGAAGAGGACGACTCCTCCCTTCTCCCAGAGGGGCCCGCCTTCTCTCCTTCAAAAGGAGCAGGAGAGAATGTAGACTTGTCAACTGCAAAATTGGAAGGGGTCACTTTGACTCCACCCTCAGAATTGTCGGCTTTCAAGCCGCTTTGGTTCACTTCCACATCTGGCACCTGGTCAGATGTTTCACTAATCGGCACCCTGTGGGAGGAGCCGTCTGAGTTCGAAATCCTAGCAGTTCTTTTTTGTTCTTGCCATCATGTTCTGCATAGACACAGAGACAGTCGGACTTTGTATAAAGGGCAAAGATGGGTCCGGAAAAGGGCAGGCGGCACTCCTAGTCCTAGATTCAGCCGTCCCCGGTGACCGGCTGATCACTAACCTAGGTCGTGTCGTGTGCTTCCGTGGTGCCATTTCAAAAAAGAATAAAATAAAGAGAAAATTAAGAGTAAGAGAACCGACGGTTACCTGAACGAGTGAAGTTGACGGAGTTCTGGAAATCCTGTGTAGTCGGCTTGTCAGAACAGGCGGTAGGCAGAAAGAGTCCGAAATGTCAGAGCAAGTTCAGGGGTCCGAATGTTCTCTCTAAAAAGTTCTCAAGTGTGAAAATGACTGAAGTCAACACACCCTTATATAGGCAAAGCGAGAAGGCGAAGGGAAACTTCCAAAATTCAAAATTTTGGCGGGAGAATCTCTCGGCCTTTCGCCGAGTGACACCTGTAATAGGTCGTCGCCTGTCACGGTGCGACACCTGTCACAGGTAACGTGTGACCAGTCACGTGCCACCTGTGAGGGGCAAATGATTAGGGGATTTTGCTCCCACCAATCGGAATGCGCCACGTGGGCCAATCAGGTCCTGCCAAGTGTCCACCAGTTGGAACTGTCAGGGTTTGCCACGTGGCGCACACCTATTTGTCCACCCTGGACCTATTATGTCATGACACGTGGCATCCTCCATGCCTAATGGAAAAACCGGCCACCTAGGCCCAACTTCCAAGGGAAGCCCAATCAGCCCTAGGTTAACCTAAACCTAGGATTGGCACGTTTCCCAAGGTTATAAATACCTCCCTTAATCCTCATTAAGGGGGATTACTCACATTTAATACTCTCACCTAGAGAGACTCAATCACTTTTATTTTCCGCATTAATTACTCCTTAATCAAGTACTAACTTGACCGTCGGAGGCGGATCTCCAATCATCCGGAGCATCCGTTTGTTTTGCAGGTACAGGCGTCCGGTTCCAGTCTCGGAATTGTAACTCTCCCGCAGGACATCAGAAAACCCCGAAACAGGTACAATGTACCAAAAAACTCATTTATCTCTTGGATGGCAGCCCAAGGAAGACTGAAGACAAAAGAGAGTCTTGCTGGGTTTTGTTGTCAGATAGAGGCTGAGTGTCTCTTGTGTGGGACTGCTAGTGAATCCCATAGCAACCTGTTTTTTGATTGCTGGTACAACAGACAATGCATTAAGATTGTGGCTTCTTCGCTGGGTGTTAGTGAGATTAACTTCAGTCTGGCAAGATCTTGGAAACACTGGTATAGACAGGGGTCGGATTTGATTCAAAAGAGAGTGTTCCTGGCTGGTTTTACAGCTTGTGTATATCATGTGTGGCAGGCTAGGAATCACGTCTACTAGAATAGAGCTGTGATTATCCCTCAGAAGTTGTGTCGTTCAGCCTGTTTGGAGATCCTGGACAGATTACAGCAGCTTATTGATTGCTCGTGGTCTAGGAAGCATTGCAAGTGGCTGCAGCTTCTAAAAGGAAGAATTCCCTAAGTTCTTCCCTGTGCTCTGTGCTTCTGCTTCTACTGTCTGTTCAGGTTGTTTTCTTTGAACTTTTTGATGCATCTTGTTCTGGTGCTGGTTGTCAGTGTGCCTGCTCAGTGCAAGTCTGTAGCTGAAACTTGTGTAGGTCTTTTTCTTTTGCTGTAGTGTTCAGGTGGTGTTCTGGGAGTAGATTTGCTCTGAGGTTTCTGTGGTGCTGGGATGTGTTGTTCTTGCTCAGCTGGCTGCCTCTGTGTGCTGTCAGGACCTGGTTTTTCTGCTTCTAGGTGTGTTAGGTGCTAGGCAGGTGCTGTTTTGCGTTCTCTGGTTGTGTTCCTTCTCTGACATGGTCTCTATTGCTGCAGCTTCTATTTAGTGGTCTTGGTGTCAGTTCAGGTGCTGCAGGGTGCTGTTTTTTAGTGCTAGTGTTGGCTGCTGTTTTTGGTTTTGTTTTCTTTATAGGCTGTTTTAATGCCTGTGTTTTAGCTAGGTTGTGATGTCTTGTTTTTTTTTTGTTTTGGACTTTGTCCTAGTCCTTGCTTGAAGTACCCTTCATAGAAGGTGCCTTCTCGCATGAGGTTAGGTAGGTTTTTTTTCCCTCTCTCTGTGTCTGGCACCCTTCCTAGAAGGTGGTCGGGGACAGGTTTGGGAAGTAGTGGTGTTTGTGTGCCTTCGGGCTTGTGTAGGTTTTGGAGGTTTACAACTTTTTTGTTCTAAGTTGTATTTTTTCATTCTTTGGTAATAAAATTTTCTTATTTACCAAAAAAAAAAAAAAAAAAAGAATCAAATCAAAGTCAAACACATTCAAACAAAGCTTTTTGAATCAAATGAATGTCAAATGCATTCAACAAAGCTAATTGAATCAAATGAAAGTAAAATGCATTCAACAAAGCACTAAGGATAAGATTTAATTTATGTTATTTAGATACTATAAACTTCCTAAGGTTGTTAGGAATGTGTTTTAGTTAGTTAATTAGAGTTTGTTTAGGATTAGTTTTCCTATTTTAATTAGAAGTAGTTATTCTATACTACTTAGGATGCTTGGAGCACAAGGTTAGGGATTTGTCCTAATCCTGTTAGGAGTAGAATAAGGTAATTTTTAGTTTATAAATAAGGTGATTTCGTGGCTTTTAGAGTCATAGAAAATAATATTAATTTTACTACAAATTGTTTAACTTTGTTTAAACTTTTCTTTACTAGTTTTCTATTCAAGGAGTTGTTTTGATAATTAGAATGTTCAATTCTTAGTTCTCGAAGTAGTGTAAGTCTTGATCATTTAAATACTTAGTCCAAGGTGTAGTTTAAGTAGTTTGAGTAGTCTTGAATTCGTTCCAGGAGTGGTTGAATTACAAGTCATATCCGATTTGTTGTTCTTGATATTGTTCAACTTTCTTATAGAATTCGGAAGGCTTGTGTTACTTGTGTGATTTTAGATTCTTTATTGGGTTAAGAGGTTTGAATCCACATCAGCTTTTAGAATAAAATGAAAGTCAAATGCATTGAATAAAACTAATTGAATTAAATGATTGTCAAATGCACTCAACAAAGCTAATTGAATCAAATCAAAGTCAAATGCATTCAACAAAGCTAATTAAATCAAATAATAGTCAAACACAATCAAACAAAGATTTTTGAATCAAATGAAATACATATGCATTCAACGAAGCTAATTGAAAAGTCAAATGCATTTAACAAAGCGAATTGCATTAATTTAAAGTCAAACACATTAAAGAGATTTTTGAATCAAATGAAAGTCAATGCATTAAACAAAGCTATTTGAATCATATAAAAGTCGTACACATTCAAATAAAGCTTTTTGAATCAAATGAAAGTCAAATGCATCCAACAAAGCTTATTAAATCAAATGAATGTCAAATGCATTCAACAACGTTAATTGAATAAAATGATAGTCCAACATAATCAAACAAAGATTTTTGATCAAGAAAAAAGTCAAATACATTCAACAAAGCTAAATGAATCAAATGAAAGTAAAATACATTTAACAAAGGTTAATAAATCAAATCAAAGTAAAACAAATGCAAATAAAGCTTTTTAAATTAAATGAAAGTCAATTGCATTCAACAAAGCTAACTAAGTCAAATAAAAGTTAAACAAATTTAACAAAGCAAATTAACTCTTATAAAAGTCAAACACATTCAAAAAAAGTTTTTTGAATTAAATGATAGTCAAATGCATTCAACAAAGTTAATTGAATTAAATGTAAATCAAATGCATTCAATAATGCTAATTGAATTAGATTAAAATCAAACACATTCAAACACACTTTTTAAATTAAATGAAAGTCATATGTATTTAAAAAAACTAATTGAATCAAATGAATATCTATCACATTTAAACAAAGCTTTTTGAATCAAGTGAAAGTCCAATGCATTCAACAAAGCTAATTGAATTAAATGAAAGTTTTACACATTAAAAACAAAGCTATTTTAATCAAATGAAAATCAAATGCATTCATTAAAGCTAATTAAATCAAATCAAAGTCAAATTCATTCAACAAATCTAATTGAATTAAATGATAACCAAACACATTCAAACAAAAGTTTTTCAATCAAGTGAAAGTCAAATGTATTGTACAAACCTAATTGAATCTAATGAAAGTAAAAAACATTCAAACAAATCTTTATAAATCAAATGAAAGTCAAATGCATTCCACAAAGCTAATTGAATCAAATGAAAGTCAAATGCATTCCACAAAGCTAATTGAATCAAATGAAAGTCTAATGCATTCCACAAAGCTAATTGAATTAGAAAGTCTAATGCATTCCACAAAGCTAATTGAATCAAATCAAAGTAAATTACCAAAAAAAAAAAGAAAATTAATCAAAACAAAGTCAAACTCATTCAAACAAAGCTTTTTGAATCAAATGAAACTTAAATGCATTCAAAAGAGCTTATTAAATCAAATGAAAGTCAAATGCATTCAACTAAAGCTTTTTGAATCAAATGAAAGTTAAATGCATTCAAAAAAGCTAATTGAATCAAATAAATGTAAAAGCTAATTAAATCAAATGAAAGCTAGAGAGAGAAACCTAGAGAGAGAAACCTTCTTTCCCGCTCATTTTTTTTAGCAACCTTGATCATCAATGGCAAAGGGGAAAAAGAGTAAGAGAAAGAAACCTTCCAATTCAAAAATCAAGAAATCTCCCAATTCCACATCAAAGAAATAGAGTAAGACAAGGCCAAATACTCGGCATAATGTAAAAATGCAGAACATGGAATCAACAATGGAGATTAGCTTGGAGGAGAGTTGGCTTGCGGAAGAGGGTATGGAATAGAGGAAGATTAATCAAGTGTCTGAAGAAAAGAAACAACTTCATAAAAGCTAATTTGATCAATGGTTAAATATAATTGCTCGAGGGACGCCATTGATGGGTGGATCAGATGAGTTGGAGGAAGGTGATTTGTCTACCATTGCTTCAAGGTATGAAAATCCTACCCCCCCTATTGATGATTGAAAACCTAGATTAGGTGATTAATGAGGATAATCTTGCTTTAAATTTGAAGTTTCATGATATTTTGAGCCCTGTTCGGGAGCACCCTGTTTTTGCTTCTCTAAATTCTGATGAGGGAAATTTGGGGCAAAAATGGAGTGATATGTTCAAGGGTATTAGAGATGAGGGATTAGACTAATCTAATCATCAAATAAGGGTGCATGGCCCTAAGAACTATGGAGATAATAGTGTTAGGATAACAATGGAGGATATCGAACTGAAAATAAATTTTTGGCAGTCAACAATTGTCTGTTATGTTCTGGGCCTAAACCTCCCTCTCAGAATCTTGAATGGATTGGTGAGAAGATCTTGGGGTAGGTATGAGATTGACAAAATCTCAACATTGGAGAATAGGATTTTCTTGGAAGGGATAAGGCGTTAATGACGGGACCAATCTTCTTTAATAGGAAACCATTAATTGCTAAGAAATGGGAACCGGGTCTGAATCTTGAGAAGGAAGACATTCATGAAGTTCTTGTGTGGGTGAGATTACTAGGGCTTGACTTGAAATTTTGGGGGAAATCTTCTTTGATGAAAATAGCTGGCATTCTTGGAAACCCGATTAAAACAGACAAGGCTACTGCATCAAAAGAACTAATCAGCTATGCTCGTATTATTGTGGAAGTGAACATGAAGGAACCGCTACTAGAAGAGATTGAATTCTTGGATGAAAATGGAGATGTGGTAACTCAGGAAATCATTAATGAATGGAAGCCAATTAAGTGTTCTGTGTGCACTGGTATGAGGCATTCAGAAGAGCAATGTCCGAATCATAAAGTCCAAGCAAACAGGAGGGGAAGTTATGAAGATCTAGTTCAGAAGAGAGGGAAAGTCTAGAGACCTGTTTAGAAGGAACTAGCAATAAGGAAAGATCAGAGAAGTCATATTGAAGGTAGGGATCTTAAAATTCCAAACAATAATAGGGTGTGCCCTACTGTTTCTACAGGAAATAGGTTCAGTAGTCTTGAGAAACAGGAAGTGGAGGAGGTGATTGTTGATCAGGTTAATGTTAAGAAGGAAGGGAGTACTACTAGTCTTGGTGGGGTTCTATTATCTAGTGGTCAGATTGTGTATGGCAGGTTAGAAGAAGGGTAGTGCTTACACTCTTTACATGGATAAGATAGGATTTTGGAATGTGAGAGGCATGAACAAACCAGGGAAGCTGTGTGATGTGTTATGGTTCTTAAGACATCATAATATGGGTTTCTTTGGCCTGTTGGAAACAAAAGTAAGAGTGAAGAATTTTGGTAAAGTGTTTAATAATTTTGGGAGTGATTGGTCTGTGATTACTAACCATTATGTTAGCAAGTATAGTAGAATTTGGATTACTTGGTTGCCTAGTGTTTTTTCTGTGGATAGTTGTAGAATAGATTTCCAATTTATCCATGTTTGTGTTACTCATGTTGCTTTAAGAAAGAAGTTCTGGCTGACCATGGTCTATGGTCTTAATACTGCTCTAGAAAGGGAGAGTTTATGGGCTCAGATTGCACAGATTGCCCCCCCTGCTAATACCCCTTGGATCTTATGTGGAGATTTTAATAATATCCTTAATCTTGAGGATAGAATTGGTTCTCAATGCTCTCTTGCTGAGGTGGAACAATTTAGTAATTGTTTAAGGGTCTATAGCCTTTTTGATTTCAAAGTTGGAGGTATGTTCTACACCTGGACTAATAAACAGGAAGGGGATGATAGAGTTTGCACTAAAACTGATAAAGTGATAGTGAATAATGGCTGGTTGACAAAGTTTCCTAATTTCTAGGCTGAGTTTCTTCCTGGGGGTCTTACGGAACATTCTCCCTGCTGTATGAATTTGGACAGTGCAGTTGGAAATGTTAGAAAACCTTTTCGATTTTTTAATATGTGGACTAAGGCTCAAAATTTCCTAGCTATTGTAAAGGATGCCTGGGACAGACCAGTTCAAGGTTCTGCTACGTTCAGGGTTGTTAAGAAGCTCAAAGTTGTCAAACAGGAACTCAAGGCCCTGAATCTAACTCATTTTTCTTCTATTGAGGGTGCTGATATTGCTGCAGGGAAACACTTAGTTGATATTCAAAGGAAGCTTAATGTTGATCCTAATAATGCAAGATTGAGGAATCAGGAGCATGAAGCAAGAGTGGCTTATAATAAAGCCCATACAACTAGGTTTATGTTATTGAAACAGAAAGCTAAAACTCATTGGTTAAAGGAAGGTGATGCTAATTCTAGCTAGTTTCATGCCTCTATCAGAAAAAGAAGAATTGAAAACAGAATTTGTAGTGTACTGGATCAGACTAGTGCTATGGTTAATGACCCTGAGTTGATTGCTTAGACTTTTGTTTCTTATTATAAGAACCTATTGGGGTCTGATATGGGTGATATTAGACAAATTCATCATTCTGTCATTAATGAGGGGCCTATCTTATCTGACTTACAGATGAGAAATCTTTGTAGGGCTTTTACTGAGGATGATGTAAGGAAAGCTGTTTAGAACATTGATGAGGATAAATCTTCTGGACGTGATGGTTTCACTAGTAAGTTCTTTAAAGTTTCTTAGGAAATTGTGAAAGAGGATGTGTTTCTGGCTTTGCTTTCTTTCTTTGAGCATGGGAAACTTCTGAAACAGGTTAATACCACATCCTTACCTCTGATTCCTAAGGTTACACAAGCTACTACTGTCACTTAGTTTAGACCTATAACACGTTGTAATGTGTTGTTTAAAATACTTTCTAAGATGATATGTACTAGGCTATAGGAGGTTCTTCCTTCTATTATTGGTGAGGAGCAGGGAGCCTTTGTTTCTGGAAGAATCATGCTTGACAGCATCATGCTTTGTCAAGATCTTGTTAAAGATTGTAAGAATATGAGGAAGCCTCTTAGGTGCACAATCAAGGTGGATATATGGAAATCTTATGATACAGTCAAATGGCCTTTTATTGAGAACATGTTGTCCGCATTGGGTTTTCCTGTCATGTTTATAAAATGGGTCATGGCTTGTGTTACATTTCCCACTTACTCAATAATGATTAATGGGGGTAGTCATGGTTTCTTTAAGGGAGCTAGAGGTATTAGACAAGGGGATCCCCTTTCACCCCTACTATTTATGATATGCATGGAATACCTCACCAGGCTTCTAAAAAAATAGGGCAGAAATCGAAGTTCAAATTTCATCACAGATGCAGAATTTTTGAAGTTGAACCATTTGGTGTTTGCTAATTATTTGATGCTTTTTGCTCATGGTGATAAAAGGTCTATCTCCCTTCTTACTAGGGCTCTTAAAACTTTTCATTTGGTCTCGGGTCTTCAAGCTAATGAGGAGAAAACAGCCATAATGTTTGGTAATGTTCAAGATACTGTGAAAGAAGAGATTTTGTAAAGATCAGGGTTTGTTGAAGGCCAATTTCCTGTCAAGTATTTAGGGATCCCTCTTAATTCTAAATTCCTTAAAGTGAGTGATTTTGATGTTCTCATTGATAAAATGCTGGCTAAGGTGCATTGCTGGTCTAGTAGACACCTGTCTTATGCTGGTAGAGTGGTCCTTCTAAATTAGGTCTTGATAAGTTTCTACTCCTTTTGGGCTTAATGTTTCCTGCTTCCCAAGAGTGTTATTGATAGAGTGTAGGGATATTTTATGGGATGATAGTACTTCTCTCTCCAAATGCCCCCCTATATCCTGGGAGTGTGTTTGTAAACCTAAGGATACAAGTGGACTTGGCATCAGAAACTGTTCACTGTGGAATAAGGCAGCTTTAGGTAAACAAGTTTGGAAAGTTTCCTGTAAGAAGGAATCTTTGTGGGTTAAATGGGTTTATGTTGTTTATATTAAGGATAAAAATTGGTGGGACTATGTGCCAAGTAAGGGATCAGGATGGGCTTGGAAAAGGATTTGCAAGGTGATGGATGAAATGAAAGCAGTATTTGAGTCTAAAAACTGGGTTGAAATTGGTTTTTCAATCAGGGAAGGCTATGAATGGCTACATGGTGACCTATCTGCTGTCATTTGGACTAAATGGATTTGGAATAAGTTCAATATTCCAAAACACTCTTTCATAGCTAGGAACCATTCCTATTGGCAAAAGGCTGTGATCCACCCTCAGAAACTGTGCAGGGTTATCAGACTGGAAGTTATTGGCAGAAGCCAGCAATTGATTAATAGTTCCTGGTCTAGAGCTCAAGTCAGATGGCTGTTTAAGCTTAAACAATCTGTTTAACTTTATGTTGGTTCTGTTTTATCCCTAGTCTCTGGTTGTATGGCTGTTTTCTTGTTGTTTTGTTTTCTGTGTTGTATGTTGGCCCTTAGGGGACGTTGTAGTTTGTTGATAAGGTTTTACTCCTTTTCCTTGTGCTAGTCCTAGTGTGGTGTGCCCTTCCTAGAAGGTGCCATTCCACTTGAGGCTAGTTTTCTCCCCTTCCTTTGTTTGATGCACCTTTCCTAGAAGGTGGCTTCTCCTAGGCTAGGGGTGGTTCTTTAGAGCTTACCTCCTTTTTGGTATTAATAAAATCTCTTACTTACCAAAAAAAAAAGAATAAAATAAATGTCAAACACATTCTAACATTTTTTTCTTATTCAAATGAAAGTTAATGCATTCAACAAAGCTAATTGAATCAAACGAAAGTCAAACACATTTAAAAAGAGCTTGATGAATCAAATGAAAGTCAAATGCATTCAACATATCTAATTGAATCAAATGAAAGTCAAATACATTCAACATAGTTAATTGAATCAAATTAAAGTCAAACACATTCAAACATTTTGTTTTTATTCAAAAGAAAGTTTAATGCATTCAACAAAGCTAATTGAATCAAAGGAAAGTCAAACACATTTAAAAAAATCTTGTTGAATCTAATGAAAGGTAAATGTCTTCAACAAAGCTAATTGAATCAAATTAAAGTCAAATACATTTAACATAGTTAATTGAATCAAATGAAAGTCAAACACATTCAAAAAAAGATTTTCAAATCCAATGAAAGTTAAATGGATTCAACTAAGCTAATTGAATTAAATCAAAGTCAAACACATTCAAACAAAGCTTTTTGAATCAAATGAAAGTCAAATGCATTTAACAAAGCTAGTTGAATCAAATGAAAGTCAAATGTATTAAACCAAAGATTTTTTAATGAAATGATGGTCGAATGCATTCAATAAAGCTTATTGAATCAAATCAAAGTGAAACAAATTCAAACGTAGCTTTTTGAATCAAATGAAAGAAAATTTCATTTAACAAAGCTAATTGAATTAAATAAAAGTTAACACATTCAAACAGTAATTTTTGAATTAAATGAAAGTCAAATGCATTCAACAGAGCTAATTAAATAAAATGAAAGGCAAATGCAATCAACAAAACAAATTGAATCAAATCAAAGTCAAACACATTCAAACAAAGCTTTTTAAATCAAAATAAAATTAAATGGCTTCAAGAAAGCTAATCGAATAAAATCAAAGTCAAACACATTCAAACAAAGATTTTTGAATCAAATGAATGTCAAATGCAGTCAACAAAGCTGTTTTAATCAAATAAAAGTTAAATACATTCAAATAATGGTTTTTGAATCAAATAAAATTTAAATGCATTCAACAAAGCTAATTGCATAAAATGAAAGTCAAAATGCATTCAACAAAACTAATTAAATCAAATGAAAGTCAATCACATCCAAAAAAAACCTTTTTGAATTAAATGAAAGTCAAATGCATTCAATTAAAGCTTTTTGAATCAAATGAAAGTCTAATGCATTCAACAATGCTTTTTGAATAAAATTAAAGTCCAGACAAAAGTGACTTGGGATAAATGGGTTTGGAACAGGTTTAATAGCCCTAAGTATTCCTTTATCTGTTGGTTAGCAGTCCAGGAGAGACTCAAAACCTTAGATAGGCTTCACTCTTTTGGCTGCAATCTAGATACCAACTATTTATTGTGTGGGGCTCCTCCTGAGTCTCGTAAGCACCTATTTTTTGAGTGCCCTTACAGTAGGAATTGTCTAAAAGTAATCACTAATTGGCTGGGATGCACTGAGAAACATTTCAATCTGATTGCCTCTTGGAAACATTGGTATAGACAGGGTAAAGACTTGATCCAAAAGAGATTTTATGGAGCTTCACTGGCTGCTTGTGTTTATTATGTATGGTTTGCTAGGAACCATGCATTATGGGAGAAGGCTGTGATCCTTCCTAGTCATTTGTGTAATTCAATTTGTCTGGAAGTAGTAAATAGAGTGCAACAGTTGATTGATCACTCTTGGTCCAGAAGTCACTGTAAGTGGATACAGTCACTCAAAAGCAGGTTGCCTAGCTAGCTGCTGCTGACTACTGTATGTCGGGTTGTGTGTGGTTCTGTGTTACAGGGCTGCTGTTCTGTTTCTCTCTTGGTGTGTTGGCAGATACTACTCGTTCTGCTTTATAGGGAGTTATGGCCTGCTGTGTTGCAATGCGTTGATCTGTAGTCTATTCCTGGTTGCTGAAGCCTTGAGTTGTTGTCTTCTTTTGCGTGCTCTGTGTTTCTGATTTGTTCGTTTGGGCTGCTGAGTGTTTGCGCTGTTGAGTTTTTGGTCTGTTTTGGCTGTTTTGTTTTGTGTAGCCTAGGAGTGTTGCAAGATCAGTTTATTTGGTCTGTCTTCGCTGATGTTGTTTCTGGTCAAGGCTGCTGTTATAGTCTGCCAGTCTTGTTTGTATCACCAGTTTTGGCTGGTTTCCTGTTTATCCGGTTGACTCATTTTTTGGAGTACAAAGTCCCCTGCTTTCAAGGGCCGCTTGTGTACCCGTTTGTTGTAGGCTCTAGTCATTCTCAGACAGTAGATCTCTTGTCGTAAGGCGGCGTTGCCCCTTTGCTCTAGAAGAGCATCCAGGGCAAGACGTATGGCCTCCCAATTGACCTCCTCATCATACAACATGACATGGAGAGTTGGTTCATAGTGCTCAATAGGGAGAACAGCCTTAGTGCCGTATGTCATAAGGAACGGGGTTTCACCGGTTTCCCCTTTCTCAGTTGTTCCGATAGCCTAAAGAACATGAGGCAACTCCTCTGCCCATAGGCCACCAGCCCTTTCAACTTTCCTCTTAATGTCGTCTAAGATACATGTAGACATGACTGATGAAATACACCAGGAGTTGATTGCCATTTCTCTCATCAAGGAGAACAACACTAAGGGAGTGATCTAAGACGGCTAGATACATGTAGAGAGCCTCCTGGGGTAGAGGGCTCACTGGCCTTGGTAAAGAATGCAGATGCTGCTTAAGCTTCTGAAATGCTGCCTTAGCCTCTTCTCCCCATTCAAACCATGACCTCTTCCTAATTGCTTGGAAGAAATAGAGGCATTTGTCGCCAGAGTAGCTGAGGAATCTCCCCAATGCCGCCAGGAAACCGGTGAGTTTTTAGACTTCTCTTACAGTGTGGGGTGACTGCATGTCAATTACCGCCTGTACCTTTTCTGGATTAGCCTCAATTCCCCTTTGATCAATCAGAAATCCGAGTAACTTCCCAGACTCAACACCAAAGACACACTTCTTAAGGTTAAGCATGACCTTGTGTCGCCTGAGTTTGGTGAACGTTTCTCGGAGGTCAACCAGGTGATCCGTCTGTAGCTTGGATTTGACTATCATGTCATCAATATACGCCTCTACATTCCAGCCTATCTGATGGCGGAAAACCGTGTTTATCATTCGCTGAAATGTAGCAGGCGCATTCTTCAACCCAAACGGCATCACTATGTAACAGAAAAACCCCTTATCAGTGACGAATGTCGTCTTTCCTTGATCTTTTTTCCAGAGGGGTATCTGATGGAAGCCTGAGTAGGCATCCATGAAGCTCATCAAAGCATGACCGGCTGTAGAGTCGACCAAGCTGTCGATCTGTGGGAGCGGGTAACTGTCCTTTGGGCATGCTCTGTTCAGATCTGTGTAGTCTACACACATCCGCCAAGTTCCATTCGGCTTTTTAACTAGGACAACGTTTGCTACCCAATCCGGGTAGTAGCATTACCGAATGAACCCAGCATCTAACAGCTTCTTGACCTCGGCGGCTGTCGCCTGAGATCTCTCCTCGCCATGATTTCTCTTTTTCTGCCTAACCGGCTTCTTTTTTAGATCTACGGTGAGTTTTTGGACAATTAGATCCGGGCTTACGCCTGGCATCTCTTCCACCTCAAAGGAAAAAATTTCTTTGAATTCCTTCATCAGTTGGAGCAAATCTACCCCCAACACCTTAAAAGCAACCATCCCAACCTTGACGGTTCTATCGGGCCGGCTGTCGTCCAGGACAACATAAACGCTCTCTCCTACCGGTTGGGGTCGAAAGTCAACCGACCTTTCTCCGGCAAGTGATTGCTATTGCTTTTCTTTTTTGACGGGTGCCAGTTGGTCCGCCTTTCTTTTCTTACCGACTGCCCTTGGAGCCGGGACTGCTGGATTGCAGTTATCAACGTCTGTGGGCTCACCTTGACAGACTATAACCATAGTTGGCTTGACGTCAGAGAGATAGCACTCCCTAGCCATCTTCTGGTCCCCGTTTAAGGAACCGACTATACCATCATCCTTCTCAAATTTGACCAGCATGAGAGACGGGATAATGACAACCTTAGACTCGTTGAGGGTCGGACGACCAAATATCATGTTGTAGGCAGTCAGTTCCTCCACAACTAAGACCTTGACGACCATGTGGCGTTCTTGCCCCTTTTCACCCAACCGGATAGGAAGGTCAATGCTTCCTACCAGATGCACCACTCCTCCCCCAAAACCAACTAAGGGGTGAGGCGCCTGTTGCATGCTGGTGGGCTTGTACTTGAGCTTTGTCAAGCACTGATAGCTGATTAGGTCAGACGAGCTCCCGATAACTATTAAGATCCGGCCAACCTTCTGGTTGGCAACCTTGCATTCGATGACGATGGGGTCATCGTGAGGCCGTCTGACCTTGCCTCGGTCCCTTTCAGAAATAAGGACCTCAGGAAAGGTGTCTTTCCATGCCTAGCCCTCATCCACTGAGTTGATCAGCTTCCTGATGTTGTCTTTTGTACCTTGGATGGTTGGGCCTCCACCGGCAAAACCGCCTGCTATTGTGAAGACTGTCTCTTCATCCGTTTCGGAGTTAGCAGGGCCGGGTTTTGCCGTCTTCCCCTTGTTTTTTTTGGGGTTGCCTTTAGGCTTTGGCAGGTAAGACTTTAGAGCTCCCTCGTCAGCTAGACGGTCTAACAGCCGCTTGAGGCTATAGCAGCCATTAGTGTCATGGCCAAAATCCTCATGGTAATGGCAGTACTTGCTCTTATCCCGGCTGCAGGCGAGGCTTTTCATGGCGGCCGGTTTCTTGAGGGACAACCGGTCCTTGATTTCCGTGAGAATGGAGGAGCAGTCTTTTGTGAACTCGTACTTGGGGACATACGGTTCAGATTTTCTTCTTGCCTTTTGGGCCAGCTGACTAGACCAGTTTGTTGCCCAGATTCCTTTTCTCTTGTCTTCCTTTTTTGCTGGCTGCTGTGGCTGGTTATTTTTCCTGTCAGATTTTTTGAAATCTGACGGTTGTTTTACAGCACAAAAGCTCCGTCGCCTGTATATAGGCTTCTGCTTCCATTAATGCCTCTTGGAGAGTGGCTACCCTTTTCCAAACGAGGTCAAACTTGAAGGTCGACCCATCCTTCAAACCCTTGAATAAGTCTATGTAAGCAACTTCGTCAGACAACCCTTGAATCTGTATTCGCATCAGATTGAACCGCCTGACATAGGACCGGAGTCCTTCCTTCTCACCCTGTTATATTGCCCCAAGATCAAGGCTGGTCTTTTTGGCAGGGATGTTCATTGAGAAGTTTGACGTGAATAAATACGCCAGAGTTCTGAAGTTGTTGATGCATCCAGCTAGTAGATTACCAAACCACCGTTGGGCAATTCCCTTCAGGGTCGCCGGGAAGCATCGACACCAGGCGGCATCATCCAACCAAGGTTGGAGTATGCCATTAGGTGGTCTTTCGGGTTGGAGGTGCCATCATAGGCACCTACCAACACATTCTTGACCTTGGGCGGCAGTGTCGCCTGGGTTATGTTTGGCGAGAACGCCGTAGGCTACTCTCCCAGATTGAGCAGGCGCAGCTGCCAATCCGTGGGTTGGAACGGCTGTAGCCCATGACCCCCGAAGAGGCCTGGTGCGGAAAAAGGGGATCCACCCGGTACATATGGCGGACCATATTGTCCCGGTTGGATCACTTTGGGACCAAATTGCGCGGAGGGTTCACGAGACTGACCCGCTTGGTCTGTTTCCGAGTGTCTAACTGAGACACTGCGGAGGTTGTCAGGGAAGGTCGACGTTAAGGCCAACACAGACAGTTGCTGATTTCTCTTCTGCTGGATAAACATCCGAGCATCAGAGAAGGTTTTCTTAGATCCATCCATCTGTAAGTGTCGGATGGCTTTTCTGTGCTCCACTGGAGGAAAGCGGAGCCTATTTAAGTAAATCTGGAGCCCCTCCCCCGCCTTGGGCTTGGGCTTGGGATGAGGAGTGGGCACACGATCTTTCAGAGCCTTCTTCCCAGAGGATGAAGGCTTCTTGGCCGGCTGACCCTTCTGAGGGGTGGCTGACCGGATGAGATTCTTTATCAAGCCTTTGAAACTATTCATGAAAGTCATGAGTTCGTTTCTTGTGATGGGAGCAGATCCCGCTGCTGCCTGGGCATCCCCAACCGGCATTCTGGTTGTGTTGTTGGGAGCAGCTTGATTCTCACCTCGTTCCTTCATTTCTTTGGAACAGGTACGTTTTGTTCTAAAGGACCTGTCTAGGGCCACATAGGTGTCGATTTTGTAGTCGTCACCACTTTCATGGTCCGTCTGGACCTCAAGCTCGACCAAGGGCCGTTTGTCCAGATTCGATGGCACAGTATCAAAAGTCATCTTAGAAGTACCCTCCCCACAGACGGCGCCAATGTTTCGGGGTTTTTTGATGTGTCATGTGGGAGAGTTACGATTCCAAGACTAAGCCGCTGGTGCCTGTACCTGCAAGATCACGAAGACTCCGGTTGGTAGGAGCTTCGCCTCCGACGATCAAGTTAGTATGCGTATAGGAGGAAAGAATACGAAATAGGTAAAGTTATTCTCGCTGATTGGGAGAATTCCACAATTAATATTGCTCGGTAATAGTGTTTGTATTTATGAATGCCCCATTAATGAGGTTTGCCCCACTATTTATAGTGGGGTAGACAAGTCCCCCATGAAAGGTACCAAGGACACGTGTCAATAGGGGATGGGAGCCCTATTGACTAATGCCGATGCGCCACGTGTCACCAGCCCATTGGGCCACGTGTCTAGGGTAATTTTTACCCTAAACAGTTTACCTTGGTGATATATTAGTCTATAGTAGAGATAGAATTGAGCATATTTCTCATCATAGAAAATTATTTGAGACCTTACACGAACAACAACTATATGGTAAACTTGAAAAATGCTCATTCATGGTCCTTAGTATTTCTTTTCTTGGATATATTATTTCGGGGAAGGGTATTTCAGTGGATCCCGAAAAGGTAGCTGCTATTTCTACTTGGGTGGCGCTTAGAAACATTCGTGAAGCACGTAGTTTTCACGAAATTGATGAAGAAAGTGGAATTTTTATGGACTAATGCGGCACAATAAGCCTTTGAAACCATCAAAGAAAAATTGTGTCATACTCCGGATTTAGCTTTGCCAAATTTTGACAAATTGTTTGAAGTTGAATGTGATGCAAGTCGAGCAGGTATAGGTGTGGTTTTAATCCAAGAAAAACGGCCTATCTCTTATTTTAATGAGAAGCTAAGTGGCGCAAAGTTGAATTATTCCAACTATGATCGTGAGTTCTATGCTATTGTTCTAGCCTTGGATCATTGGCCTCATTACTTAAGACCAAAATCTTTTGTGCTACATTTAGATCATGAAGCTATGAAGTTTATTCATGGACAATAAAAGTTGAATTATAGACATGCTAAATGGGTTGAGTTTCTACAATCCTTTACCTTTTCTTTGAAATACAAGGAAGGTAAGGCAAATATTATTGTCGATGCATTGTCAAGAAGATCTTATTTGTAAGCTATGGTGGATGCTATAATTATTGGTTTTGATGATCACATACTTGATGTATACACAACCTACCCGGATTTGGCGCAAGAATATAACGATCCCTCATGAAAGGAATGATGTCCTTCCCACAAGTGAATTATTTTGATAGAGGGTTCAGAATTATTAGAAAGCTAATTCTTCAGTAAGGTAAAGTGATCGGAATGCCTAGGTGAAGGCCGCTTCCAATCAGTTATATTAATGTGTATTAAATATTACAAATTAATCTGAAAGGAATGGTGTCCTTCAAACAAGTGTATCATTCTGATAAAGGGTTCAGAATTATTACAGAGCTAATTCTTCAGTAAGGTCAAGTGATCGGAATGCCTAGGTGGAGGCCGCTTCCGATCAGTAATATTAAGGTATACTTAATATTACAACTTAATCTTAACTGAACCCTTCGGGTCGAACCCAATTGAACAACCGATCTGAATTAATCCGAAGGATTTAATGAATCGACAGAGTTTTACGAATACAGACGTCGGATATCGAGCCTATGGCGTCGAGACCGAGCGTCGCAAAATCACAAGCGACAAGTACGAGCTTAGCCGTAGCTAGGCTAGGCTAGCTCATCGTAGCCCTAACATGATGCCTAGGCGCGCATGGCAGGCCACACGCACCAAGCACAACCATCGTAGTGCTGGGCACTAGCGCATGTGCGTATGCGTGCATGCATAGCACCATCGCAGGCCATAGTGTACTTTGCACCATCGCAGGCCATGGCATGCCTCGCACCATCGCCCAGCACGCATGCTAGGCCCTTGCGTGCATAGGCACTCTGGTTGGGCTAGCAATGTGTGTGGTGCGTATGCGTGTTGGTGCGCATGCATGTGGTGCGGGTGCGTGTGGGCGAGGAGTATGCTGGGTGTGCGCTACTAGCAAGTCCGTGCCTTGGCTGGCATGGCTGTGCGTAGCAGTATGTGTGTGCGAGGGATTGCGTGGGAGTGTTGGGCCAGTGCCAGCATGCTAGCACAGCACAACACTAGCACGCAGCACCAGCGCCAAGCATCACCCAACACCAGGACGCACTGGCTGGATGGGATGCGAGACTGCTGGCTGGTGCTAGCTGGCAGCCAGCACAGCCCTCCTTGAGGCAGTTTGTGTGTGGGTGTGGGGACCAAGCAAAGCCTTGGGGAGCAAGGCTATGGTCCCCCCACCTAATCTTGGGCATGCTCATAAGCATATAATTATGCCACTTGTTACGTTGTGATTGATCTTAATTATTTATTTAATTTGGAATTAAATAAATTATTCATTTTACCAACTCTCCCACATTGGTGGAAGATTGGAAATCAAGGGTGCATTTCCCTATAAATACCAAAGGCATGGGTATTGGGAAAGACACAACCTTGAGTGGAATTAAAAGGCAACTCTTGATTTGAGTAAACCTTGATTCGTAAAACTCATAGTTTTATTTTTCCGGGTCTCGACTAACCTTCGAGACTTAGGACGCTCGGGTCGGGTTCGAGGGTACGATCCCGTCGGAGGCCTCGTGTTTTCGAGGTTCAAGGAAGAACTCATAGTTGAGCGAAGCACGCGTCAAAGGTATAATCTTTTATTCTTAATTATGGTTTGCTTGTTAATTGCATTTATTATGGAGGCGGGTCTTGGCGGGTTTCTTTTCGCATAGTAAGGGTCACTACGAAACCCAACATAATCTTGACTGAACCCTTCGGGTTACACCCAATCGAGTAACCGATCCAAGGAGACGAATCAATTTGAAGGATTAGATGAGTCGTTAGAGTATTACGAACAAAGACGTCGGATGTCGAGCTTAGGGCATCGAAACCGAGCGTCGCAAGTCGAGTCGAGTTTAGAATTTCACGAGACGGGAAATCAAGCAAGCGACAAGTTTGAGCTAGGCAGTAGCCTCGCATTGGCATAGCCATGCGAGTGTTAGGCTATACTTAGCTTCCATGCGCATCGTAAGGCATGTCTAGCATGCATTGCGTGCTAGGACAAGCATGCTAGCATGGCTGGTGCTGCTGGCCGCAAGCATGCTAGTAGCTAGCGCGTGTTAGCGTGCTAGTAGCTAGCGTAGCAGCGTGCTATGCGTACTGTGTTATGGCATTGTGTGCTAGCATAGCAGCCTCTCGCACCTCGCAGCCTCTCGCACAACACCAACGCATTATAGCATCGCAGCGTGCTATGTGTTGTGGCTGTGCATTCTTGCATGCTACGCATCGTAGTATGCTATGCTTGTGGTTGTGCATGCTTCTTTGCTAGGCAGCGCCCAGCACAAGCAGCAGCTGTCAGGCAGCGCCTAGCATACGCTATGCAGCAGTAGCAGCCCGAATTGCATGCATGGCTTTCTTGCTGGGTGCATGCGTATGCAAGCTAGCTAGCCAGCCTAGCCAAGGTGCTAGGCGCCAGCTAGGCAGCCTTGGCAGCCAAGGCAAGCTGGCTGCGAGCTATGCGTGGGCTGCTCATGGGTTTTTAGTGGGGATCGATTCTTGGTGGATTTGCTTGCTGAGCAAGAAGTATTGGTCCCCCCTTTGAATGGTCCTCACCTACTCTTAATCACCCTTTGTCACTTGGAGCTTGTTGATTCCTTTGCATTTTAATTTGTTTTGGATTAAAATAAATTGGTGGAAAAATGCAATTCTCCCTCATTGATGGGAGAAGGGGAGATCAAGGCTCCCTTTCCAATAAATACCCAAGTTTTGGGTCTGGGAAAAATCATTTAAGTTGAACTCAATAAGGTATCTCCCTATAGGTGAGAAAACCTTTAAGCTTGTAATACTTTAGTCTTTTCTTGGTCCAGCCCCGAGTAACCTTCGGGGTAGAGGTCGTTTGGGTCGGGTCTCGAGGGTGGACTCCTTCGAAGGCTCTCACGCTTATGGAGCTAAGTCTTTGAAGTCCGAGCTCTATAGGATTGAAGCACGCGTCGAGGGTAAGAATGTCATTTCCCTGTCTCTTTCTTTTATTAGTTGCTTTAATTAGTGGGCGAGTTTTTCATGTAGTGTTGGACGCGTCGAAACCCAACAGCGGTATTAGAGTCGCGCTCATTTTAATTATTGTAACTAATAATTAATTGAGGTGATTTAAAATAAATTTAAATTCAATTTTTTCTTACTAGTTAGATTAGAAGCTCGTTTTAATTAGTTTTAATCTCGTATTTTACTAATTTTGGTTAACGAACCCAGATTTCGACTCAAAAATAGTGATATTTGGGTGGAATCGATGTTCTAAATCGTTTTTGAACTTTTTTAGAGCAGTCCAGAAGCTAAAATCCACCCAAAAACATGTTTTTCAAGGGGTTTTTCGTTTTTGATGAATTTTTTTAAATCTTTAAACCTTAATTAATTATGCAATGTTAAAGGTAGATTAAATGTATGGTTACATCACTAATCTACTGCAATTATAAACCTTATTAAGCATGTTTATGACGTCATAATTGGTGCTTGATTTGGTAAGCTCATTTTTCACTTAAACTTGAAATTTTACAATTTTGCAAATTATTTGTTTCAAGTCTGAATGTTTATGGTGAATGTGCAATTTTGAAGTCCCTAATATGTTAAAGATCCAATCTTTAATTATTTATTTGGTTGGAACTTTGATATCTAAATTCCATTTTGAACTAATTTTTGGATTTAATCATTTTTGAGTTGATTAAAGTCCTAAAAGTTCAGAACTTGTGATTGAAATTTAATTAATCTTCATATTGGAAAATGTAATTTTTCAATTATACACAAATTAGTGTTGGAAATTTTTCTTTAGATGAATGGGTTAATTTTTCCAACATCTTTAATTTTGTCAAATCTCATTATTAATTTATGTATGGTTGAATTAATTGTGAATATAGCCTTTTAATTTTGTAGCATCATGATAAATTGAAAATTGATTTAAAGAATGGTTCTTGAATAATTTTGGTTTGTGCACTAAAATTGATTTTATTTAAGTTAGCATTGTTATATTTTAATTATTCTTGCTCAATGTTGGTTCTAAAATAAATTTAGAATCGATTTTAGGTCACACACATATCGGGATTACAATCCCGAGATAAAAGCACGTAAATCGAGGCAATGACCGCCAAAACACACCTCATGGCTAGCTGGGCTGCTTTCACAATCCACATGTGGCTGCCATGGTGTGTATGGGCTGCCTATGCCTTGAAATGATGTTAATGTGTGGCGGTTTGGGGCTTGGTGCACGCATGTTCCCACATGCATAGTGCGGTGTGTGCATGTTTGGTGCATCAAGGATGTAAGGGTGATGCGCATAAGGTGCTAAGATAAGGGTACCTTGGCGGTGCTTTGGTTGCCAGGCTGTAGGGTTTCGTAGTGACCCGACACTACGCGGAAGGAAACCCACCAAGACCCGCCCCTTAATTAAAACAATTAACAAGCATATTAAACTTAATCAGAAAAGATTAAGAACAATAATTATACCTTTGTCGCGTGCTTCGCTCCCAAAGAGCTCTTACTTCAAAATCCCGAAAACACGAGATCTCCAACGGATCGTACCCTCGACCCGACTCGAGTGTCCTAAGTCTTTAAGGTTAGTCAAGACCCGAACAAAATAACTATGAGTTTTACGAATCAAAGGTTTACTCTTACTTAGAGTTGCCTTTTTAATTCCACTCAAGGTTGTTCATTTCCCAATACCCAATCATGGTATTTATAGGGAAATGAACCCTTGGTTTTTCATCCTCCACCAATGTGGGAGTGTTGAAAATCAATGATTTATTTTATTTCCAAATTAAATAAATAATCAAGTTAATCATATTGCGACAAGTGGCATGTTCTCATTCAAAAGAGTGGTGGCCAAGGTTAGGTGGGGGACCATATGCCTTGCTCCCCAAGGCCTTGGTTTGGTCCTCACCCCCTTGCAAAACACCGACTCAAGGAAGGCTAGCTGGCTGCCAGCTAGCGTGCCAACTGGGGCTGCCAGCTAGCACTGCCTTGCTGCCCAGCACCCCACCCAGCCAGCCAGTGCGTGCTTTAATTTACTTGCCAAGTTGATTTTCAACTTCTTTATGAAATTCTTTGAATTTCTCAAAGGATTCAGATTTATTTGACATTAAGTAGACATAGCCATATCTACTATAATCGTCGGTGAAAGTGATGAAATATCGGTAACCTTGTCTTGCGGGTGTGCTCATTGGTCCACGTCATCCGTGTGTATTAGACCTAATAAGTCACTTGCCCTTTCTCCCAACTTGGAGAATGGTTGTTTTATCATCTTGCCTAATAAGCATCCTTCGTAATTTTTAAACGACTCTAAGTCGAATGAGTCAAGAACACTTTCTTGAAGAAGTTTCTTGATGCGCTTGATGTTAATATGGCCAAGACGACAATGCCACAAGTAGGTTTGATTCAAATCGATGGTCTTAGCCCTTTTGGCAAGGTTTTCGATGTTATAAACCTGTTTGTCTAAAGAAAGCACATAAAGACCATTTTTTGAATGTGCCTTACCATATAAAACATTATCAAAATAAATAAAACAACTATTATTTTTGATTCGAAATTCGAATCCTTTGGCGTCCAACGCCGATATTGAAATAATGTTTTTGGTCACTCTTGGAACATGATAGCAGTTTTCAAGTTCTAGAATAAGCCCTGAGGGCAAAGACAAACTGAGAGTTCCAATGGAGACGACAGACATCCTTGCTCTATTGCCGACCCAAAGCTCGACCTCTCCCTTCTCTAGCCTCCTATTTATCCTTAGACCCTGAGCATTGGAACTAAGGTGTGAGCCACATCCGGTATCTAATACCCATGATGTTTTGCTAGCGAAATTTAAGTCTATAACGAAAATACCTGATGAAGAAGCAACGTTGCCGTTCTTCTTATCTTCGTTGAATTTAAGGCAGTCCCGTTTCCAATGTCCCTTCTTCTTGCAGTAGAAACATTCGGAATCAGATTTAGAAGAGGCTGCCTTTTTGTCCTTGCTGCCCTTGGCAGATTTTGACTTAGGCGGGAATTTCTTCTTTTTCCCTTTAAAGCTCTTCTTGGTGCCCGGACGTTTGAATGGCTTGCCCTTCCTCACCATGAGCATGTCATTCTTGCCCTCCTCCTTGAGGGTTTGCTCGGCTTGCTTCAACACACCATGAAGCTCGGTGAGGGTTTTCTCCATACTATGCATGTTATAGATCATTTTGAACTGATCATAGCCTTTGTGAAGGGAGTGGAGAATGATGTCAATTTCCATTTCGATTGAATACCCTGCATCAAGCCTTTCCATGTTCTCAAATAATCCAATCATTTTGAGGACATGCGGGCTGACTGGCTCTCCTTTCTTGAGCTTGCTCTCAAGGATCTGCCTGTGGGTTTTGAACCTTTAAGTTCAGGCCTGCTCTTGAAACATATTCTGAAGCTCAGAAATGATCTCAAAAGCCGTCTCCTTTTCAAAGAAAGTCTTTTGAAGGTCCGGAGACATAGTGGCCAACATGATGCATTTGACATCCCGATTGGCACTTTGACATCGGTTAAGGGCAGCCTGAGTGACCTCCTCATAGGGAGCGTAGGGCATTTCCTCATCAAGGACGTAATCTGTTTCGGGGTTTTCTGATGTCCTGCGGGAGAGTTACAATTCCGAGACTGGAACCGGACGCCTGTACCTGCAAAACAAACGGATACTCCGGATGATTGGAGATCCGCCTCCGACGGTCAAGTTAGTACTTGATTAAGGAGTAATTAATGCGGAAATTAAAGTGATTAGGTCTCTCTAGGTGAGAGTGTTTAATGTGTGTAATCTGCGTTCTCTCCCTTAATGAGGATTAAGGGAGGTATTTATAACCTCGGGAAACGTGCCAATCAAGGTTTAGGTTAACCTTGGGCTGATTGGGCTTCCCTCGGAAGTTGGGCCTAGGTGACCGGCTTCTCCATTAGGCATGGAGTATGCCACATGTCATGACATAATAAGTCCAGGGTGGACGAATAAGCGTGTGCCACGTGGCAAGCCCTAAGAGGTCCAACTGGGGGACACTTGGCAGGACCTGATTGGCCCACGTGGCGCATTCCGATTGGTGGGAGCAAAATCCCCTAATCATTTGCCCCTCACAGGTGGCACGTGACTGGTCACGTGTTACCTGTGACAGGTGTCGCCCTGTAACAGGCGACGGCCTGCTACAGGTGTCACTCGGCGAGAGGCCGAGAGATTCTCCCGCCAAAATTTTGAATTCTGGAAGTGACCCTTTGCCTTCTCACTTCGCCTATATAAAGGAGTGTTGACTTCGGTCATTTTCACACTTGAAAACTTTGTGAGAGAACATTCGGACCCCTGAACTTGCTCTGATATTTTTGACCCTTTCTGCCTACCGCCTGCTCTGACAAGCCAACTGCAAAGGATTTTCAGAACTTCATCAATCGTCACTCGTTCAGGTAACCGTCGGTTCTTTTACTCTTAATTTTCTCTTTCCTTTATTCTTTTTTGAAATGGCAACACGGAAACACACGACACGACCTAGGTTAGTGATCAGCCGGTCACCAAGGACGGCTGAATCTAGGACTAGGAGTGCCGCCTGCCCTTTTCTGGACCCATCTTTTCCCTTTATACAAAGTCCGACTGTATCTGTGTCTATGCAGAGCATGATGGCCAGAACAAAAAAGAATGCCAGGATCTCAAACTCAGACGGCTCCTCCCACAGGGTGCCGATTAGTGAAACATCTGACCAGGCGCCAGATGTGGAAGTGAAACAAAGCGGCTTGAAAGCCGGCAGTTCTGAGGGAGGAGTCAAAGTGACCCCTTCCCATTTTACTGTTGACAATTCTACATTCTCTCCAGCTCCTTTGAAAGGAGAGGAGGCGGGCCCCTCCGGGAGAGGAGAGGAGTCGTCCTCTTCAGACTCGTTAGAGGACGAATCCGAGTCTAGCTCTTCTGGCCATGCTTCTCTGGACACAGAAGAGAAAAACAGTCGCCTACAAGAGGCGAGGCTTTCTCACGCAGTTGAGAAGGGGGACGATTGGGCGGAGCCATCCGCCTCTCACCGAGAGCAAAATACCCCCTACTACTGCACGGTACCTCGGGGCCGGATCACGGCCATGCAAGAGAAAGTGGGGAGCTTTATCGCAAACCACACAATGGGCCCCGACTTTTTAGTGTTCGTGCCGAATCCAGAGGACACAGTCGTCTGGCCGGCTGGTACCAGTTATGATGGCGCCTGCTTTGGCTGCTACGAGACGGCCATTAAGGTTGGGTTGCGCTTCCCACTACATCCGGATGTTCAGCAGATCTTGGATGGTTATGAGTTGGGATTATGGAAGTTAGCCCCGAACTCCTGGGTCAACATACTCGGCTATGTGGCCGGGTGCGAACTGCACGGGGTGGAGCCGAACTTCGAGGCTTTCGCCCACATGAACTACCTCAGCCGGACCCCTAAGGCAGGCGGTACCGGCTGGTATCAATTGACGAGCCACAGGGGCTACCTCATGACGAGAGGTAAAGCAAACAAATGGAAGGACTGGCGGAGCACCTTCCTTATCATTGAGAGTTCAAACACAGAGCTGAACAAGCGCTTCAACAGGTGGAACAGGAATCCGCCCCTTCTTGCAGGCGGCCGCAGCATGCCGCCTGTTCCCCTCAAGGCTAAGAAAGAGATCCTAGATAAAGGACTCTTCAAAGTAGAGTCGAAGGTGAACTCTACTTCAGGGGTACGAGAGCAAGTACCCCTGCACTGCGTCCCGAGCTTCAAATGGCTCTACGACGAGTACTTTTTGGTCGCCTGTGGCCTCAGCAGTCGGTGCTCAAGAGGTAGCCGGCCTGTCGAATACTCTATTGTTCCGTGCATTTCTTGTTATGACTTTTATTAACTTTGCTATTTGTTTTTGCAGCGGACGCCATAAGAAAAATTACTGCCTCCAAGACTGCGGCGGCCATGTTGCGGGCCTCCATCATGCAACAGTCTTCAACCGACTCCCCCAGCAAGGGGGCACCCTTGGTGGGCTTCGAACCTTTCACCCTCTTTTTGGAGTTGTGTTTATGCATATACTGACTCTTTTCTTCTCTTTTAGACGGGCGCTCCAAGAGCTTCTTCTTCCCAACAGCCGGACCCCAAGGCCCGGAGGACGACTGTTGCGAGCTCTCCTGGTTATGCCAGGAAACATGCGGCGGCGGAGAAACAGCCGGCCACTTCTTCTAAAACTCCAGCTGGGCCACCTAGAAGTATGAAATTGTCCTTGTAAATTTTAGACTCGCTCCCTCCTTTACTAGGTCTAATCCGTTTGTTTATGCTTGATGCAGCCGGCCCTCAGGAGCCTGACTTGGTCGAAGTGGCCAAGTCTATGATCAAGGCCGTACCTCCAGCTGAAAGGGAGGCGGTCAGGGGTGTCGGCACCCTTGACCTAGACGGGATTGCAGGGGTCCTTGGTGAGGTATACTTAGCATATTTTTGAGTATTTGAATTCCAGGACGCTTGTTTTCTTTTTTGTTTGGAAACTGACGCATGTTCCCCTTTTTACTTAGGCCCTGCTCCGAGTGAACGGCCTTCGCAAGCCGCTTGTTTGGAAGAACAAAGAGGTAAAGGCTGCAAAAGCTATGGCCGCCTCTGACTGTGATAAGGCAATGTTTCAAATTGCCCAAAATGAAGTTCTGACAATTGATATTCTTTATTATCAGGCGCAGGCTACCGCCGCTATCCGGGCTCAGTTAGAGGCGGTCCAGAAGAGGAATAGCGAGCTGGAGGCGACCATCAACAACCTCAAGACCGAGCTGAGACCTCTTCGCCAAAAGATGTCCTCATACGAAACCTTGGAGAAATCCTTGGCGAGCATAAAGGAACGCCTGGTGACCCAGGAGAAGAGTCTTACTCAGGTGCTCTCGGAAAAGGCCGAGCAAGAAAAGAAAGAGCTGGTCCGGGAGATGATGGAAGACTCTGCTCAAATCCAGCGCATGACTTGGGGCCGCCTCTTCCCCAATGCCGACTTTGCCTCTTGGGAAAAAACGTACCGCCAGTGTTCTGATAGATATAATCAGGAGATCCTGGCGGCTGCTGAGGAAGAGGCGTTGGAGGAGGAGGAGCAACCGGTAGTTGCGCTTGTGCCGCTTGGGGGTAATGCATCGAAGAAGGATGCAGCTGAAGCCGAGTCCAGCAAAAAGAGTGATGACCAGGCGGTAGCTGCTAATATTGAAGATCTGCCCCCTTCATAAGCTCCGTAATAATTCTGAACCCTCTATCGGAAGAATACACTTGTTGGAAGGACACCATTCCTTTCACAGGTAACATAAGCTCGCATGATTAAGACCTTTGAGGCCATATCTTGTGTGTGTTCAAGTGCGGCGATGTGGCCGGTGTAACGTGTATACGACATTGAGATCACTCCCACGTCTTGGGTCACAAGCGGTTGTGCGGGTGCGGCCATGCTAGGCACCTCAAGCATTGGGATTGTAATGCACCATTGGGCTATGTGTTTGCTATTTTATTGTTTTAATTATTTATTTCATTATTTTAACGAGGCTAGGTCTCAGTTCTGAGGACATTTGCAAAATATTTTGGCAAAACTTGGGCGAACCAGCTTAATTAATTGGATTAATTAAGTTCGATGCGGAATTTAGTAGGAGATTCGTTAATTGCTTGAGCTAATTTATTGCGTTTGATCACATAATCGATAAACAACTTTGACTAGTTTTAATTAGGCGTGTTAATTGGATTAACCACCAAAGTTAGTTACTAGTCTACGCGTGTTATGCATTGTTACTTGTTTTTCGTTGTAAAACGCATGGGTCATTCACATATAGTGAATGGATGAATGGAATGTGTATTGTTTCACAGGGTTTGTGCAAATGGCAACTAGTGGGGCCCGACTAGGATAGTAAATATGGACTGCGATTCGTTATGTAGTTTTGTAAATCTAAATACGGTCTGCGTACCGTTGCGTATTTTTGTACCTTAATATTTAGATAATCCTAATTATAGTAACTAGTAGTTGCAGATTTGGCGGAGATGTCTCGGAGACAGCGTTTCTAAGAAGACAAGCCAAGAAGTTGCATCAAAGTCCCATGGAGATTTGAAGACTCAAGGGGTAATGCTAGTTGCAAAATGCATCTTTTACTTTTGTTCTATATATATAATTGTGTTTATATATGATTGAATGGTATGATAGATGCATGTTTAGGATTTCAAATGTTGCGATGATTAATTAAGTTCACTTAAATTAACCAACATAGAAACCCTATGTCCCTATAATATTGAGAAAAACTTGCCATTCCAAGAACGACACTTACCGAACTAATGCGCGTGGTGATGGGCTACGCTATAGCTAGGCATCACCGCTTCCCTAGGAACGTAAAGTATACTAGATATACTAGTTGTCTTGGTTAAGCTCTACAATATCAGTAAGAAGTCCTTAGATGTCGTGGCAATGGAGTTAAAATGTCAAGGAAGCATTAGATGCGACGTTTTATCGAATCAAGAGTAGCTTAGAGCTATTAGCAATTGGATTGCTTACCTTAAAATATTAAGTGTTAAGACAAGCTAAACCATGCTTAATCACTTTCTGATTTTTGTGATCTTGGAATCATTTTATTCTCGCCTAAAAGGGACAAATTTTAATGCGTGGATAAGACATGTAAAAAGATTGAAAGTTTACATGTATGCTTTGAATTTAAAACTTATTATGTTATGAATTTGATAAATGGCTATACTTTGCACTTATATTTGTAGAATTCTAAATCAAATTATATTTTTTACAATGATTGGTAAAGGAAATCTTACTTTTGAGTTTGTTTCTCAAAGAATGGAGAGGCATTTCTAAAATACAACCTCTCATAATTGACTTTTATGACTTAAATCCGAAAGGATGGTTGGATATCATGTATTCAAAATACTGGGTAGTTTTGATGAACATGAAATATTGGGTTGGAAAACTCAAATTGTCAATAGTTGACAACCAACGTGTCTTTTCGCTTCATACACAAATGAGTAGGACTCATTGATGTAGCAAATCAAGTACGAATTGAAGGAAAAGATGAAACTTTGTTTCACGGCGCATTAGATGCTTAATTATGCCTACCAAAGTGTAAAAGTCAAGGAACTCAAAGAAATAGTTCTTAAAGTTATAAGATGGTGTATGATAAGAAATATAGGAAACAAGGAACAAAGGAAAGGAATAAGATTCCTTTTCTACCCATGAGTTCATGTTATTGTGGTCAACTTAGCAATTCGTTATCTTCACAAGTATTGGATACTGCTTGAGTGTTCCACTTTGAAAGTGACCTTAAACCATTGAAGACAAGCTAAGTCATTGACTTACAAGCTTAGAATGAAGCTAGTAGTGCTACATCAGTTGTAAGGTCATTTGTTTTGTTTAAAGTCCTTTTGAGCCAAGGCTAAAACGAATAATGATTATTATGTTCCATAATTAGCAAACGATCCATTTACACATGGAAAAACTCATATTCAAAGTAAAAGAGCAATAGTTGCGGGTTTTATTTGAATGGCATGGTTGTCTAAAGCCATGAGTAAAAAATGGTAGAATATAAACAAACATTTCCCTAACATGAAAACTCACAAGGTTCAAGTCATGGACATTGTTTAGGGTAAAAATTACCCATGACAAATGGACCAATCCGGACCTGCTACGTGTCCACCACGTTGGCCAATCAGCGTCCGCCATTTGTCACCCTAAGAGGTCCAACATGGACTAATCAGGCCACGCCACGTGGCCTCCCATATGCCAAATAGGCAAAATGGCCACCAAGGCCCAAAGTCCGAGAGAAGCCCAATTTTCCCTGGTTAACCTAAACCTAAAATTGGCACGCTTGTCAAGACTATAAATACTTAATTAATCCTCATTAAAGGGGATTCAGCAGAATGACTCTCACCTAGAGAAAACCAAAACACATTGATCACTCCTCCCCTAGAGGAACCAGATCTCCCACCTTTACTTTCCGCATTTATCACTCCTCAAACAAGTACTAACTTGACCGTTGGAGGCGGAGCTCCCACCACAAGGAGTCTTCGTTGTTTTGCAGGTACAGGCGCAAGGATACCAGTCCCGGAATTGTAACTCTCCCGCAGGACATCAGAAAACCCCGAAACATTTTGGCGCCGTCTGTGGGGAGAGTACTTTCGAGATGGTATCACAGTCTGTACCGATTCTAAGTGAGAAGCGTCCCATGGACGACCCCCTGGTCCAGTCAGACCAGGGTACCGACGAAGAATATGAAGTCGAGACTCACACGGCCTCTGACGGGTCCCTTAGAGCTCGACGCACCCGTCCCATCGAAAGAAAGGAACGGGGAGACTGCCTGGCTGAATCTAGTAAACCAGTCGGCCCGCCGCCCAATCATCAACAGGCGGCCGAGGGATCTGCCCCTATCACCAGGAATGAACTCATGACCCTCATGAGTAGTTTCAAGGGGGAGAATGAACTCTAGAAAAGGAACAGTCGGCCAAATCAAACCGCTCCCAGTTGAAGTTACATACGCCTAGCACGACACTCAATGGGTACATCCGGCAAAATATCAGCCTCCCAGCATTCGGCCCGACAGCCAAGTACTACAAGCGTCGTACGGTCGGATGCCAAGAGTCGTATGGATAGGCTTGTAAGCTATTATTAATTTTATTATCAAATCATTATTATGATATTGATTTTAAAATAAAAAAAAATAAAAAAAAAGAAAAAAAATTTCATTATTATCAAATCATTATCATACGGCCACATGCGCCTAACTTACTGATTTTGTATGGCAAAGCTCCACCAAAGAGCCTTAGGTGGCAACCTACTACAAAGTTAATCTTAGCATTTGATATTATCAAGTGGCATAAGCAGTATCATAACTACCAGCCCACATCGCTATATACATAGCCGGCTCCCATGATGCTTGTTACGAACAGCTTCCTCGGTCGGTTGTTCTACATGTGTAGGAAGCCTGCTGGTTTTCCTTCGATAAAGGCCCGACTGTGAGTGCAGTAGTGGCATGCCAACGTCGAGCCTTTGAGCTTTTAGGCGGCAACCATAAGAGCAGCCATCATTCTCGCATAAACAGCCGGCTCTATATGATGTTTTATCAAGGTACAGTCGCAAGGTTTTTGCTCAAAATATAATGCCAAGTATACTTGATACAAATGAGTTTTGTTCCAGCTTGTTCTTCCAAAAGCAAACAGCTAAAATACTCGCACATATAAAAATCTCTCGGCCTGCCGAGAGGAGTAGCGCTTGGCTCGTAGTAATATAATTGGCCATGAGAGTAAATGCTTTAACTTGTTCATGTGCTAGTCTCTTATTGTGAAAGCTGGGCATTGGCGTCTCGCCCATGGAAGCAGGCGGCCAGATAAAAGTCGGCCTAGTCCGAGCCACGAAGCATGACAAATCAGCTAGCCATGCTAATGTTGGCGACACCTAAATAGCCAGCCCAATCCGAGCCACCAAACAGCCGGATTGATCACTTCAAGAACAAGCAACTCAAAAGGCCGAGACGAATGAGTTCGTGTGTATGTAAAAAATAGGCAGCTAGGCAGCTGTATTTATGTATGGGAAGCATTGAAACCGGCTGTTTAGCCATCAAGTAAATCCAACAAACCACTTGTCTTTCATGAAAGCAGGCGACATCCACAGCGAACGCATCAAGCAATGCGTGAGGTGATATGGGTCTTCATGTTTTGTAATGAGGGTCGAGTCTTGAATCACTTTGGTCTAAATAATGCCCAACACGATCAAAACATAATTAAAACAAGCGGCAAGCTGATCATACGGCATCATGTGGCCGAATAAAATTTTGAAAGTTAGCTCCATTGAGAAGAGCAGCTCGGCATCCTTACCAAAGCACCATGTAAGCTCAAAATGAGTGCCTTTTGGAATTTCATAGTATCATGGGTAAACATCAAGAATCAAACGACACATTGCTATTGTTTGTAAGGAAACAGCCACCATGTGTATGCACGCAACAGCAAGTCCCTTGTATGTCTATAGACAGCCGGCCTAGTCCTAGCAACACAGCAAGGAGGCGGCTCTAAAACACATCCGGCTTGGCTGAGTTCAGATGGTCGAAGCATTCGAGAGCAGGCGGCATCTAGGTGTCGTAGCTCAAGCTAGCAGGGGGCACTTGCAACCAAAGAAGCTAGCCATAGTAAAACATGCGGCACATGAAACACAATTATCGTGCTAAGTTCAAATAACATGCTGAGATTTGACGTTGATGCTGGGTACGAGTACATGCCAAGTAGATGCTAAGCTATCCATTCGTCCAACCAAGTGTGTATCCATGTGTTTGAAGAGTGATGAGTGACATTTATGTCGCTCTTAGGATAGTCTTTTCTAGTAGTTTTAGTAATAATTCAGTTCATTTTAGTATGTTTTTGCTATGATCCTCCTATTTCGAGTATTCTACCTTTGTGGCGCGTAATGTGTATTCATGTGGTTTAGGTAGTCTATACTCCCCTCCCCTTTCGTTGTATCACGCCTTGCCTTCCTGTTCCATGATTGCAGGCGTATGCTGTTGATTCAGAGATGGAAGGGATAAGGGCAAAACAGGAAGAAGTCCAAACCAGACGAATGGCGCGGGCGCGCAACCAAAGGAGCGGGCGCGCATCTATAGAGCGCGGGCGCGCTGATGAGCGGGATCAACCATTAAATACCCTCTTTGGAGCGGGCGCGTATTTCTAGGAGCGGTCGCGCCATCATTTAACGCGCGGGCGCGCCACTGTTGGGCGCGGGCGCGCCTCTCTGCTGCTGATTCAAATCCCGATTTCAGCCCAAGTTAAAAGAGAGAAAAAAAGCAAAAACGGCTGAGGGGGGAGAGAAAAAGATAAAAAAAAAACTAGCATAGAAACCCAAGGAGAGAGCTCAAAAATATCAATTTCTAGGTCTTTGTTTTAGAAAATTTTGTATTGAACAATCATATAGCTTTTAGTGTAATTCTCATTGTCTATCAACATTAGTTTTACTTTTAGTTTTTGAAGAAGTAATTTTGCAACATTGATGTATGGTCAAGCTTGGAGATTGAAGATTGAATGATGTGTGGCTCTTTATTTGGATTTCAATGAAGGTTTTGGTATATTTCTCTATTGTCTCTTGCTTTTATGATTAAAGCTTCTACTCTTGTTAATTTAGTTGATAAAAACTTTGTCTTTCTTACCATTTCATTGGTTATAATGTTGCTTAGCATGATTGTAGTTGTAGTTATGACTAGTGAGTAGTTTCTTGTTGCTAGGGGTTTGGTGAAGATATACTTTGAGTTTGATGTATGTTAGGCTAGGTTAATTTGGAATATTTGTGATTAAATCTTCCTTGTGCTTATACTTATTAGTCACTCCATGTTTATGGCCATATGCATGTTGTGGTTGAATGACGTGAACTAAATCGTGACGATAGTGCGATTTAGGAATAGTCATTAGGTGATTGATTATTGCATGACCTTAGCTTGTATGCCTTACGACGATAGTGTGAGCGTATGTTAGCTAGGAAGGCTCTTAATCCCGATAGGTGATTGGAGAGTATTCTTGATATTGCCTTGTATGAGTCGCTTGGGTTACATGTAAACCTATTTTCCGATGCCTAACTTCGTTGAAATCAAAGCATGTTTGATCCTTCCCCCTAGTACCTATTTTAATTGTTGTTCTATCCCCTTTAGTCATTACTTTACCCACCACACTTCTTGATCGAATTGGATTAACATTAGGAGATAAATAGCGGTGCTTAATCGTTTCCCTGTGTTCGACCCTTAACTTGCCTCTATACTCTTTTAGTTGCATGTTTAGGACTACAAATATCATTTGATAGAGGTGTCTTAGTGACGACCTAAAATACCGCCTGTCAAATTGGCGCCGTTGCCGGGGAAACGGTTTCCATTGTACGTTTATCCCTTCGTTGAGACTAGTTCACTTGTTTAATTTTCCTACTACTCCTTGCTTGTCAGTGCTCACTTTCTACTTAGCTTTGTATATGCGCAGGAGGCAACAAAGTTCTAGTCCTTTGGCGCCCATAGACCCAGAGCTGGAGCGCACCCTTGCTCAATTGAGGAGGGAAATTAGGGATAGTGTGGAAAACCCTTTCCAAGAGGAAGTTAGTAGCTCTCCTACTCCTTCACCCTCTTCTAGTGAGGATCGTGAATCATTTGCAGGTTTAACTCCCAACCCATTTGCCCAATACCATAATCAACAAAGCATGGGTGATCAAAGGTCACTAAAGCAACTTGGAGCACCCGAACCTTATGCCTCACAAAGTGGGATCTTAGCCCCCAACACTCAAGCGAACAATTTCGAGATAAAGCCTAATTTCATTTCAATGATAGAGAAGAGGCAATTTACCGGTGGGAAATTTGAGAATCCCCATGAGCATCTCAAAGAATTTCTCAAGTATTGTGACACTATCAAGATCAACGGGGTGTCCCAAGAGTACATAAGATTGAAGATGTTTCCGTTCTCACTCATGGGAGCGGCGGAACATTGGTTGAACAAGGATGTTCCTCCCGGTTCCCTCACGACTTGGAATGAGGTAACTACGGCGTTCCTAGGAAGGTTTTACAATCACAAGAAAACCGCCGAGGCTCGCTCAAAGATTCAAAGTTTCCGCCAAAGAGGTGGAGAGTCTCTTTGTGAGGCATGGGAGAGATTCAAAGAATTACAAAGGCAATGCCCACACCATGGGATTCCTAATTGGCAAGTTCTCCAAACATTCTACGGAGGACTCTCCCCTCAAAGTAAGACTAGCCTTGATGCCGGAGCCGGAGGCCCAATCATGAACAAAAGGGAAGATGAAGTGGAGAGTATCATAGAAGAAGTTGTGCGCAATTATGAGGATTGGTACGAAGGTGAGAGGGGAGCCACTTCTAGCAAAGGAACGGTACATTCCGTCGAGCAAACCAATGCCATCACAAATCTTTCCAACCAAATGGTAAAGATGGCGAAACAAATGGAGGAGTTCATGAAATCAAGTTCCCAAAATGCTTCCTCCCCTTCTCCCAAGGGAGGCCATGGTATGAATCCTTCTACTTCTTCTCCCTCTAATTACAATGCCATGCCTCCTGGTTGTATGTTTTGTGATATATGTGGAGGCTATGATCATAATTCTCAACAATGTATGTCCATAAGTGAAGGTCCCCCTCCCCATGAAAATGATGATAATGTTGAAGATGTTAATGCCATGAATTTTGTGCCCCGTGAGGGAAATAATGGAATGCGACCAAATTGGAATCAAAACCCAAACCGTAGTTGGAATCAAAACCAAGGTTGGAATCAAAGTCAATGGAATCAAAGTGGTGGTGGTTATGATAACCAAGGCCAAGGTAGGGGAAACTCTTCCAATTACAATGGAAGAAGTTACTCAAACCAAAGACCCAATTGGAATCAAAACCAACAACACTATTCCAACAACCAACAACGTTTTAATTCCAATCAGGGTTCCGGGGGTAATAGACCTCAAAATGCTTCTACTTTCTCACAAAATAGTAGACCCCCCGGTTTTGACCAAGTAAGGCCCCATTCTCAAATTCCCCCTACTCAACCCCTCCAAATAGAAGCCCCTCCTGATCCTATGATGGCTATGCTTCAAAATTTCATTAAAAATCAAGAAAACCATAATAAGAGTCAAGAGGAAGAAAAGAAACAAATCAAGGCACACATGAAAATGCTTGAGACCCAAATCTCTCAAATTGCCCAACCAAGTTCTTCATCCTCCCCTTCTTCATCTTCTTCTTTACCTAGTCAAGGTGTCAACCCCAAGTCTATGTATGCCATTACTACTAGAAGTGGGAAGATCCTTGAGAGTGAACTAAATGTTGAGAAGAGTCCCGATGTGAGGATAGGACTTGAGGTTGAGGATGAATCATCAAGAGAGAATGAGATTCTAGAGGGAAGTGCCGGAAAGAATGAGAGGGGTGAGAAAGAGAAAGAGAAGGAACTCGAAAAGGAGAGCACCAAAGATCAAACATCTTTACCCCTTAATCTCCAACCTAGGAATGAGAGGTTGCCTTTTCCCCAAAGATTTGCTAGGTCTAGGCTTGATGTCCAATTTGGAAAATTTTTAGATGTAGTAAAGAGCTTGCATGTTTCTATACCCTTTGTGGATGCTATGAAAGAGATGCCACACTACTCTAAATTCCTAAAAGACCTCCTGAATGGAAGGAGAGAAGTTGAAACCGTTAGCTTAACCGCAAATTGTAGTGCTATTCTCTCCAGTAAGCTACCAACTAAATTGCAAGATCCCCGTAGTTTTTCCATCCCTTGTTCTATCAATGAAGTTCATTTGGGGAAAGCTTTGTGTGACCTAGGTGCTAGTGTGATTTTAATGCCTTTCTCGGTCTACCAAAAGCTTAATGTGGGAAACCTTTCACCTACAAACATCACCCTCCAATTAGCAGATAGGTCCACAAAATTGCCTATAGGGAAAGTAGAGGACATACCCCTTAGAGTCGGTAAGTTCACTTTTCCGGTGGACTTTTATGTTCTTGAAATGGATGAAGATGAAAGAATTCCTATAATCTTGGGTAGGCCATTCCTAGCTACCTCTAAAGCAATTATTGATGTCAAAGAAGGCAAGATGACCTTGAAGGTTGACAATGATTCTATCGAATTTGATTTGAATAAGGTGATGAGACAACCTTCCTCTGACAATGAATGTTTTAGAATAGATACAATTGAAAACTTGATGAATGAGTTTAGATACCCTTATATGCATGCTTCTAATGATCTACTTGAGAATGTTTTGTTGAATGAGAATGAGGTAGGTGATCAAAAGGAGATGCAATTATATGAGGAAATGCTTGATGAGAAAGAAGAGACAACCCCCGACCAAGAGATGCCCCAACCGTATGAAGTCTTCCAAGTAGAAGAGGAGGAAATCTCCAATGGTAAGGTAGCTCCGAAGGTAGAATTGAAACCTCTACCTTCGGGCTTGAGGTATGTCTTTTTGGATGTTAATGATACTTTTCCGGTCATTATCAATGCTAACCTCACGGAAGAGCAAACCTCCTCATTGCTTAATGTTTTGAAAATGCATAGGAAGGCTTTGGGTTATACTCTTGATGATCTCAAAGGTATAAGCCCCTCCCTATGCATGCATAAGATCGATTTAGAGGAGGGTGCTAAGCCGTGTAGGCAACGGCAAAGGAAACTTAATCCTTCCATGCAAGAGGTTGTGAGAAAGGAAGTTTCCAAGCTACTTGAAGCAGGGATCATCTATCCAATCGCTCATAGTGATTGGGTATCCCCGGTTCAAGTAGTGCCGAAAAAGGGAGGTATGACGGTAATGATCAATGATAAGCAACAATTGGTCCCAACTCGGCTTGTTACGGGTTGGCGCATGTGTATTGATTACCGCCAATTAAATGCCAACACTTCCAAAGACCATTTTCCATTACCGTTCATCGATCAAATGCTTGAGAGGCTTACAAAGCATGCTTTTTATTGCTTTCTTGATGGTTATTCGGGATTCTTCCAAATCCCAATTGACCCAAAAGATCAAGAAAAGACCACTTTCACTTGTCCCTACGGAACTTTTGCTTACCGTAGGATGCCTTTTGGTCTTTGTAATGCCCCGGCCACCTTCCAAAGATGCATGATGTCAATTTTTAGTGATATGATCGAGGAAGAAATGGAAGTTTTTATGGATGATTTTTCCGTTGGTGGAGGCACGTATGAGCAGTGCCTAATGAATTTATCTCGTTGTTTAGAAAGGTGTGAGAGTGCCAACTTGGTGCTCAATTGGGAGAAATGCCACTTCATGGTGGAAAACGGCATTGTTCTTGGCCATAAAATCTCCCAAGCGGGCATCGAAGTCGATGGTGCGAAGGTTGATGTGATCGAGAAGCTTCCTCCTCCCACAAATGTGAGAGAAGTGAGGTCCTTCCTTGGTCATGCCGGCTTTTACCGCCGCTTCATCAAAGATTTCTCTTTGATTGCTAAGCCTCTCACATCTCTCTTGCAACAGGATAAAGAATTTGTATTTGATGAAGCTTGTCATGAGTCATTTTGCAGGTTGAAAAAGGCCCTTTGCACCGCCCCCGTAGTCCGAGGACCGGATTGGTCTCTACCATTCGAGCTAATGTGCGATGCAAGCGACGGGGCCATTGGATCGGTTCTGGGACAAAGAAAGGATGGGAAACTTCACGTTATATACTATTTGTCCAAGACTCTCAATGATGCCCAACGAAATTATACAACTACCGAAAAAGAGTTTTTGGCGGTTGTCCACTCATTTGAGAAGTTTAGAACCTACCTCATTGGTTCTAGGACAATAGTGTATACCGATCACTCGGCTCTCAAATATTTGATAAGTAAGAAGGAGGCCAAACCGAGGTTGTTGAGATGGGTGTTGGTCCTTCAAGATTTTGATTACGAAATGAGAGATAAGAAGGGAGCCGAGAACGTGGTGGCGGACCACCTCTCTAGGTTAGGAGCTGCAAGAATACATGAAGACGATTTGCCAATTGAAGATGCCCTAATGGATGATGTCTTATATGCTCTTGAGGCAAAATCGGAGCCTTGGTATGCGGATATTGTGAACTACTTGGCTTGTAGTGCCATACCTCTGGATTTCACTCCTCAACAACATAGAAAGCTCAAGCATGAAGCAAAGAAGTATATATGGGATGACCCCATGTTGTTGAAGAGAGGGGTGGATGGACTCTTGAGAAGATGTGTTCCTAATGAAGAATTCCAAGATGTGCTCTCAATGTGCCACTCATCCCCTTGTGGTGGTCATATGAGTGCTCAAAAGACCGCTTCCAAGGTTTTGCAATGTATGCTCTTTTGGCCGTCTCTATTCAAAGATGCTTGGCAATTTGTTAAGACTTGTGATAGGTGCCAAAGGACAGGGAACATATCACGGCGCGATGAGATGCCCCAAAATCCTATTCTTGAACTTGAAATCTTTGATGTTTGGGCAATTGACTTCATGGGCCCTTTCATCTCATCCCAAGGAAACCGGCACATTCTAGTTGCCGTTGATTATGTCTCCAAATGGGCGGAAGCCGTGGCATCTCCCACCAACGACTCAAGGGTGGTCATCAATTTGTTCAAGAAAGTCATCTTCCCAAGATTCGGTGTTCCTAAGGCAATCATAAGTGATGGAGGCTCACACTTCAAGCACCATGCATTCAACAAGCTTCTTTCAAAGTACGGTGTATCTCACAAGCGAGGCCTTGCTTACCACCCCCAAACAAGTGGTCAAGCGGAGGTCACAAATAGGGAGTTAAAAGTCATCTTAGAGAAGACTGTTGCTAGAACAAGGAAGGATTGGTCCAGTAAGCTCATTGATTCATTGTGGGCATATAGGACCGCCTTCAAGACTCCTATAGGGACTACCCCCTATAAGCTTGTTTATGGGAAGAATTGCCATTTACCCGTAGAGATGGAGCACCGAACGCATTGGGCAATCAAGCAAATCAACTTTGATCTCCACAGTGCGGGTGAGCAAAGGCTTCTAGAGCTTCATGAGTTGGAAGAGCTGAGAATGAATGCATATGACAGTGCAAGCCTCTACAAAGCAAGAACCAAGGCATGGCACGATGCTCGAATTTCCAAGAAGGAATTTGTGGAAGGACAAAAGGTCCTGCTCTACAATTCAAGACTCAAGCTCTTCCCCGGGAAATTGAGATCTAGATGGAGCGGTCCATTTCAAGTGTCCAAAACCTTTCCTTATGGCTCGGTTGAGATTTTCAATGACAAGTACCCTCCATTCAAAGTGAATGGGCAGCGTCTCAAGCCATACTATGAGGGTCGGCTAATTGAGAAGCCAGAAAATTTATCTCTCATTGATGTTTCCAAATCACCATGATTCCGTGTGAAGTACGTCAAGCTAGTGACGTTAAAGAAGCGCTTCTGGGAGGCAACCCGGTTTCTAACCTCTTTGATTTTATTTTCTTTCAAATCGCTTGAACTAATCCACCTAACGCTCTTCCCAATCAATTCTGATGCAGGCGTGATTGCGTGTGTCCACGAGGAAAGAAAGGCAAGAGCAAAGCAGAAAAATTAAAAAAGAGAGGAATTTTGAAATTTGTGCTCGGATGAATTCTAAAGAAACATAACCTCAGCGCGATTTGAACGCGGCTGTAGCGTGATCCGCAGCAGCATTAAAGCGCGGGTGCGCAATTTTTATGAATGAAAATTTCTCCAATTCCAGGGAGTTGGATCGATTTTATCGCGGCTGAAGCGCGATCCGCAACAGCAGTAAGGCGCGGGCGCGCCTGGTTTCATCGCGGGCGCGCCGTTTTTGTGAATGTAAATTCTCCAATTCCAGGGAGTTGGAGCGATTTTATCGCGGCTGAAGCGCGGCCCGCATGAGCAGTAAGGTGCGGGCGCGCCTGGTTTCTTCGCGGGCGCGCCTGGTATACGCTTGAAAATTACTTCCATTCCAGGAGGCAGGAGCGATTTGGCCGCGATTGCAGAGCGGCTCGCGTTTTAAAGAAGGCGCGGGCGCGTCTATTATTAGCGCGGGCGCGCTGTAGTTTTACTGATTTCCAGGAAGTTGGAGCGATTTAGGCGCGATATAGGAGCGGCTCGCGTTTTCTTTAAGGAGCGGGCGCGCCTTAATCGGGAGCGGGCGCGCCTTTCTGGATATCAGAAAAAAAAAATACGGTGGCTTCTTATATTCCCACAATTTCCAAATCCTCACAAACATAAACCAAACCCTCTTTGCCTTTCTCTCTCTTCGCGGCCGCTCCTCACCACCATAGCCAAGATCATCTTCTTCCACCTTCATAAATCAATCATTCTCAAAATATAAACCACATCAATCATCCTCAAGCTTCAATCAATCATCCTCTCCGTTTGTTCATCTTCAAAGGTAGCAATTGGGCATCAAGGGCACAACCGCAACGAACCCCCCCCCCCCCCCTTCCTACTCAAATCCTTCACCAAATCGACACCAAAACAGCAATCTTCCGCATAAAGGTAAAGGTATTCGATCTCCTTAGTTAATTATTCTCTTGGATTAATTTTAAGTAAGGATTTTGATTATCTTAGGTTATTAGCGAAATTTGGTTGATTATTGTTGAAATTATTGCTGGATTCTGTTGAACTTGTTGTTGTTGATTAGTATCTTAGGCTATATTCGTTGCGTGGTTGGATTATTATTGCTTGTGAACAGGTACATTGTAGTTTTGTGGAGGTTAAGGGTGGAAATAGCCGGAGTTGGCTTTGAAAAGGAGTGAAAAAAAAAAAAAAAAAAAAAAAAAAAAAAAAAAAAAGAGGTGGGCAGTCATGAGTCTAAGAATTGGGAAGAAGAGAAAAACTGCAAAGTCGGGACAATCGTCCCAAAACCAAGAGTCAGACCAACCCAATGCCTTACCCACCCTAAAATTTTTACACAAAAGCCACTCCTCCATACACTCGGAAATGCAAAAACGTAAGTTGCGACCTTCTAGACACTACCATCGTGGAGACATGATAAAACTCGGTATTAATGATGATTTGTGGATTCTTTTTGACAACCTTCGATTAGGGTCATTCATAAACTCCTCATTCATGACCTACAAAGAACCCACATTAGAGTTTTTCTCGTCTTTTCAAGTGGATAGTCTAGAAAATGACGACTTTCGAATTTCTTTCCAACTCTTCAACAACCCCCACACCATGTCATTGGCAGAGTTCAACCGAGCCCTCGACCTTCACCCCGATGCCGACATTCACTACCCTCTATATGAGAGCTTTGGGGAGTATAGTGAGTACGCTTGGTGGCGTTCCATTTCAGGCAAAAATGAGTTTTACACCCGGACTTCCTTAGCCAGTGAGATTTGGCACCCTGCCCTTAGGATCCTACACCGTTTATTAGGGTATTCTATCATTCCTAAGCAGGACCTAGGGAAGCTGACTAAGGAAGAGGTCCTTTGCCTATGGATAGCCACAAAGGCAGAGCATGCTCGGAGGTTGAATTTGGGTTTCCTCTTCATGCAAACCTCCCAAGCCATAGCAAAGGGGAAAAAGCCAGGGGACATACACTGCGGGGCGATGGTCACTAGACTGGCCACCAAATTAGGTTACACTGACCTTCTACCTCTATGCACGGCCGTAGGTAGTAGTGGGGATATTTACCTTGATTTGGACCAGCTTCGCCGTTCTGATTTTATTACCCCACGGCGAACCCCAATGCTTTTAGGTGGCTAGTTAGAGGAGCCCACCATTGTTTCCTCCCCAAGCCTCACTTCACTTCTCTCACGCGTCAGTCCCCTAATGTGTGGAGAGTTTTGAGAGATAGCGGGCGAGTGCCCGATGTCGATGGGGACGATGAGGTTGAAATGGGTAATGAGGAGGAGGTTCAGGAGGAGGAGCAGCAGCAGCAGCCGTTTACCCAGCAACCCGCAGGTACAGGTACATTTCAGCTATCTGATATAGCTAGGCAGTTGCAGGCAATTTATGAGTCACAGCAAGGCCACCATCTGCAGCAGCAGGCCCTCTATGACTCCGCTGTGGATAGAGGAGAGATTGCCCCCCCCGTGAACTACCCCAATTGGCCGCCTCAGCACGGCCCTGTTCCTTCTTGGGGGGGGGGGACAATCTCCCCACTTACCCCTACTGGCAAGGTCCTTCCGAGCCTAGTAGGGAGCTCCGCAGCTTCCCAGAGGACGGGCAGTACGATTATCGTGTGCCCGGCAGGTGTGACTTTAGAGGGGACCTTGCGTACCCCTATGCACATCCTGATCACCCCGCCCCTCTGTACTCTCAATCCGAGGACACTCCCTCTGATCCTTTGCCTAGTTGGCAAGAGGATCTTTACAGAGGTCACTACGGTTGGCCGCCGGGCTTTGACGGTGGTTGGGGCCTTTTTCGGCCCCCCTAGTGGCTTCACTTATGACGAGCCGCCACGTCGGTCTGGCTCACCTAGTGAGCCCGGCTCTAGTGGCCAGTAGGCTGCGTCCTTGAGTATATCTCTCTCCCTTGTTTTTGTACGCTTATTTTGATGAGTTGGAGATATACTCTTGGTAGGGAGTGACTTGGTTGGGATTCTTACTTGCTCGCCTGCCGGTCTTTCATTGTTTTCCCTGTACCTTCATGCTGCTGATTCTACTGAGTTACATGACTGTTTTCTTTGGTTGACTTTGCCCCTGTTCACTAATCCTGTTGATGAGTTTTTTGATATGATTTTGATGATGATGCTGCTTTGGGGACGCTTCTCTCGGTTTGATGGATACCGCTGAGTCCGCCCCCCGTTTTCCCTGTCGATAATGATGATTACTGGTATTCGCCAACATGGCGATTCACCAGTGCAGGTATGTATTTACGGCTTGATGATTTTTGAGGTAATGTTTATTTTGGTGAAGATCTAGAAATTTTGTCAAGGGTAGATTAGTTTATAGCGAAAAAAAAAAAAAAAAAAAAAAAAAAAAAAAAAAAATTATTTGACTTGCGTTCTTGAATGTCTTTATTCCTAAGGATTAAGAGTTTTCCGCGTTCTTGGATTGCCATTGGTTGACTCTAAGATATGTCTATGCTAAGGTAGTTGCTAGAACTCGTAAGGCCCACCGAACCCAAATTCACTTGTTTGTGGTAAGATGGCGTTGCCCTCTTTGGGGGATTTGAAGCCCTAAAGGTAGTTTTTTGTAACCCATGTCAGATTTATTGTTCAAGCCTCCACCACTTATTGTATGAGCGGCATAGGATCCTTACCAAGGCATGCTTCGATCGAGAACTTGTTGTCTAGCTACCCGAGATCGCGACCGAACTATATCTAAGGACGATAAAAGCATTTTCTTCGGTGACTATTTTGCTTTTCTAGGTTTATCTTTCCTTTTGTTGCTTCTTGATAAATTATATTTTTTTTTTCTTTTTGCGTTTGCCCCTTGCTAGCCATGATTGAGCCTGCACCTCTTTGTTCATAAACACATTCAAACCCCATGACCTTTTGTTTCACTTTTCGCCCAATGACTTGTGAAGTTTGAGACATGATAGTTTGTAATGATTTAAAATCGGAAAGTTGCAAGGTGATGGTGTGGAATTTGAAATAACAAGCAAGGACAATGGAAGTTCCTCTAAAAAAAAAAAAAAAAAAAAAAAAAAAAAAAAAAAAAAAAAAAAAAAAGGTATATAGTTTGAGCATTGAGGGCACTGCTCATTTCAAGCTTGGGGGAGAGGTTCTACGCATTTTGTATATACTTTTGTGAGTTTGTGCTGAATAAGCTTAGGGGGAAGATGTATTTTGTTTGGAAATTGGTGATATTCTACTTTGTTATGAGAATTGGCGACATCTTCTGCTTCACAATTAGGATTTACCACCAAATTTTCATATATACTTATTTTATTTTATTTATTTATTTATTTATTTCTTTCCTCACCCTTACCTCCTAGCCTGCATTACAACCCTAAGTCCTTTTAACTTGGATTGGTTGAGTCACTAGTCGGTGGAGGGAGCTAGATTTCAAGCATATGGAGAGAGCATGACTTGGTAAGATGTCGGGTCACCCTTGTTTCATTTGTTCCGGCTCCTTCGTGGAGTCATGAGATACTACCTTGAAGGGTGGATTTGAATCCAGATGAGGGAACGCGGTAAGAATGTATGGAATGCGGGTGGAGTGGAGCATATTAGAGTTCTCTATGCTTAGAATAACTTATCTTTCAATCAACCATTGGCATCCAAAAATGTGTTTACTCTTAGTACCTAGAAAGATTGTCATCCATCTATGCTTGTTTGTAGTTGATTTTCTTCTTTATTTGCTCCTTTGTTTTGGTTTGTCTTGAGCATGTCGCCAAGAGTTGTGGGTTAAACTCTTTGGAAACCCCCACGAGAGCATACTCGTCCTCATTGGCGACTTTGAGGTTTAAATGGCTTGTTGTTTATGTTAAAAACAACCGTGATTCCTACGAAAGTGAGTTAGTGTAAATTCCTTCCCCCCCTCTTTTTTTATTTTATTTTATTTTATTTTATTTTATTTTATTTTTATTTATATTGCTTGTGTTTGGATAATCGTTTCTCAATCTTCTTTGCCTTTAGCTTTGCTCGAGGACGAGCAAAGGTCTAGCTTGGGGGAATTTGATGAGTGACATTTATGTCGCTCTTAGGATAGTCTTTTCTAGTAGTTTTAGTAATAATTCAGTTCATTTTAGTATGTTTTTGCTATGATCCTCCTATTTCGAGTATTCTACCTTTGTGGCGCGTAATGTGTATTCATGTGGTTTAGGTAGTCTATACTCCCCTCCCCTTTCGTTGTATCACGCCTTGCCTTCCTGTTCCATGATTGCAGGCGTATGCTGTTGATTCAGAGATGGAAGGGATAAGGGCAAAACAGGAAGAAGTCCAAACCAGACGAATGGCGCGGGCGCGCAACCAAAGGAGCGGGCGCGCATCTATAGAGCGCGGGCGCGCTGATGAGCGGGATCAACCATTAAATACCCTCTTTGGAGCGGGCGCGCATTTCTAGGAGCGGCCGCGCCATCATTTAACGCGCGGGCGCGCCACTGTTGGGCGCGGGCGCGCCACTGTTGGGCGCGGGCGCGCCTCTCTGCTGCTGATTCAAATCCCGATTTCAGCCCAGTTAAAAGAGAGAAAAAAAGCAAAAACGGCTGAGGGGGAGAGAAAAAGATAAAAAAAAAAACAAGCATAGAAAACCCAAGGAGAGAGCTCAAAAATATCAATTTCTAGGTCTTTGTTTTAGAAAAATTTTGTATTGAACAATCATATAGCTTTTAGTGTAATTCTCATTGTCTATCAACATTAGTTTTACTTTTAGTTTTTGAAGAAGTAATTTTGCAACATTGATGTATGGTCAAGCTTGGAGATTGAAGATTGAATGATGTGTGGCTCTTTATTTGGATTTCAATGAAGGTTTTGGTATATTTCTCTATTGTCTCTTGCTTTTTATGATTAAAGCTTCTACTCTTGTTAATTTAGTTGATAAAAACTTTGTCTTTCTTACCATTTCATTGGTTATAATGTTGCTTAGCATGATTGTAGTTGTAGTTATGACTAGTGAGTAGTTTCTTGTTGCTAGGGGTTTGGTGAAGATATACTTTGAGTTTGATGTATGTTAGGCTAGGTTAATTTGGAATATTTGTGATTAAATCTTCCTTGTGCTTATACTTATTAGTCACTCCATGTTTATGGCCATATGCATGTTGTGGTTGAATGACGTGAACTAAATCGTGACGATAGTGCGATTTAGGAATAGTCATTAGGTGATTGATTATTGCATGACCTTAGCTTGTATGCCTTACGACGATAGTGTGAGCGTATGTTAGCTAGGAAGGCTCTTAATCCCGATAGGTGATTGGAGAGTATTCTTGATATTGCCTTGTATGAGTCGCTTGGGTTACATGTAAACCTATTTTCCGATGCCTAACTTCGTTGAAATCAAAGCATGTTTGATCCTTCCCCCTAGTACCTATTTTAATTGTTGTTCTATCCCCTTTAGTCATTACTTTACCCACCACACTTCTTGATCGAATTAGATTAACATTAGGAGATAAATAGCGGTGCTTAATCGTTTCCCTGTGTTCGACCCTTAACTTGCCTCTATACTCTTTTAGTTGCATGTTTAGGACTACAAATATCATTTGATAGAGGTGTGTAGTGACGGCCTAAAATACCGCCTGTCAAAGAGCCGCATGAAGTGATCATCCAAGCCAAA
>NW_018745021.1:160517-327976 GCF_001683475.1 Chenopodium quinoa
CCATGTCAGATTTATTGTTCAAGCCTCCACCACTTATTGTATGAGCGGCATAGGATCCTTACCAAGGCATGCTTCGATCGAGAACTTGTTGTCTAGCTACCCGAGATCGCGACCGAACTATATCTAAGGACGATAAAAGCATTTTCTTCGGTGACTATTTTGCTTTTCTAGGTTTATCTTTCCTTTTGTTGCTTCTTGATAAATTATATTTTTTTTTTCTTTTTGCGTTTGCCCCTTGCTAGCCATGATTGAGCCTGCACCTCTTTGTTCATAAACACATTCAAACCCCATGACCTTTTGTTTCACTTTTCGCCCAATGACTTGTGAAGTTTGAGACATGATAGTTTGTAATGATTTAAAATCGGAAAGTTGCAAGGTGATGGTGTGGAATTTGAAATAACAAGCAAGGACAATGGAAGTTCCTCTAAAAAAAAAAAAAAAAAAAAAAAAAAAAAAAAAAAAAAAAAAAAAAGGTATATAGTTTGAGCATTGAGGGCACTGCTCATTTCAAGCTTGGGGGAGAGGTTCTACGCATTTTGTATATACTTTTGTGAGTTTGTGCTGAATAAGCTTAGGGGGAAGATGTATTTTGTTTGGAAATTGGTGATATTCTACTTTGTTATGAGAATTGGCGACATCTTCTGCTTCACAATTAGGATTTACCACCAAATTTTCATATATACTTATTTTATTTTATTTATTTATTTATTTATTTCTTTCCTCACCCTTACCTCCTAGCCTGCATTACAACCCTAAGTCCTTTTAACTTGGATTGGTTGAGTCACTAGTCGGTGAAGGGAGCTAGATTTCAAGCATATGGAGAGAGCATGACTTGGTAAGATGTCGGGTCACCCTTGTTTCATTTGTTCCGGCTCCTTCGTGGAGTCATGAGATACTACCTTGAAGGGTGGATTTGAATCTAGATGAGGGAACGCGGTAAGAATGTATGGAATGCGGGTGGAGTGGAGCATATTAGAGTTCTCTATGCTTAGAATAACTTATCTTTCAATCAACCATTGGCATCCAAAAATGTGTTTACTCTTAGTACCTAGAAAGATTGTCATCCATCTATGCTTGTTTGTAGTTGATTTTCTTCTTTATTTGCTCCTTTGTTTTGGTTTGTCTTGAGCATGTCGCCAAGAGTTGTGGGTTAAACTCTTTGGAAACCCCCACGAGAGCATACTCGTCCTCATTGGCGACTTTGAGGTTTAAATGGCTTGTTGTTTATGTTAAAAACAATCGTGATTCCTACGAAAGTGAGTTAGTGTAAATTCCTTCCCCCCCTCTTTTTATTTTATTTTATTTTATTTTATTTTATTTTATTTTTATTTATATTGCTTGTGTTTGGATAATCGTTTCTCAATCTTCTTTGCCTTTAGCTTTGCTCGAGGACGAGCAAAGGTCTAGCTTGGGGGAATTTGATGAGTGACATTTATGTCGCTCTTAGGATAGTCTTTTCTAGTAGTTTTAGTAATAATTCAGTTCATTTTAGTATGTTTTTGCTATGATCCTCCTATTTCGAGTATTCTACCTTTGTGGCGCGTAATGTGTATTCATGTGGTTTAGGTAGTCTATACTCCCCTCCCCTTTCGTTGTATCACGCCTTGCCTTCCTGTTCCATGATTGCAGGCGTATGCTGTTGATTCAGAGATGGAAGGGATAAGGGCAAAACAGGAAGAAGTCCAAACCAGACGAATGGCGCGGGCGCGCAACCAAAGGAGCGGGCGCGCATCTATAGAGCGCGGGCGCGCTGATGAGCGGGATCAACCATTAAATACCCTCTTTGGAGCGGGCGCGCATTTCTAGGAGCGGCCGCGCCATCATTTAACGCGCGGGCGCGCCACTGTTGGGCGCGGGCGCGCCACTGTTGGGCGCGGGCGCGCCTCTCTGCTGCTGATTCAAATCCCGATTTCAGCCCAAGTTAAAAGAGAGAAAAAAAGCAAAAACGGCTGAGGGGGGAGAGAAAAAGATAAAAAAAAAACAAGCATAGAAACCCAAGGAGAGAGCTCAAAAATATCAATTTCTAGGTCTTTGTTTTAGAAAAATTTTGTATTGAACAATCATATAGCTTTTAGTGTAATTCTCATTGTCTATCAACATTAGTTTTACTTTTAGTTTTTGAAGAAGTAATTTTGCAACATTGATGTATGGTCAAGCTTGGAGATTGAAGATTGAATGATGTGTGGCTCTTTATTTGGATTTCAATGAAGGTTTTGGTATATTTCTCTATTGTCTCTTGCTTTTATGATTAAAGCTTCTACTCTTGTTAATTTAGTTGATAAAAACTTTGTCTTTCTTACCATTTCATTGGTTATAATGTTGCTTAGCATGATTGTAGTTGTAGTTATGACTAGTGAGTAGTTTCTTGTTGCTAGGGGTTTGGTGAAGATATACTTTGAGTTTGATGTATGTTAGGCTAGGTTAATTTGGAATATTTGTGATTAAATCTTCCTTGTGCTTATACTTATTAGTCACTCCATGTTTATGGCCATATGCATGTTGTGGTTGAATGACGTGAACTAAATCGTGACGATAGTGCGATTTAGGAATAGTCATTAGGTGATTGATTATTGCATGACCTTAGCTTGTATGCCTTACGACGATAGTGTGAGCGTATGTTAGCTAGGAAGGCTCTTAATCCCGATAGGTGATTGGAGAGTATTCTTGATATTGCCTTGTATGAGTCGCTTGGGTTACATGTAAACCTATTTTCCGATGCCTAACTTCGTTGAAATCAAAGCATGTTTGATCCTTCCCCCTAGTACCTATTTTAATTGTTGTTCTATCCCCTTTAGTCATTACTTTACCCACCACACTTCTTGATCGAATTAGATTAACATTAGGAGATAAATAGCGGTGCTTAATCGTTTCCCTGTGTTCGACCCTTAACTTGCCTCTATACTCTTTTAGTTGCATGTTTAGGACTACAAATATCATTTGATAGAGGTGTGTAGTGACGGCCTAAAATACCGCCTGTCAAAGAGCCGCATGAAGTGATCATCCAAGCCAAATTTATGAGCCCAAGAGTATATAACTCAACTTGCTAAGTTAGGGAATCCTCATTGCTCTTATTTCAGCCGGCATTCAGTGCTCATACGCTCAATAAAATCAAATAGTCGGCCACCCTTGTTAATGAAAACAGGCGGCCACAAGTGCTCTTCAAGACTCAAGCCCAGTCCCAGCTAGACTCACCTTAAACAACCGGCACTTGGTTGAAAGGGCATGAGCAAAAGTGGGTCTTCATACTTTTTAAATAGGGGCCGAGTCTTATGATCTTTTTTGTCTAAATAATGCCAAGCACGTAAATAGCATGCAACCGGCATCATGCGCTAGTCACCTAGCTTCAGCCGGCATTTACATTATGGCTTATTGTATTGTGATGCAATGAACAAAGCCATGATTAAACGACACCTTTGTTCACATGTAAACAGGCGGTAAGGTGGTTAACCTTCGAACTTGGCTAAGCAAGGAAAGCAAGAAAGCCACTAACCGGCAATGGAGCTAGCAATGTTACAAAGCAAGTGGCACATGCTCACTTAAAAGTCAGTGGTTAACTAAAGTGGGCAGCCCTTATTGGTTGGATATGAGAAAAACAGAGCAACCTTCGTATTTTGTTAGACAAGCCATAATAAGCATGGATGGCCGAGATCATCAAGCAAATCATCATGAGAACAACCGGAAATTTCTTGCTAAGTCAGAACCTTTATTGCTCTTATTTTAGTGAACGGATGCGCAATAAAATCTAGCAACTTCTCGTGGACGCTTCAGCTTGGGTAGCCGGCACTTTGATGGCACCTTCATTGGTCCTCACAAATAGGCTAGCAGGCGGCAGCTCAAACTCCAACCGGCACATCATGGTAACAGCCGGCCTATAACCAAGCATGATAAATTTTAGGAATTCTTATGGCGACAAGAGTTCTATGGTCACAAGAACAGTCGGCATTTAGTGGTCGGATGACTCAATGAAATCAAGTACCACCTCGTAGACGCTTGAACTTTAGTGGCCGGCACTTCAATGTTTGGCATTGATAAATAACACTACATTGGTCCTTATCATTATTATGATTTTCCCTCGAAAAAAAAAAAATTATCTAAGGTTATTAAACCCGGCAGCATAGTCAGTAACTAATTGAAGACCGTCTCCCTTCAGGGATTACCTCCACTTATTTGTGTGACAGTAAGAGAGGCGGCATGAATAGTAGCCGGCCCCCTATACAATGAAGTCTCGTAGCTTTGAAAGCAGCCGACTCTCATTAATAACACCATCCATCCTTTATGGAAGGGAACTAGGTGATCCATCTGCTCTAACACTTGAAATGATTTCAATACTTGATACTGATTCAGAGGGGCAGGCGGCCTATACATTTACAGTCGCCTACTCTCCATTGAGTATTTCACTTTATCATCAAAGGGGCATGCCGTCTGTACCTTTACAGTCGGCTACTCTCCATTGAGTATTTTACTCTATCTTCAGAGGGGCATGGCGCCTGTACCTTTACAGTCGGCTACTCTCCATTGAATATTTTACTCTATCACCATAGGGGCATGCCGTCTGGACATACAGTCGATTCCAAGACAGTCGACCACCCTCCTATACTTAGCTAAAAAATGATGGTGGCCTGGCCGACCCTGTGCCTAAATAGGCAGCTGCCCTCCTCTTACTTAGCATTTGCGTCCACCAAAGGACTAACCAAGGCCACAGGCCGAATGATCAGACCAGGCGCCAAGCCAACTGATCCAATCTTCAAAACTAATACGACCTGTCCCAAAATCATAGCAGGCGTCCGGCGGCATCCCTCCGGATGAAATTCGTCGCAGAGAGCAGCTCCCTTTTGGGTAGAACATTGCTCTATAAACTAATTACACGGCACCTATACGACTGCCCCCAAGGGCAACCACGTAGCCGTTTTTGAGACAAGGATAACTCTATCACTAACCAAACCAGTGGTAGCAGTTGACATCTGAGTCGGATGACCCCCTGTATTACTTGGGATAAATTCAGGGGGTACCTCTTCAGTTAATAGCCAACAAACATTGGCGAATCAAAAGGTTCAACCGGCCTCCGCCGCCTGGTACCTTTACTACTCAAGCAGGAGTGACGGCGACTGAGTAACACCAAAGTCAACTCATAGGCACTCCCTCAAACTTGGTATGGAACCTAAAAGGTTTGAGTAGACCGCCTGTTTTTTGGCAAACAGGGGCACTCAAACCCCTATTCCTACTAGGTAACCACTCCTTGGGTTAATAGCCAACAAACATTAGCGAATCAAGGGGATCAGCCGGCCTCCGCCGCCTGGTACCTTTACTACTCAAGCTAGAGTGTGACGGAGACTAAGTAACTCCCATGTTAACTCATAGTCACTCTCTCAAACTTAGTATGGAGCCTATAAGGTATGAGTCGCCCGGCTGTTTTTAGCAAAGAGGGGCTCTCAACCACTACTCCTGCTAGGTTAACAAACTTTGAGTTAATAGCCAAGAAAAACTTGGCGAATCAAGGGGACTATCCGGCCCCCGCCGCCTGGCTTCCCTACTACTCAAACAAAAGAGGCCAACGGCCGAATAATGCTAAATGCTTACCCTTGTGCAATAGTTGACAGTCCACCTGATCAGGGGCTATCTGCATAGTGGGGCAAAGAATCGGCATCTGTCTAGTTCGGCGGCAATCATTAATATGATTGATTAACTTTGAAAATGTCATACCGCCCAAGGTATCAAAATTTTCTAAGTTAATCAAGTCCATCTCCCATTAGAACTAAACAAGATGCCGACCTAGCAAAGCTTCGATGGTCTAACTTTCGAAAGGAGCAATCCCTCCTGGAAAGAGAAATTACTCCTTCCGAGGGGCAAATGTTTAGGGTAAAAATTACCCATGACAAATGGACCAATCCGGACCTGCCACGTGTCCACCACGTGGGCCAATCAGCGTCCGCCATTTGTCACCCTAAGAGGTCCAACATGAACTAATCAGGCCACGCCACGTGGCCTCCCATATGCCAAATTGGCAAAATGGCCACCAAGGCCCAAAGTCCGAGAGAAGCCCAATTTGCCCTGGTTAACCTAAACCTAAAATTGGCACGCTTCTCAAGACTATAAATACTTAATTAATCCTCATTAAAGGGGATTCAGCAGAATGACTCTCACCTAGAGAAAACCAAAACACATTGATCACTCCTCCCCTAGAGGAACCAGATCTCCCACCTTTACTTTCCGCATTTATCACTCCTCAAACAAGTACTAACTTGACCGTTGTAGGCGAAGCTCCCACCACAAGGAGTCTCCGTTGTTTTGCAGGTACAGGCGCAAGGATACCTGTTCCGGAATTGTAACTCTCCCGCAGGACATCAGAAAACCCCGAAACAGACATGATTTGTGTTCCAAACATCTTAAGCAATGTCACATCGACAAGAACGTACTCAAGGCTTTATTAGATAGACTCTTGATAGTTGATCCATTCGGAATTGTTCTAAGACAATCAAGTCTTACTTGTTGAAATCGACAAAGAAAGGAGCTATTATGCTTGGCATAAACAATTGACTCCAAAAGCTAAAGAGGATTCCATTACTTCAACGTCTCACAAGAATTTGAAAGAATGTTGCTACATTCATCAAATGTGAACAAACTGGACCTTGAGTAGCTCAAATGTTCAGTGAAGTATAGAATCGACTTAGCAAGATATCCAAACATCTAGATTAGATCGAGCGATGTTTTCTTGAGCCAAGAGTGATCATATCAAACTTATGAAATTTAAATTTCATAATAAGCTCCACAAAGAATATAGTATGTCTTGATGGAGACATCGATGCCATTTGGAAATGACTTGAATGATGATGGATCACATCTCTTCCTATAAAGTTCTTAAAGATTTGCACAACTGTTAGTGTTACACTAAACAAAAATTGTCAAAGCTTAGAAAGGACACCATATTAAGTTATGGATAGAAAACGTTTCTAGCGTCTTTTCAAGTATATGTCTAGGGCTCTTAGCTCAGTGTGAGTTCATTGGCTCAATGGCAGCTAAGTGGCTCAATAAGGGCTAAGGTAGCTCGAGAAGGAGCTAACTGTTTGTTTCACAACGAACTTTTACCCAAAGACAATATACATGTCTCTTTGAAAGTATTCAAGTGAGACTACGGGCATTACTTCCTCAACCTAATTGAGAACAAAATATTTGTTGCTCTAAGTAGTGTCTTTCTAGAAAGTAACACATTTCCAAAACGACAAGTGGGAGGAAAATGAACTCGATGACCATCGAGATTAGCAACAAACTGGAACTAAGAATCTCCGAAGACTTTAGAAGGGCTTCATGAGAATGATTGATTAAGAATACTCGAAGGACTTTACAAGTGCCTTAAATGAGAATTCAATACTCACAAAACTTTAGAAGTGGTGGAGTAAGATCAATATAATCAATGGGCTTTAAAAGCACCCTGAAACTCAGTTTTTAATGCAATTACCCCGTATAAGTATAGAATTCACCTAAGGCTTAAATTGAATCCTATAAATTTCTATTAAGTTAGAAATAAACCTAAAACTTACAAGCATACTATTTACCATTGGATGGTAACGGAATAGTGTCTTGTAAATTAGCTATGACAAATCCAAATTCCGAATAATGGTTAGAGGCCATAAAATCCGAAACAGACTCCATGTTTGTAAATCATGTTTGAAACTTGATTCATTTGCATGAAGGGTGAAAGACCCATTAATCGCAAATAAGTTTTCAAGGTGAAAACACACAAATGTGAAATGCATAATGCATACATAGCTAGATTGGTTGAAAAGGATACAATTAATTCACGGTGTTGATTTTAATAAAAACCTATTCACAAATCAAAACGCTTAAGTCTTTTCGTGATTATTCAAGCAATATTGCGCATATGATATGTGGCAAAATATATAATGAAACCGCTTTCCTAAAATTAGATTTTGGAAGAGACTATGGAAATAGTCTAAGGGTTTTATAATTCTAAATAATGCTAGGTTTAAAAGCAAAGCTCAAGAAATTCATTGTGGGATTAAGTGAAGCATTGTATGTAGGAATTGGAACATGTATTCACAAAAATTTAATAAAAGGTTTGGCTTATGGAGAACCATAGAAATTCTTATGAACAAGAAGTTTAGTGGGAGCAAGAGTAAATCTTTTATGGTCCAACAAGAAGTTTACGAACTCTATTGTGAAATGATTGTCAAATGCTAAATGCTTAGATTAGAAAGGATTTTGACAATGGACTAAGCAAAAGGCGATACTTAGTACATAGAGGGAATTAAGATCAATTGGATAGACTTAATGAAATGTTTAAACGAGAAGAGGAATTTACCGTGTTAAACGTGAAGGGCTTGGAAAGGCTTTCAACCCATATGTATAAAACTAAGTAAATGTTTGAACTAAGTATAAGCTAGGCTATCATTAAATCAAAAAAGAAAGACTCTTGGAGAGACTTTCAACCGTATCATATAGCAAACAGTTTAGCAAGACTCGGTGAAACTGGATGAGCTAAAAGGTCACATGAATGGAATAAATTGGGAATAATTCTGAATTGAAACCATCATGTGTGCTATGATATGGAGTCGTCACTCAACTTACATGCTTAGAGAATATATTGGGAAAAATTGTGTCATACTCCGGTTTTAGCTTGCCAAATTTTGATAAATTTTTTGAAGATGAATGTGATGCCAGTAGAGCAGGTATAGGTGCGGTTTTAATCCAAGAAAAACGACCTATCTCTTATTTTAATGAGAAGCTAAGTGGCACAAATATGAATTATTCTAACTGTGATCGTGACTTCTATGCTATTGTTCCGACCTTGGATCATTGGCCTCATTACTTAAAACCAAAACCTTTTGTGCTACATTCAGATCATGAAGCTTTGAAGTTTATTCATGGCAAAAAAAAGTTGAATTATAAACATGCTAAATGAGTTAAGTTTCTACAATCCCGTAACTTTCTTTGAAATACAAGGAAAGTAAGGCAAATATTGTTGCTAATGCATTGTCAAGAAGATCTTATTTGTTAGCTATGGTGGATGCTATATTTATTGGTTTTGATCACATACTTGATGTATACACAACCTGCCCGGATTTGGCGCAAGAATACAAGGATCCCTCATAAAAGGAATTGTGTCCTTCCAACAAGTGTATTATTTTGATAGAGGGTTCAGAATTATTAGAAAGCTAATTTTTCAGTAAGGTCAAGTGATCAAAATGCTTCCGATCAGTTATATTTATGTGTAATTAATATTACAGCTTAATCTTGACTGAACCCTTCGGATTACACCCAATCGAGTAACCGATCCGAGGCGACGAATAAATCCGAAGGATTAGATGAGTCGTTAGAGTATTACGAACGAAGACGTTGGATGTCGAGCTAAGAGCTTTGAAACCGAGCGTAGCAAGTCGAGTCAAGTTTACAATTCGACGAGACAGGAAATCAAGCAAGCGACAAGTTCGAGTTAGGCCGTAGCCTCGCATTGGCCTAGCCATGCGAGTGCTAGGCTAGCCTAAGCTTCCATGCGCATCACAAGACATGTCGCATGCCTAACGTGCATTGCGTGCTAGGCCAAGCATACTAGCATGGTTGGTGCTGCTCGCCGCAAGCATGCTAATAGTTAGCGCATGCTAGTGTGCTGGGTAACGCACCTAGCCGCATCATTGCTAGCTCAAGCATAGTAGCAGTGTGCTATGTTATAGCATTGTGTGCTAGCATAGAAGCCTCTCGCACCTCGCAACCTCTCGCACAACATCCACGCATCGCAGCGTGCTATGTGATGTGGTTGTGCATGCTTGCGTGCTGGGCATCGCAGCATGCTATGTGCTGTGGATGTGCATGCTTATGTGCTGGGCAGCGTTTAGCACAAGCAGCAGCTGCCAGGCAGCGCCTAGCATACGCTACAAAGCAGCAGCAGCCCGCTTTGCATACGTGGCTTGCTGGCTGCGTGCATGCGTATGTAGGCTGGCTAGCCATCCAAGCTAAGGTGGAAGGCGCCAGCTTGGTAGCCTTGGCAGCCAAGGTAGGCTGGTTGCAGGCTATGCGTGAGCTGCTCATGGGTTTTTGGGTGGGGACCGATTCTTGGTGGCTTTGCTGGGTGGGTAAGGAGTATTGGTCCCCCCTTTGAATGGTCCTCACTTACTCTTAATCACCCTTTGCAACTTGGAGCTTTTTTATTGCTTAGCATTTTAATTTGTTTTGGATTAAAATAAATTGGTGGAAAAATGCATTTCTCCCACATTGATGGGAGAAGGGAAGATCAAGGCTTCCTTCCCTATAAATACCCAAGTTTTGGGTTTGGGAAAAATCACTTGAGTTAAACTCATTAAGGCATATCCCTATAGGTTAGAAAACCTTTAAGTTTTTAATACTCTAATCTTTTCTTGGTCTAGCCCCGACTAACCTTCGGGGTAGAGGCTGTTTTGGTCGGGTCTCGAGTGTGGACTCCATCGGAGGCTCTCTCGCTTGCGAAACTAAGTCTTTGAAGTCCGAGCTCCATAGGAGTGAAGCACACGTTGAGGGTAAGAGTGTCATTTCCCTTTTTCTTTCTTTTATTGTTTAATTATGGGATGTCATGCTTAGTTGCTTTAATTAGTGGGCGATGCGTCGAAACCCAACACCTCACACAACTTTGTTCTTCAATATGGATTCTTGTTTTTGACGAAATAAACTTTGTATTCCACAATGTGGTGTGCGTGAGTTACTTATTAGAGGGTACATAGTGGTGCAATTGTGGGTCACTTTAGTGTTCACAAAACAGTTAACATGCTTAGTGAATATTTTTATTGGCCAAAGATGATTAAAGATGTTCAAAGTGTGATCTCGAGATGTGCTAGTTGTCAAAAGGCGAGGATTTCTTTTTCTAAGGGTTTGTATACTCCTCTTCCGGCGAATGCTGCCTGAATTGGGTACTATTGCTTGGAAGGATGACCAGCCAAACGCCAACAATTTCTTCGGCTGCTATGAGGCGGCCTTCCTAGTCGGTCTCTGCTTCGCCCTCCATGATGCCATTAAGGTTATCCTACGAGGATATGGCCTGGGAGTGTAACAGTTAACCCCAAATTCTTGGGTTAACATCTTGGGCTACATTACCGCCTGTGAGATGTAGGGCCTTCTTCCCGGCTTGGAGGCTTTTACCCACATGCATTATCTTAGCTGTAGCCTAGGCGGGTGGTGGGCGTGGTACACCTTGACCACCTACCCCAACTATTTGATGACCCTAGACAAACCGTCTAAGTGGTCTGATTGGAAGAACCGGTTTTATCTGGTTTTTGCCCCCAAGTGGCGAGAGAACTTTTTATACCGCGCTTACAGCAAGAAGCCAGATCTATTGGGGCAGAAATGCAAACGTCCACAGGTCTCGGATGCGGACTATGAAAAAATAACAAAGCTGCGATTTTTTGAACTTACAACCACCACTTTCTCATCCAGGGAGTTAATCAGTGTACCAAAGAACTGGGTACCCAAGCATGAATTTCTGAGAGATGAGACGTTATTGTCCGCTTGCGGTTTAAGTACCCAGCTTGATAGACGTATGTTGAGCATGCATCAGTAAATATTATGTCTTCTTAGTGTTTCTAACTTGTGATTTACTTTTGTCTGCTTAATAATCTCACAGATAGCGATTTTGCAGAAACTGCCAGAAGGATGCTTTCATAAAACATAATGCCTGCTCGTTCTACAGCAGACATCCGTAGAGAAATGTGGAGAAGAAGAAAGTCGCACTGGCGGCTAAAGGCCATGTATAAATCGCTTGCCCCAGATTCTCCCCCATTGCCTTATTTATGTATATAGACGGTTACGAACCGACTGTGTGATTAATGCCTGGTTCTGACTATATTTTTAACATCTGGCTTGTTTTTCAAGATGGAGACAAGGGAGCCCCTAGATCCCTTTCCAAGATTATCAAGCGTAAGCCGGATGACGAGGTCACCAGCTCTACCAAATCCCAGAGGCTTTTGTCTACTTCTGGGCTTCCGCTTGGGAAAGGCCATATGACCATTGGGGGAAAGAGTATTAGAATTGTTAGTCTGGGGTAGACCTCTTTTTCCAACCGGGTGCCTCTAGGGTGCCGAAGGGTGGCCAACCACCCAAACCTACAAGTGGTTCTACAACGGTTGTAGGCGATTTGATCCCACAACCGTATCTTCAAGTTAATGTTGACCCTTTCAACTCTCCCTTTGAGCTGGGTTCTTCAATTCACAGCTACAATTAGAGGGATCTTCAGGCAGGCGGCAGTCTATTGGTGGCGCTTATGTAGCTTTCTCACCATATTTACCTTCTTGTGCAGATCAATACCCCCGGTAGCAAGATGTGCATTAGTTCTCTAAAGCCATGTTGAGGGATATCCAAAAGAAGGACAAGGAGGCCATCCCTGGGATCCAGGCGTTTAATGTTGACCGCATCCTCTCTCTACTGTCTGAGGTATAACAACTTTACTCACATTTTTACAAGTATATTGCCCGTCACTTTTCTAACACCGTTTGCATGTATACAGACAATGCTAAGAGTAGAGGGGCTAAAAAAGCCGTATACTCGAAAGCAGCAAGAGGTAAGGTGAGCCAAAAGAGAGGCATCTGAGTCCAATAATGTAGCTCAATATTAAAAGTTAATACATGACCTTGAGACTAAAGTTGAGCTCCTATCGTAGGCGGACTCCATCAAATAGCTTACAACTACCCTTTCTGAGGCTAACTTGAAAGCTTCTAATCTGGAGGCAGAACTTAAAATTTCTCAGGCGAGCCTCTAATCTTTGGAGGAGACCAACAAGGAGAATGCCACACTCAAAGCAGATGTCGACCGTCTAAAGAAGGAGATGACCGCTTCCCGGGACAACTTCAAGGCAACCTTGGAGGTTGAGCAGAGCCAACTTATTGAGGAGAATGAGCAAGACTGCGAGGACCGGATGAAGATAGCATGGGAGCTCGTGTATTCGGATACTAAGTATGATGTTTGGGACCTGGCCTACAAATACGCAAATCTTGTTCTCACAGTAAGGGCTGAGGGGAAGCCGGAGCCTAAGCCGTTTTTGGACTAGGTAAAAAAGAAGCTCTTAGACGGCGAAGAGGGTGTTGATGGCGTAGAGGAGGATGAGGAGGAAGAGCAACATAAAGATGATGCCCAAGTGAATTTTTCTCCTCCTCAGCCTGCAAAGGATACGCCCTCGGCCCTGCCTTAGTAAATATTAGCTTTTTGTAGCTGTCTCTATTTTCGGCTTGTGTGCCGAGTATTTCTGTTATTTGAAAATTTCCTTTTTCCAAACGTAGATCTAGTTTTTCAATTACTCTTCCGGCCTTTTGGTCGGTTTTTTTTTATATGGTTTATCGACTGAGTCGGTTATGTCAAGTTTGCTTTATGTTTTTGCAATTTTCGCAATTTTCAACTTACATATATTTTGCTAAGTGTCCAGCATGATAAATACGGTTTACCGGCAGTACAGGTGTACTTCCCCCTGGACAGATGTATTCTTGGTTTCAAAAGTTAGTTGATTGACCTAGTAATTTTTGATACCTGTGGGGGTATGACTAATTTCTTGGTCAATCAATCAAGAAGGTGATTCCCCCAAACCATGCGGATAGTCGTCCATTGAGCATTGGGCTGAATATCATACGATCATTGACCGCTTTCGAATCAGTTTTCAGAGAACTTTAGTTTAAGTTGGGATGGAAACCAGATTTCGGCTGGTGTCAATGAGACATGAGGTTTTTTGCTATGCCGTCTAGTTTCCATCTTAGATTAATCAGGTCAATCGGCTGTGAGTTAATCCTCATGGGGTTAATCAGTCTTTGCCAATTTTTTTCTTCAATGAATTCACTCGAATGGGCTTCGCCAGATGTCTTGCTGTTGGAGCAGATGAATTATCGTTTAGTTGCAAACGACAATTGGCCGTGTGTAGTTGCTTTAAACGAGCAAGGTTTTAATTGTTAAGTTTGTAGCTTAGCTTAGATCTTCAAATTTAACCGTTTATAGTGATTTTGAGCAACAACAGGTTATATCCAATCAGGATGATTAACAGGCGGTAACCTATGTTATCAAGGTCTCACTTGATCATTCAAACGGTTGCGAGTTATCGTAATCCGGAAAATCGGTAGGGTCGTTTGTTTTTAAGTTTATAGAGCAATGTGCCACCCAAATGAGAGATGCGCTCTGCGATGAAATCACCCGGATGGGCGTCGCTGGTTGCCTACTCATGTTGGAGCAGACGGTTTTTAATATCATCTAGCCATTGGCCTCATCAGGGTGTTCTAAAAGGAACAACACATAGCTGATAAGTTTATGGATTTAGCTTATCTACTCATATTTGAGTAGACAAAAAAATTTAACAAGTCCGTTTGTACATTGCACATACGGTATTTATACAGAAAGCAATAAATATAATTGAAAAAAAGAATAACTTTTCATTGATAAACTTTATTTACAAAATTTTTGAAGTCTTAGAAGTAGTACTTTTTTAAGTTATCTACATTCCAAGTTCTGGCTAGTTGTCTACCGTCTAGGGTTTCCAGGCGGTAGGTTCCGCCTCTTACTTCTTCATAGATTTGATAGGGGCTTTCCCAATTAGGAGTCAACTTTCCTTGCTCATTGGCCCTATCGGTTGCCTCCATTCTCCGTAACACAATGTCCCCTATTTTCAAGGGTCGTTTGTGTACTCTTTTGTTGTAGGCTCTTGTCATTCTCAGACGGTAAATCTCATGACGCAAGGCGGCATTTCTCCTGCTCTCTAGGAGTGAGTCCAATGCTAGCCACAAGGCCTCCTATTTATCCTCTTCGTCATAAAGCATAACTCGAAGAGCCGGCTCAGAGTGCTCAATAGGCAAGACGGCTTCTGCGCCGTATGTTATAAGAAACGGGGTTTCACCAGATGCCCCTTATTTAGTTGTTCGGATGGCCCATAGGACATGAGGCAACTCATCTGCACATAGACCGCCAACCCTTTCAATTTTCTTCTTAATGCCATCTGAGATAAGTTTGTTGAAGGCTTCAACCTGGCTGTTTGCTTAGGGACGATCGACTGATGCAAAACAATGAGAGATCCTTTGATCTCCCAACCAATTCTTGAGAGTAGGTGTCTCAAACTGAGGGCCATTGTCAAAGGCCATAGATATAGGTACCCCAAGTTGGGTGATTCCAAATGAAGGAGATGACATCCTTTGTCTTTATGCCCTTGACTGCCTCTGCTTCTACCCATTTGGTGAAGTAGTCAACAACAACTAGAATATATCGTCGTCCGCATGTAGCAGCTTTATACAGACCTAGAATGTCAATGCCCCATTTGGCGAATGGTATTGGGCTGTGAATGGTCGTCAAATCAGTAGTTGGACGGTGTATAAGTTTGCCAAATCTTTGACACTTGTAACATTTCATCACCAATTCCATGGCTTCTTCCTTAAGAGTGCAAAAAAATTAGCCTTGCCGCTTGGCCCTTTTTTCTAGAGACCTGCTGCTTATGTGTGATGCACATAAACCCGAGTGCAGGTTTTTTCATTGCGACAATTTTTGGGTAAGTAACCAGCAAAGTGCGGTCTGTTAGATAAGCTCGGATGCCATCCATCTAGGTTGAACTTCAGTCTAGAACTCCCATGGGATCTTCTTCAATGCTTAGTTTTTTCATGACTTCCCAAAAGACTTACCGAGGCGGATGATGCGAGTTTAGAGAGTGCATCCGCTTGATTGTTCTCTAACCTGAGCACTTGACTTAGATATAATTCATCAAGTGTCCTAGCCTCTTCTTTGACCGCTTGCAAGTATTTGATCATAGATAAAACTAGAGTTTTACGAACTTAAAGGTTTTCTCAATAATTAGAGATGCCTTTTTGAGTTCCACTCAAGTTGATTTCCAAATGCCCAATCATGGGGTATTTATAGAGAAATGCAACTTGCACTCCCATTCATGATCAATGTGGGATAGTGATTAGGGGATTTTTCTCCCACCAATCGGAATGCGCCACGTGGGCCAATCAGGTCCTGCCAAGTGTCCCCTAGTTGGACCTCTCGGGGCTTGCCACGTGGCACACGCTTATTCGTCCACCCTGGACTTATTATTTCATGACACGTGGCATACTCCATGCCTAATGGAGAAGCCGGTCACCTAGGCCCAACTTCCGAGGGAAGCCCAATCAGCCCAAGGTTAACCTAAACCTAGATTGGCACGTTTCCCGAGGTTATAAATACCTCCCTTAATCCTCATTAAGGGAGATAACGCATATTACACACATTAAACACTCTCACCTAGAGAGACCCAATCACTTTAATTTTCGCATTCATTACTCCTTAATCAAGTACTAACTTGACCGTCGGAGGCGGATCTCCAATCATCCGGAGTATCCGTTTGTTTTGCAGGTACAGGCGTCCGGTTCCAGTCTCGGAATTGTAACTCTCCCACAGGACATCAGAAAACCCCGAAACAGATAGTTTGTCGTCTGTGGGGAGAGTACTTCTGAGATGGCACCCACGTTTGTACCGGCTCCTGAAGAGAGACGTCCCCTGGACGATCCTCTACTTCAGTCGGACCACGATACTAAGAATGAATTTGAAGTTGAAGCTCACACAGCTTCAGACGGGACCCTAAGGGCCCGACGTACCCGTCATACCGAAAGGAGGGAACGGGAACGTCTTCAAACTGGAAGCGAGCCAGCAGGAGCATCGCCTGTTCGGCAGCAGCCGACTGATGGGTCTGCTCCCATCACAAGGAACGAACTCATGACCTTCATGAGGGACTTCAAGGGAGAAATTCAAGAGTTGATCAACAAGAAGCCGCCTGCTCTGGACAAGGAGCAGTCGGCTAAGAAACCCTCCACTTCACAGAAGAGGAAGCCAGTTCAAGGGTGACAAGGGTTAAATCGGTCGCTACAATCTAACTCTCAATCAAACAATACTTATACGAACACCCTATAACCAAGTACAATGGCAAATAAAGGTTCGGTCCACGAGGAACGAGAGTAATTGCAAATCAATCTTAAACCTAAGCTAGTTCGAAATCAATGGAAAATGGTGTTCTAAAATACTACTAATAAGATGGAATAAATCAATAAACTAAGACACTAGGGAGAACGGGAATTCACCAAACCATCGGTAACTACGCAACAAGGAATCACAGAGACAAACGGGATATGCAAAGACTATATGTCTGATCAATATCATGTGATAGGAAGACAACGGGCAATACTAAGCTTGGATTTCTCATGCACTTAACATTACTCGATACATAATCAAACCACATTCAATAATGAAATACTCAATTCACAATCTCTTGTTCAAATCAAGGATATCATGCAATCAAATTCAAGATTCTAGGTTAGCTACTCCTATTATAATGAATTAACATGCAATCGCATATAATCAATTTAATCACAATCCGTTTATCAAAATCAATCCTCAATTACATAGATTACCTAGGCCGGGTTTCATCCCGAAACCCTAGCTAGGAGACTACTCACACATATTCATAATCAAAGCAATAATGAATTCCAAAAGCATAATAGATATAAACATGAATTCTGATTAAGGAATAATAAAGCTTGATTAATAAACAAGAATGAATAATACCAATTGTATTGATGCGAATCAATGGAAAAGTTCAGAACTTTGATATCCGTCGTCAATGAATAATACAAAGAACCTTCACAAATCTTGCTTCAAATCAATCCAAGAAAACTAAAATCGCTAGAATAATCTCTAAGAAAACTAATGAATCTCTAATACTAAGAACGTTCTTCAATAACTCTCTACAAAGGCTCTCCAAACTATCTCTAAAAACTGTCTCCGGAATCCTCTTAAAGTTGGGCCTTATATACGTCTTCTAATTCGGAGAAGTCAAGCGCGCAGTTAACCCTGGATCAGCACGGCCGTGCTGTATTTGGCACGGCCGTGCTAGCTTGTCAGTAAGTAAACCGGGTTTCTTCTTCAAATTCGCACGGCCGTGCTATATATGGAACAGTTGTGCAGCTTCCTGGCACGACCGTGCTGAAGTTGGCACGGTCGTGCTAATGCCTGGCACGGCCGTGCTGAATCTGGCACGGCCGTGCTGAATCTGGCACTGGCACGGGCATGGAAATTGGCTTGGCACGGCCGTGCTAATGCCTGGCACGGCCATGCTGAATCTGGCACGGCCGTGCTAATGCCTGGCACGGCCGTGCTGAATCTGGCACGGCCGTGCAGCATAGGCAGGAAGGTTGCAGGCACTTTGGTCTTCTTAAAACAGTCACAACTTCTTATCCAGAGCTCTGTTTAAGGCTTGCAATATATCGTTGGAAAGCTCTTCAAGTCTACTTTCTAATGAAATTAGAATCACTCTATTATCATTTGTATACCGAAAGTTGTGAGCAAAATAGTGAACAGGTGTCATATTTGTGAACTGTTCTGCCTTGCCTGCTACTTAACTTGCCTTTCAAGGCCTTGAGAACCGCAGCAAAGCCTTAGCTTGGTGGACTAGGATCGATAATAGCCTGATTACGCACCAATGGCTCGGGACTCGACATAACTTGGTCAACTATACCTGTTATCACACCAAAAACAGACCGAAACCCGTGAAGCACGTAATATGAAGGAAACGAGTGTAACAAGGCAATAAACGACCAAAACGGGCCTAAATACATCCAAAATCACCCATTTATATGCCTTAAAGCGCGCCCTAATGTGCGCTTGTCAAAATCCCCCAAGCTACACTTTTGCTAGTCCTCGAGCAAAACTAAGGGATACACACACACACATGATCAAATAAACTATTGCCATTACATATAAATCCAATTTAGCACGGAATGAAGTCAATGGATCCTACTTAGAACAACCATGCACGGAATGAAAACTCACTCAAACAAGCAACGAGAAACACAATCCAAGGTATCGTTGATCAAAATGCAAACAAAACCTAAACCAAGCATAGAGAACAAAGAAGTCATGCTTCCCTCTAAACCCAACCAAACCGGCCACGTCCTCCCCTTTTGCTTCAAATCACCACCCTAATTGGCCCCTCGTGATTCCTCGAAGGAACCGGAAAAAGTGATATTTTGAGGAAATAACAAAGGTATCCCGACATCTCGATTACGCATAATCTTTCCATAGGGTTGAAAGGTATCTCCCTCCACCGTTTGAGAACCGAACACCTCAAAAATCTAAGGGTCTTAAAGGGTTGTAATGTATTGGCAATGGGTAAGGTAGGTGAAAACAATTTAAAAAATGGGGTTAATTCCTAAATGAAGCGCAAGAATCACAATTCTCAAAAACAATAGTTCAAAAGATGCAATTCACATTCCACAATAAACATTGATCACACTTTTACACATCCCAAACTCTCTATGTTATACACACTCAAATCACCTTTTTCAAACTTCAAAGCTTTTATTCATATGTCCTCGCCTTTTTCACAATTCGAACGGCTTTTCTCCTTTTGTTTTTTTTTTATTTTCCTTTCTTTTTTTTTCTTTTTTTTTTCAAAAACAAATTTTCATATTACATCTTTACAATTAAGCTCACTTTCAAACTTGCTCAAACCAACTATCGATCATTATTCTTGATTTATACACAATAAGCTCAAACAAACCTTGCGAGGTAAACGCTTCACAACTAAGGGTTGGTAAAACATCGGCCATCGGGTTTGTAACATGGGTAACCAAGAATGGAATTAAAGGCTCAACATGGTTAGCAAGTAAGATGATGTAAAAAGAAAATTAATTTGTAACAAAACAAAAGGAACAAGAATAAGAAAAATGAAAAAGGTGCCCTCTTCCTCCCTTAAAAGTGTCAAGTCGGTCTTGGGAGCTACAAGTCAACACAAAGATCGAAACATGCGTAATCAAGGATCCAAATATGCCACTCAAGAAGAATGATGAAGGCTAGAACAATAAAACCTCACGGGATTCAAAAACAAAGCAACTACCAATTAAGGGGATCAAATCCACAAATGGGAAGCTACTCCATCTTACCACAGCCCAAAGGCATAGAGTTTCACATGACAAAAGTGTTCTAACCAACTACCTTCGCCTAGACTCGTCTACATTGATCAACAATAGACTCAAACTGTGTATTCATCACTGGCTTAAGTAGAAATAGATATGCCACACACATTCATTCACGTTTCGAATCCAAATATGAGCATTATTCCAAAAGTTTATGCAATTAAACAAGTTTATCACGATCCAAAAATATAGGAAAAGACTATGAGGCAAATCATATAAACTAGACTACACATTCTCATAACAGAAGCTTTTCCTATATTGCACACAAAAACAAAAAAAAAACTAAAGGAAAAAGGGAAATATTTCACCAAATGCTTCTTGAAAACACACTAAGACAACATGAGATGCGGCGAAGCTCCTAATGCTACCTCCATGAGTCTTCATATCTGCACAGGTTAGATAGAAACAAACCAAAAAGAAACCAAAAGAAACTCGTTTTTTTGTTTATTTTTTTATAGGAATATGAAGAAAAACAAGGGAAAATCAACAAGGAAACCATTCACCCCCCCCCCCCCCAAGCTAGTATAGACATTGTCCTCAATGTCAGGCATCGAGAGACTACCTAGAAGGCAAAAAGGGAAAGAGAAAAGTACCTCATTGACTGGGTCTCGGGTTGCCTCCCGGAAGCGCTTCTTTAACGTCATTAGCTTGACGCGACACATGGATTACAGGTTACCCATAATCAATACTTGCCATTGCAGTGGAGATAAGCTCACCATTCTTATTCTTGACAATAGTCACCGCCCCTTTCTTAGGTACTACAAACACAGGGGAAACCCTTCCTTGATGTGTTGGAAGGGGTTTAAGCTTTACCTTTGGTGCTTCATTAGCCTCCTTTGCAGTGGCCACATCTAATGCATCTAGAAATTGCTCCTCCATGTCCCTGTTTTCCTTGTTCTCATTCAACTCAAAATCATGATTAGTATAGAATAATTCGTTACGCATATCAGAGACAATGGAATCAACAGTGTCAACCATCATGCAATTATCAGAATTAGAACAAGGATATTTCATAGTTTTATTTAAATCAAAATCTAAAACCTCCTTTCCTACTTTCAATGAAATCTTGGCACCCTTTACATCAATAAGGGCCCCCGAAGTAGCTAGGAAAGGACGTCCTAGAATTATAGGTATATGAACATCCTCATCCATATCTAGGACCACAAAGTCAACAGGTATGACAAACTTCCCCACCCTTAGGGGAACATCTTCCACTTTACCCTTTGGAAATTTGATCGATCGATCGGCTAATTGAAGGGATATGTTAGTGGGAAGAAGTTCTCCTATATTTAATCGTTGATAAACAGAATATGGCATGAGACTGACACTAGCTCCAAGATCACACAAAGCATTATCAATATTCATTTTGTTTATAGCACAAGGGATTGAAAAGCTACCCGGATCTCCTAACTTAGGAGGCATTTTGTTCATTATTATAGCACTACAGTGTTCAGTGAGGTTAACAGTTTCTACCCCTTCACAGTTTCTTCTACCACTCAATATATCTTTTAAAAACCTAGCATAGTTAGGCATTTGCTTGATAGCATCAGTGAACGGTATAGAAAGGTGGACTTCTCTCAAGGTCTCTAAAAACTTCCCGAATTGGGCATCTAGCTTATGTCTCACATATTTTTGGGGGTAGGGGAGTCTATGTAATAGGTCGGGTTCATTGGTTTGTGCTCCCACCTGTTCCTTTGGGACCTCATTAATTTTATCTTTTTCTCTGGTCCTCTCATCCTCACTTCCTACAACATTATCAGTGATAGGTGGAGTCACAGGTTGACTCCTAGGGGGTACTACTTCATCGCTCCCCCTCAATGACTTTCCACTCCTAGTGGTGATAGCATTTACAAAGTTTTTAGGGTCAATACCTTTAGGTGGGAGTTTTGACACTCCAACCCCATCCTTTAAAGCACTAGCCAACTTAGAAATCTGGGTTTCAAGCATTTTATTATGTGTCATCACTTCATTAAACGTTTTGTCACTGGTGGCCATGAAAGTGTTGAACATTTTTGTCTGTGCTTCCATCATCTCCTCCAAACTAGTCCTTTGCGATGGTCCTTGAGCATTGTAGTTGTCATTAGAGGTTCGGGAGCCACGCGCATTAGACTGTTGGGGATTTTGATTTTGGAAGTTGTTCCTATTACCATTGTTATTCCAATTTCCCCTGTTATTGGCATTCATGCTCTGATTGTATTGCCCTTGATTACCTGCATTTTGTTGGTAATTATTCTGATTACCAAAATTACCATGTTGATTATAAGACCCTTGGGGATTTTGGTCCCTTTGGTTCCTGTTTCCCCACTGGTTTTGCTGTTGGTAGTCAGAATTATTACCCTGTTGATTATAATTGTTCCCTCTTTGATTAGGTGGTAAATATCTGTTATTGTCATTCCTAGGTCTATTATCATAAGACAAGGCATTGACTTGTTCATTATCACACTCATTACCATCATTATAGTTGGATTGAAATTGGGAGTCTACGTTACAGGCAGAGGTATCATGGTCATAAGACCCACAGTTTTCACAGAATATACATCCAGCAGGCATATTATTAGAGTTAGAGTGCATACCTGCTCCCTTAGAATAGGATGGAAGATTTTGATGCGGTGGATCGTTGAGCTTCTCTTTGATAATTGACATTTCCTTACCTAGATTTACAATTTGCGATGTCAAATTCCCGATTGCATTAAGATGGTCTACCGAATAGACCGCTCCTCCACTCTTGCTCATGGCCTCTCGCTCTCCATCTTGCCAATCCATGTGGTGTCGTACCACATCTTCTATGATATCAATGACTTCTTCTTCGGTTTTGTTCATAATGGGGCCACCTGCTCCCGCATCTAAACTGGTCTTCCCTTGAGGACTCAATCCTCCATAGAAAATCTGTAAAACTTGATATGTTGGGATTCCGTGGTGTGGGCACTCTCTTTGATACTCCTTGTACCTTTCCCAGGCTTCGTAGATTGACTCCCCACTCCTTTGCCGAAATCCCTGGATCAAAGCTCTAGCATCGGCCGTCTTCTTTTGGGAATAAAATCTTCCCAAGAATGTTGTCGTGACATCATCCCAAGTGTGTAGAGAGTTCGGCTTCACCTCCTTCTCTAACCATTCGAGAGCTCTCCCAATAAGTGAAAAGGGGAAAAGCTTCAATCTCACGAACTCTTGATTCACCCCATTAACCTTGATGGTATTGCAGTACTTCTCAAATTCGTTCAAATGAGCCAAAAGGGCTCTCATGCTTGGCACCACTAAACTGCCTTCTCTCGATGAGGGTGATCATAGCCGGCCGGATCTCGAAATCATTGGCCTCAGTAGTGGGTGGAGCAATCCCACTTGAAGCTCTATACGCCCCAGGAGTTCCCAACTCCTTAAGGGGTCGTGGTGCTGGCCGATTGGGTTGGCGCGGTATGTCTGCCATTGGAACCTGTTGTGTGTTGTGTTCCTTTCCTTGAGAGTTTGATGACGTCAATCGAGATTTACGATTGCTCTTCAAAGTTCTTTCGATTTCTAGATCGAAGGGTATTAATTCTCTCTGTTTAGACCTGCGCATACACACTAACCAAACCAATTAAATAGCAGGGCTACAAGTGTAGCCAAAAGGGAAAAATCTTTTTGTGATTTTTACGATGAACTAGACTCAAGAAATCAAAAAGCAATTAACAAACACCGTTCCCCGGCAACGGCGCCATTTTGACAAGGGTTAAATCGGTCGCTACAATCTAACTCTCAATCAAACAATACTTATACGAACACCCTATAACCAAGTACAATGGCAAATAAAGGTTCGGTCCACGAGGAACGAGAGTAATTGCAAATCAATCTTAAACCTAAGCTAGTTCGAAATCAATGGAAAATGGTGTTCTAAAATACTACTAATAAGATGGAATAAATCAATAAACTAAGACACTAGGGAGAACGGGAATTCACCAAACCATCGGTAACTACGCAACAAGGAATCACAGAGACAAACGGGATATGCAAAGACTATATGTCTGATCAATATCATGTGATAGGAAGACAACGGGCAATACTAAGCTTGGATTTCTCATGCACTTAACATTACTCGATACATAATCAAACCACATTCAATAATGAAATACTCAATTCACAATCTCTTGTTCAAATCAAGGATATCATGCAATCAAATTCAAGATTCTAGGTTAGCTACTCCTATTATAATGAATTAACATGCAATCGCATATAATCAATTTAATCACAATCCGTTTATCAAAATCAATCCTCAATTACATAGATTACCTAGGCCGGGTTTCATCCCGAAACCCTAGCTAGGAGACTACTCACACATATTCATAATCAAAGCAATAATGAATTCCAAAAGCATAATAGATATAAACATGAATTCTGATTAAGGAATAATAAAGCTTGATTAATAAACAAGAATGAATAATACCAATTGTATTGATGCGAATCAATGGAAAAGTTCAGAACTTTGATATCCGTCGTCAATGAATAATACAAAGAACCTTCACAAATCTTGCTTCAAATCAATCCAATAAAACTAAAATCGCTAGAATAATCTCTAAGAAAACTAATGAATCTCTAATACTAAGAACGTTCTTCAATAACTCTCTACAAAGGCTCTCCAAACTATCTCTAAAAACTGTCTCCGGAATCCTCTTAAAGTTGGGCCTTATATACGTCTTCTAATTCGGAGAAGTCAAGCGCGCAGTTAACCCTGGATCAGCACGGCCGTGCTGTATTTAGCACGACCGTGCTAGCTTGTCAGTAAGTAAACCGGGTTTCTTCTTCAAATTCGCACGGCCGTGCTATATATGGCACGGCCGTGCAGCTTCCTGGCACGGCCGTGTTGAAGTTGGCACGGTCGTGCTAATGCCTGGCACGGCCGTGCTGAATCTGGCACTGGCACGGGCATGGAAATTGGCTTGGCACGGCCGTGCTAATGCCTGGCACGGCCATGCTGAATCTGGCACGGCCGTGCTAATGCAATTTTGAACAGGTGTCATATTGAATCACTCCATTATCATTTGTATACCGAAAGTTGTGAGCAAAATAGTGAACAGGTGTCATATTTGTGAACTGTTCTGCCTTGCCTGCTACTTAACTTGCCTTTCAAGGCCTTGAGAACCGCAGCAAAGCCTTAGCTTGGTGGACTAGGATCGATAATAGCCTGATTACACACCAATGGTTTGGGACTCGACATAACTTGGTCAACTATACCTGTTATCACACCAAAAACAGACCGAAACCCGTGAAGCACGTAATATGAAGGAAACGAGTGTAACAAGGCAATAAACGACCAAAACGGGCCTAAATACATCCAAAATCACCCATTTATATGCCTTAAAGCGCGCCCTAATGTGCGCTTGTCAAAGGGCGAGAGGCGACCCCTCATCCTAAATCTAGGAAGTGGGAGCCACCTGCCCTTGATTTCACAAAATACCGTTTTCCTACTTCAGGAAATAGGAAACCTGTTCGTCATATTCAGGCGGACGGGTCGAGGAAAACATACACAGACGCTCGGCTACTGCTATAGCAGAAGAAGAGTGACCGATTGTCAGAGTCGGCCTCTACTTCAAACTTCCAAGACAGTCTGCGAAATACCTCGATGAGGCATACTCAGTCGAATCATGAGAGTCAGTCAGGCGGCACCTCCCGTCAGTCCGGCTTTTATAGCGACCAGGCGGTACCAAACTTACCGTTTGTACCGCAACAACAGTATTTTTTACAGCCACCTCCGTTTGGTGGACATGCAGCAAAAAATGTCCAACCTATGGACTGGCAGCTACGGTTGCTTAGACTTGGTGAACAGCCGTGGGCCTTCTCCAAGGAAATTACTGAAGCCGCTCAACCGGCCAAAGTGAAAAATGTATTAGTAGGCGCCTATGACGGCACTACTAACCCAGAAGACCATCTGATGGTATTCACCAACCTGATGTACCTTGAAGGGTTGGATGATCCCACTTGGTGCAAGTGTTTCCCACCGACTCTCAAAGGAATCGCACAACAATGGTTCGGCAACCTGCCGACTGGTTGTGTAAATAACTTCAAGACGCTTGCTTACTTATTCACCTCCAACTTCGCCATGAACATCCCTGCGAAGAAGACGACCCTTGATTTAGGAACAATTCAGCAGGGCGAGAAGGAGGGGCTTCGTTCTTACATCAGGCGATTTAACCTGATGAGAATACATATTCAAGGGTTACCGGATGAAGTAGCCTATACTGACTTTTTCAGAGGTCTCAAAGACGGGTCGACCTTCAAATTTGATTTGGTCCGGAAGAGGGTGGCGACTCTTCAAGAGGCCTTGATTGAAGCGGAAGCCTATATACAGGCGACTGATCTTTGTAGTACGGTAAAACAGTCAGACGGGAAAAGGTCCGACAAAAGAGAAGGACGACAGAAGCAGTCGTCAAACAAAGACGAGAAGAGAAAAGAGGTATGGGCAACTGATTTCTCTAAACAGCTGTCCTAGAAGAAGAAAAAAGAATTCAAACCATACTCCCCAAAGTATGTGTTTAACAAGGATAGCCAATTTATCCTAAAGGAAATCAAGGGACGGATCTCAATTGAGAAGTCGGGCCCCATGAAGGATTCTGCAAACAATCGGAACCAAGAAAAATTCTGTGATTATCATGAAGATGTTGGTCATCACACCAATGAATGCATCACTCTCATGCGGTATCTGGACCGCCTGGCTGAGCAAGGTGACCTTAACACTTATGTCAAGAAATCTACGGGGAACACTTCCTCGAAAAAGCAGTCGACCAAAAAGAATCAACAGGCCGACAGCTCCGATACAGATGATGCAGTCGTCTACACCATTGCAAGCGGCTTCTCAGGAGGCGGCCCCACTATTAGGGGCAACAAAGACAATATCAGACGGTTAGATGTAAATTCCGTTCACCAAGAACGGCCCTCCAAATATTCATTTCCTGAGATTGTCATCACTGAAGAAGATCTGGGAGGGGTAAGAGGGCCGCATGACGACCCTATCGTTATTGAATGTAAAGTGGCCAACCAGAGAGTTGGACGAATCCTCATAGATACCGAAAGCTCCTCAGATCTCATCAGTAGCAAATGTCTGTCGAAACTAAAATATCAGACTGATTGCATATATCTGGCATCCCACCCTTTAGTAGGGTTTGGAGGAGGAGTCGTCCACCTAGTGGGACGAGTGGATTTACCCATCCGCCTGGGCGAAAAAGGGGAAGGACGACACATGGTAGTCCGGTTCCTGGTAGTAGAAGAACTCTCGGCCTACAACATGATTCTGGGACGACCAACCTGAATAATTCCAAGGCTGTTATAATCCCATCTCTTATGTTGCTCAAGTTTGAGAGGGATAATGGAACAGTCGGGTCCCTAAGGGGAGATCAGAGGATGGCCCGAGAGTGCTATCTCTCGGATGTCAAGCCCACTGTTATGGCCACTATGTCAAGCGGTGGAAAAATAGACCTTGACAATGTCAAGGAGAGTGCGCCTGTTCAAGAAGCAGGCTGCAAGAAGAGAAAGGCATCCCAGACAGGGGTCGCAAGAAAAGACAGAAAATAGCAATCATTGGCAGAGGAGCGGTCGGATGAATTCCGCCCTCAGCCAGCTGGTGAGCATACGGACCTGATCTTAGATGACTCGCGTCCTGACAGAACAATCAAGGTTGGGACGACTGCTCTAAGGGACCTGGGTGACGACTTTCACAAACTATTGAAAGAATACAAGGACATCTTTGCATTCGAAGTCCATGAAATGCCAGGCATTAGTCCTGATCTGGCGGTACATAAACTGGCCGTGGATCTGAAAAAGAAGCCGGTACGGCAGAAGAAGCGGAACCATGGCGAAGAAAGAAGTCAGGCGGCAGCCGCCGAAGTTAAAAAATTACTTGATGCAGGGTTCATTCGGCAATGTTACTTCCTAGACTGGGTTGCAAATGTGGTGCTTGTTAAAAAGCCGAATGGCACCTGGCAAATGTGTGTAGACTACACAGACCTAAACAAGGCGTGCCCCAAAGACAGTTACCCTCTGCCTAAAATTGATAGCATGGTCGACTCAACAGCCGGCCATGCTTTGATGAGATTTATGGACGCCTACTGTGGTTTCCATCAAATTCCTTTATGGAAGAAAGATCAAGAGAAGACGGCCTTCGTCACTGATCAGGAGTTATACTGTTACACGGTCATGTCGTTTGGTCTTAAGAATGCCCCGGCCACTTTCCAGCGAATGATAAACACTGTGTTCTTTGATCAGATTGGGAGAAATGTCGAGGCATATATTGATGATATGATTGTCAAGTCTAAACTTCAGAAAGATCATCTATCGGACCTCCGAGAAACTTTCGCCACACTCAGGCGGCACCATGTCATGCTCAATCCCAGGAAATGTTTCTTTGGAGTTGAGTCTGGGAAATTTCTCGGATTCCTTATCAATCAGAGAGGAATAAAGGCGAACCCTGAGAAGGTGCAGGCGGTCATCGACATGCAGTCGCCTCGTACCATCCGAGAGGTTCAGAAGTTAACAGGTTGTCTGGCGGCCTTGGGAAGATTTCTAAGCCGATCAGGCGACAAATGCCTAAGGTTTGAATGGGGGCCGGATGCTGAGGCGGCCTTCCAGAAATTGAAAGTTCTCTTGCATTCCTTGCCGAGGCTGGTCAGCCCTTTGCCCAAAGAAGTACTCTACATGTACCTGGTCGTCTCTGATCATGCGTTAAGAGCTGTTCTCCTTGCTGAAAGAGACGGCTGTCAGCTCCCGGTCTACTTTGTCAGTCACGTACTGAAAAATGCCGAGTTGAGGTATCCCTTAGTGGAGAAATTTGGTCTTGCACTATTCATAGCTGTTAAAAAATTGAAGCCCTACTTTTTGGCACATGCAGTCGTCGTGTATACAGACCAACCTATCAAGCGGCCACTGGCCATCATGGAGTCGTCAGGCCGAATGATCAAATGGGCCATAGAAATACAGAGCCTCGAAGTTACCTTCGAGCCTAGAAAAGCAGTGAAGGGGCAAGCCTTTGCTGACTTTATTGTTGAGATGACTCGTCCTCCTGACTCTCAAGTTCCAGACCAAGTCTGGAAGGTATATGTGGATGGAAGCTCAACTTCAAATGGTTGTGGAGCAGGCGTCATATGTCAGTCGATAGAGGGCGACAGGTACGAGTATGCTCTACGCTTCAGTTTTCAGGCCTCAAACAATGAGGCAGAATATGAAGCTTTACTAGCCGGAATCCGCATGTGCAAGGCGGCAGGGGCAAGAAAAATAGACGCCTGTTCCGATTCAGAATTGATAGTGAGTCAGTACAATGGCGAACACGAAGCAACCCATCCGGCCATGATCAAGTATTTACAAGCGGTCCGACAAGCAGTTGGCTCCCTTGAGGATTTCCATCTGACCCAAGTGCCGAGATTAGAAAACAACCAGGCGGATGCACTTTCAAAATTAGCATCATCCGCCTCCTGTGATACTCCTCGAACTGTTTTTTGGGAAGTAATGGAGAGGAGAAGCATTGAGGAACACCCTATTGGAATCTTAGACAGAAGCTCAACCTGGATGGATCCAATCAGGGCATATCTGACAAATGGTACCCTGCCGGATGATCATCAACAGGCGGCAGCACTGAAAAAACGAGCAACCAGTTTTGAAATAATAAAGGGAGAACTTCACAAAAGGGGGTACCTTCGACCCTTCTTAAAGTGTGTTACTCCAGAAAAGGGGCGAGAGATACTAGATGATCTTCACTCTGGTTACTGTGCTTCCCATATAGGCGGTAGGACGCTTGCTCAACGGGCAAGGCGGCAGGGCTACTTTTGGCCTACTTTAGAAGTAGATGCGATGGAAATGGTGAAAAAATGTGACAAGTGCCAAAGGTTTGGCAAACTAATTCACCGTCTGGCTACTGACCTCACTACCATTCATAGGCCACTACCGTTTGCTAAGTGGGGCATGGATATTCTGGGTCCATATACGCCTGCTACAGGCGGAAGGAGGTACATACTTGTTGTCATCGACTACTTCACTAAATGGGTTGAGGCGGAGGCTGTAAAGGGAATCAAGACGAAGGATGTAATTTCATTCATTTGGAAAAATGTCATCACTCGGTTCGGGGTTCCCATGTCTATGGTTTTTTATAATGGTCCCTAATTTGAGACGCCTGTTCTCAAAAGCTGGTTGGGTGACCAAGGAATTGCACACTACTTTGCATCTGTCGGCCGTCCACAAGTAAACGGCCAGGTAGAAGCCTTTAATAAAATCATCTCAGACGGTCTCAAGAAAAATATTGAACGAGCAGGCGGCCTATGGGCGGATGAATTACCACATGTTCTCTGGGCCATTAGGACGACTGAAAAAGGGGCGACTGGAGAAACTCCATTCCTCCTAACTTATGGTGCGGAAGCAGTCCTTCCAATAGAACACTACGAGCCGACTCTTCGAGTAATGCTATATGACGAAGAGGCAAACTGGGAAGCCATGCGCCTAGCATTAGACTCACTTCCTGAAAGGAGGGGCAATGCTGTCTTGCGCCATGAAATTTACCGCCTGAGAATGACTAGATCATACAACAAAAAAGTACACAGGCGTCCACTCAAAGTGGGGGACTTTGTACTTAGAAAAATGGAAGCAGTTGGAAGGGCTAATGAGTCTGGCAAACTAACTCCCAACTAGGAAGGACCCTACCGAATCTGTGAAGAGGTCAGGGACGGTACCTACCGTCTGGAAACACCAGACGGCCAACCGTTGCCTCGAACTTGGAATGTAGATAATCTTAAGAAATATTTCTTTTGAATGATGTAAATAGTCAAGGGCTACTTAATAAAAGTTTGCATACTTGATATTCAATTTTGTACTAAGTGGGGCACGCCTACTAACAAACAGTCGGCTACTCTCCATACTCAGTTTTCATTTTTACTTAAGAGGGGCATGCCTACTGACAAACAGTCGGCTACTCTCCATGTTTAATTTTTATTCTTAAAAAAAAAAAAAAAAACAAAAACAAAAAAAAAAAAAAAAAAAAAAAAAATTGCCTAAGGTTATTAAACCCGGCAGCATAGTCAGTAACCAATTTAAGACCGTCTCCCTTCAGCGATTACCTCCACTTATTTGTGTGACAGTAAGAGAGGCGGTATGAATAGTAGCCGGCCCCCTATACAATGAAGTCTTGTAGCTATGAAAGCAGCCGACTCTCATTAATAACACCATCCATCCTTTATGGAAGGGAACTAGGTGATCCATCTGCTCTAACACTTGAAATGGTTTCAATACTTGATACTGATTCAGAGGGGCAGGCCGCCTATACATTTACAGTCGCCTACTCTCCATTGAGTATTTCACTTTATCATCAGAGGGGCATGCCGTCTGTACCTTTACAGTCGGCTACTCTCCATTGAGTATTTTACTCTATCTTCAGAGGGGCATGCCGCCTGTACCTTTATAGTCGGCTACTCTCCATTGAATATTTTACTCTATCACCATAGGGGCATGCCGTCTGGACATACAGTCGATTCCAAGACAGACGACCACCCTCCTATACTTAGCTAAAAATGATGGTGGCCTGGCCGACCCTGTGCCTAAATAGGCAGCTGCTCTCCTCTTACTTAGCATTTGCGTCCACCAAAGGACTAACCAAGGCCACAGGCCGAATGATCAGACCAGGCGCCAAGCCAACTGATCCAATCTTCAAAACTAATACGACCTGTCCCAACATCATAGCAGGCGTCCGGCGGCATCCCTCCGGATGAAATTCGTCGCAGAGAGCAGCTCCCTTTTGGGTGGAACATTGCTCTATAAACTAATTACACGGCACCTATACAACTGTCCCCAAGGGCAACCACGTAGCCGTTTTTGAGACAAGGATAACTCTATCACTAACCAAACCAGTGGTAGCAGTTGACATCTGAGTCAGATGACCGTCGATATTACTTGGGATAAATGCAGGGGGTACCTCTTGAGTTAATAGCCAACAAACATTGGCGAATCAAAAGGTTCAGCCGGCCTCCGCCGCCTGGTACCTTTACTACTCAAGCAGGAGTGACGGCGACTGAGTAACACCAAAGTTAACTCATAGTCACTCTCTCAAACTTAGTATGGAACCTAAAAGGTATGAGTCGTCCGCCTGTTTTTAGCAAACAGGGGCTCTCAACCACTACTCCTGCTAGGTTAACAACCTATGAGTTAAAAGCAAACAAACATTGGCGAATAAAGGGGAACAACCGGTACCCACCGCTTGATACCTCTACTACTCAGTTACTTGGCGACTAGGTAACAATCATGTTTACTTGGTCACTCCTTAAAAATTTAGTATGAAACTAAAAACGTGTTCATACAGCACCTGTTCACACTAGATTAAATATGGCGGGGAACAGTCGGCCTAGACGGCCTAAAGTCTCTAGCCTAAAAACATGACAAGTAAGAAACCACTTTCCTACTTGGTTAATTTTACAAATGACAGGACCGCCTGCCTAAAGGGGATCCAGTCTTTAAAATGGTTCGAATACCGATTGGATAAATGGCCGACTGATCGTCTAGCCTGGAAACAGACAACCAGTCGTCCAGGGGCATAGGCGGCGTGACTAACTATCCGTACCTGTCTGCAACTATCGGCCATGTAAAAAAGTCGGTATAGTGTACAATTGGATATCAGAATATTCAATACTTAAACAAATTTAAAGCAAAACAAAAATATTCATTAAAAGGAAGCCGGTTATTAAAGACCGGCAAAATATTCAGAGCCCCGGCCCCCTGGCCGGGTAAATACAAACAAACGGCACGCAGGCCGGGGAAAGAAGACATAAAGCTTATGAAGGGGGCAGATCTTCAATATTAGCAGTTGCCGCCTGGTCAGCACTCTTTTTGCTGGACTCGGCTTCAGCTGCATCCTTCTTCGATGCGTTACCCCCAAGCGGCACAAGCGCCACTACCGGTTGCTCCTCCTCCTCCAACGCCTCTTCCTCAGCAGCCGCCAGGATCTCTTGATTATATCTATCAGAACACTGGCGGTACGTTTTTTCCCAGGAGGCAAAGTCGGCATTGGGGAAGAGGCGGCCCCAAGTCATGCGCTGGATTTGAGCAGAGTCTTCCATCATCTCCCGGACCAGCTCTTTCTTTTCTTGCTCGGCCTTTTCCGAGAGCTCCTGAGTAAGACTCTTCTCCTGGGTCACCAGGCGTTCCTTTACGCTCGCCAAGGATTTCTCCAAGGTTTCGTATGAGGACATCTTTTGGCGAAGAGGTCTCAGCTCGGTCTTGAGGTTGTTGATGGTCGCCTCCAGCTCGCTATTCCTCTTCTGGGCCGCCTCTAACTGAGCCCGGATAGCGGCGGTAGCCTGCGCTTGATAATAAAGAATATCAATTGTCAGAACTTCATTTTGGGCAATTTGAAACATTTCCTTATCACAGTCAGAGGCGGCCATAGCTTTTGCAGCCTTTACCTCTTTGTTCTTCCGGTCAAGCGGCTTGCGAAGGCCGTTCACTCGGAGCAGGACCTAAGTAAAAATGGGAACAGGCGTCAGTTTCCAAACAAAAAAGAAAACAGGCGTCCTGGAATTCAAATACTCAAAAATATGCTAAGTATACCTCAGCAAGGACCCCTGCAATCCCGTCTAGGTCAAGGGTGCCGACACCCCTGACCGCCTCCCTTTCAGCTGGAGGTACGGCCTTGATCATAGACTTGGCCACTTCGACCAAGTCAGGCTCCTGAGGGCCAGCTGAATCAAGCATAAACAAACGGATTAGACCTAGTAAAGGAGGGAGCGAGTCTAAAATTTACAAGGACAATTTCATCTTTCTAGGTGGCCCAGCTGGAGTTTTAGAAGAAGTGGCCGGCTGTTTCTCCGCCGCTGCATGTTTCCTGGCAGAACCAGGAGAGCTCGCAACAGTCGTCCTCCGGGCCTTGGGGTCCGGCTGTTGGGAATAAGAAGCTCTTGGAGCGCCCGTCTAAAAAAGAAGAAAAGAGTCAGTATATGCATAAACACAACTCCAAAAGGAGGGTGAAAGGTTCGAAGCCCACCAAGGGTGCCCCCTTGTTAGGGGAGTCGGTTGAAGACTGTTGCATGATGGAGGCCCGCAGCATGGCCGCCGCAGTCTTGGAGGCGGTAATTTTGCTAATGGCGTCCGCTGCAAAAACAAATAGCAAAGTTAATAAAAGTCATAACAAGAAATGCACGGAACAACAGAGTATTCGACAGGCCGGCTACCTCTTGAGCACCGACTCCTGAGGCCACAGGCGGCCAAAAAGTACTCGTCGTAGAGCCATCTGAAGCTCGGGACGCAGTGCAGGGGTACTTGCTCTCGTACCCCTGAAGTAGAGTTCACCTTCGACTCTACTTTGAAGAGTCCTTTATCTAGGATCTCTTTCTTATCCTTGGGGGGAACAGGCGGCATGCTGCGGCCGCCTGCAAGAAGGGGCGGATTCCTGTTCCACCTGTTGAAGCGCTTGTTCAGCTCTGTGTATGAACTCTCAATGATAAGGAAGGTGCTCCGCCAGTCCTTCCATTTGTTTGCTTTACCTCTCGTCATGAGGTAGCCCCTGTGGCTCGTCAATTGATACCAGCCGGTACCGCTTGCCTTAGGGGTCCGGCTGAGGTAGTTCATGTGGGCGAAAGCCTCAAAGTTTGGCTCCACCCCGTGCAGTTCGCACCCGGCCACATAGCCGAGTACGTTGACCCAGGAGTTCGGGGCTAACTGCCATAACCCCAACTCATACCCATCCAAGATCCGTTGAACAGCCGGATGTAGTGGGAAGCGCAGCCCAGCCTTGATGGCCGCCTCGTAGCAGCCAAAGCAGGTGCCATCATAACTGGTACCAGCCGGCCAGACGACTGTGTCTTCTGGATCCGACACGAACACTAAGAAGCCGGGGCCCATTGTGTGGTTTGCGATAAAGCTCCCCACTTTCTCTTGCATGGCCGTGATCCGGCCCCGAGGTACCGTGCAGTAGTAGGGGGTATTTTGCTCTCGGTGAGAGGCGGATGGCTCCGCCCAATCGTCCCCCTTCTCAACTGCGTGAGAAAGCCTCGCCTCTTGTAGGCGACTGTTTTTCTCTTCTGTGTCCAGAGAAGCATGGCCAGAAGAGCTAGACTCGGATTCCTCCTCTGACGAGTCCGAAGAGGACGACTCCTCCCCTCTCCTGGAGGGGCCCGCCTCCTCTCCTTTCAAAGGAGCAGGAGAGAATGTAGAATTGTCAACTGTAAAATGGGAAAGGGTCACTTTGACTCCTCCCTCAGAACTGCCGGATTTCAAGCCGCTTTGTTTCACTTCCACATCTGGCGCCTGGTCAGATGTTTCACTAATCGGCACCCTGTGGGAGAAGCCGTCTGAGTTTGAGATCCTGGCAGTCTTTTTTGTTCTGGCCATCATGCTCTGCATAGACACAGATACAGTCGGACTTTGTATAAAGGGCAAAGATGGGTCCAGAAAAGGGCAGGCGACACTCCTAGTCCTAGATTCAGCCGTCCCCGGTGACCGGCTGATCACTAACCTAGGTCGTGTCGTGTGCTTCCGTGGAGCCATTTCAAAAAAGAATAAAGTAAAGAGAAAATTAAGAGTAAGAGAACCGACGGTTACCTGAACGAGTGACGATTGATGAAGTTCTGAAAATCCTTTGCACTCGGCTTGTCAGAGCAGACGGTAGGCAGAAAGGGTCCAAAATGTCGGAGCAAGTTCAAAGGTCCGAATGTTCTCTCACAAAGTTTTCAAGTGTGAAAATGACCGAAGTCAACACTCCTTTATATAGGCAAAGTAAGAAGGCGAAAGGTCACTTCCAGAATTCAAAATTTTGGCGGGAGAATCTCTCGGCCTCTCGTCGAGTGACACCTGTAGCAGGTCGTCGCCTGTTACAGGGCGACACCTGTCACAGGTAACACGTGACCAGTCACGTGCCACCTGTGAGGGGAAAATGATTAGGGTATTTTGCTCCCACCAATCGGAATGCGCCACGTGGGCCAATCATTACCTGCCAAGTGTCCCCCAGTTGGACCTCTCAGGGCTTGCCACGTGGCACACGCTTATTCGTCCACCCTGGACTTATTATGTCATGACACGTGACATACTCCATGCCTAATGGAGAAGCCGGTCACCTAGGCCCAACTTCCGAGGGAAGCCCAATCAGCCCAAGGTTAACCTAAACCTAGATTGGCACGTTTCCCGAGGTTATAAATACCTCCCTTAATCCTCATTAAGGGAGATAACGCATATTACACACATTAAACACTCTCACCTAGAGAGACCCAATCACTTTAATTTCCGCATTAATTACTCCTTAATCAAGTACTAACTTGACCGTCGGAGGCGGATCTCCAATCATCCGGAGTATCCGTTTGTTTTGCAGGTACAGGCGTCCGGTTCCAGTCTCGCAATTGTAACTCTCCCGCAGGACATCAGAAAACCCCGAAACAGATAGTTTGCTTTTCCAACTAATTTATTTAAATAAAAAATAAATTAAAAGATAATGCAATCAACAATTAAGAAGTGGCATATGGAGGATTAGTGATTAGGTGAGGACCATCACCAAGGGGTAGACCACTGCCTTGCTCCCCAAGGGATGGCTCCAAGCTTTGGTCCCCACAACTCCAAACCGGCATCCAGACCTTGGCAAGCTTGCAGCCTGCCTTGGCTGCCAAGATGCCAACTGGCGCCTGGAACCAGGGCTAGGCAGCCTGCCTTGCCAGCCAGCCAGCACAACAAGCACCATCACATGCGTGCTGCTAGCGAGCCACGCATGATGCTGCTTCTGTTGGGCGAGCCCCCTAGCTCGCTGCTTGGTGCTTCCATGCGAAGGCATACGCACAGCCTAGCGTGCTTGCTGGCTGGTACATAGCGCTGTGCATTGCTGGGCCGCTAGCTATAGGCCTAGGTACATGCACGCATATACAGCCCAACGTGCTTGATGGCTGGTGCATAGCGATGTGCTATGCTGCCACACGCAAGCGCCTAGTAATGCGAGGCATGCTACGCGCCAGTGCTAGCAAGGCCTAGCCTTGCGATAGCAGTTGGGCATGTTGTGCGCTAATGCTAGCAAGGCCTAGCCTTGCGATAGCAGCTGAGAACTAGCGCCTAGCACGCATGGCATGCTAGGCTTGCGCCTAGCAATGCGAGGTGCATTCTAGCTCGAGCTAGCCTAGCAACCACATGGCTAGGCCAATGTGTTGCTACAGCTTTGCTTGAACTTGTTGCTTGTTGATTTTGCGACGCTCGGTCTCGACGCTCTAGGCTCTATATCCGACGTTTGTGTTCGTAATACTCTAGTGACTCCTCAAATCCTTCGGATTGATTCGTCAGTTCAGATTAGCAATACGTTTGGGTTCGACCCAAAGGGTTCAGTCGGGATAAAGCTGTAATATTAATTGTTCACTAATATTATTGATCGAAAATGGCCTCCACCCAGGCATTCCGATCACTTGATCTCACTGAAGAATTAGCTTCCTGTTAATTCTAATTCCTCTATTAGAATAATACACTTGTTGAAAGGACACCATTCCTTTCAATCTCTCACTTGTCCGGAAAGGACAAGTGTGCATATTGTGTATAGCCCATTTCCTATGTCGCTTAATTTCTCTTCATCAACTATAAGGTAAGAATCTTCGTCATCCTTATAACGTTCAGAAGTGTTTCTCAATTTCCGAGTTCGACTGTCAATAATTAGATGATTTCTAAAATCCATCTGAGCACGGCCATGCATTTTCATAGTCTCGCTCTTCGAGCGGCCTTGTAAACAACAAACACATATTCCCTATTGTTAGTAGGGGGACATTCCCAGTCTTGTACTTTAAGCATCCCTTAATAAGAAAACCTAATTTCCCGAGTGTTCCCGTTATAATCCCTAATTACGGAAGACGTTTGGCAACATCAAAGAGACTAGTACTCAAACAAGAGAACTTCACAATACTCATGGTGTAGTTCCAAACTAGCACTTGTGCATGTGATTCATGACTACTATGTCCTTGCAGCACAAGAAACAGTGTTGTAAATCATACTACACACTAATCTCCAGTGGTCATTGACCGTCCATCAGTTAAATGACCTCTATTAGGAATAATTTTCGATTTAGATATTCAATGTTCACTTAACAGGTGTTTCGTTATCCAAGACATGGTCTTGGTATCCTGTTTTGAATATTCTCAGAAATCGAATGGACTCATTATTTAATTCTAAAGCAAAATTAAATAGCAATGGAGTGAATAGTAATTTTGCATAAAATTGATTACTCCAAAAATGAATGGTTTCAACATAGTGTATTACATTACGACGTCTAGTTTAATTAAAACACTTGTACAGGGAATTCAAAGCCAATCTCCAACGTGCTTGATTCCCATTACAAGACGTGCTTGTTGTGATTCACTTGAGGCAGAGGTTTAGTCAAAGGATCGGCCACATTGTCATCCGTCTCGATCTTACAAATTCTGATTTCACCTTCAGATTTCCATTCCCTTATCATGTGAAATTGCCTTTGGACATGTTTGACCTTCTAGTGCTCTCTTGGCTCTCTGGCCTGAGCAATAGCTCCATTGTTGTCACATTAGAGATCTAGTGGACCCTTGATGGAGGGTACAACACCAAGTTCACTGATGAACTTACGAATCCAAACTTCCTCCTTAGTGGCTTCCAAAGCTGCCAAGTATTCGGTTTTGGTTGTAGAATCTGCAGTGGTGCTTTGCTTGGCACTCTTCCAGCTAAACGCTCCTCCATTTAGGCAAAATATGTACCCTAACTGTGACTTGAAGTCGTCTCTGTTAGTCTAGAAGCGAGCGTCGGTGTAACCTTCAACAATCAAGTCTTCGTGGCCACCATAGACCAGGAATTTATCCTTGTTCTTTTCAAGTACTTTATGATATTCTTGGTCGCAGTCCAATGCGCCTCTCCTGGTCTGATTGGTATCGGCTCGTCGCACTTAAGGCGTACGATACATCAGGCCTAGTACATATCATGGCATACATGATCGATCCAATTAGCGAAGCATATGGAATCTGATTCATTCTCTCCCGCTCAACAAGTGTTTGTGGACACTATTTCATGCTGAGAGTTACGCCATGGGACATGGGTAGGTGCCCTCTCTTGGCATTCTCCATGCTGAATCGTGCCAGTACTTTATCAATGTAAGTACTCTAGCTCAATCCAATCATCCTCTTAGATCTATCCCTATAGATCTTTATGCCTAATATGTACTGTGCCTCTCATAAGTCCTTCATTGAAAAGCATTTTCCCAGCCAGCCCTTTACAAACTCTAATAATATTGTGTTGTTTCCAATGAGCAATATGTCATTGACATAAAGGACTAGGAATACGATGTCACTCCCACCGACCTTGTAAACACAAGACTCGTCTGGATTCTTGATAAAACCAAACTTACTAATGGCTTTATCAAATCGCAGATTCCAACTTCTGCTTGCCTGCTTCAGTCCATTAATGGACTTCTTAAGCTTGCATACCTTTCCAACATTGCTTAAATCAACAAAACCTTCCAGCTGTGTCATATACACAGTTTCTTCCAAAATCCCATTAAGGAAGGCGGTTTTGACGTTCATTTGCCATATTTCGTAATCGTAATATGCAGCAATTGCTAGGATGATCCGGACGGACTTAAGCATTGCGACTGGAAAAAAGGTTTCATCATAAACAATCTCGTGGATTTGCCTGTATTCTTTTGACACCAGTCTAGCTTTGTATATTGATACATTTCCATCTTTGTCCGTTTTCAATTTAAAAATCCATTTACAACCGATGGGTGTGTAACCTTCGGGCAAAATTACCAAGTCATACACTTGATTTTCAGACATGGAGTCCATCTCAGATTTCATAGCCTCTTGCTATTTAGCAAAGTCGGGGATCGTCATAGCATGTTTGTATGTTGCTGGCTCATCTCCATCCATGACTAGGATGTCCTGATCTTTGGTTAGGATAATACCAAGGTGTTTGTCTGGTTGAGATCTTGGCCGTTGCGACCTACGAAGGGTAATAGGTTGAGCATTTACATTGTCTGTTTGATTCTAACCAATCTTATCTACTACTTCTAAAGCATTTTGATTGTTACTTTTATCAGGCTGACATTGTTGCTCATCCTCTCGAACTTCGTCCAGTTCGATTTTCCTCCTACTTGTCATTTTGGAAAGGTGTTCCTTCTCCAAAAAGACACCATCTCGAGCAACAAATAATTTGTTCTCGGATTTATTGTAGAATTAATACCCCTTGGCTTCTTTTAGGTAGCCCACAAAGAAACACTTATCTGATTTCGGGTGAAGCTTGTGAGAAATTCATCGCTTGACATATCCTTTGCAACCCCAAATCTTAAGAAAAGACAACCTTGGAGGCTTCTTAGTCCATAATTCATATGGAGTCTTTTCGACAGCTTTTGACGGAGCACGGTTTAGTGTTAGTGCCGTTGTTAGTAGCGCATGTCCCTAGAAAGATATAGGAAGTTCACTAAGACCCATCATTAATCGAACCATGTCTAACAAGGTTCAATTTCTCCATTCGGATACTCTGTTCCATTGAGGAGTTCCAGGAGGTGTCAGCTCTGAAAGAATACCATTTTCTTTCAAGTGATTGTCGAATTTCGGGCTTAAATATTCGCCAACTCAATCCGATTGAAGTGCTTTTATTTTCTTGCCAAGTTGATTTTCAACTTCACTCTGAAATTCTTTGAATTTCTCAAAGGATTCAGATTTATTCGACATAAGGTAGACATAACCATATCTACTATAGTCGTCGGTGAAGGTAATGAAATATCAATAACCTTGCCTTGCGGGTGTACTCATTGGTCCACATACGTCCGTATGTATTAGACCCAATAAGTCACTTACTCTTTCTCCCAACTTGGAGAATGGCTGTTTATCATCTTGCCTAATAGACATCCTTCGCAATTTTCAAACGACTCCAAGCCGAATGAGTCAAAAACACCTTCTTGTAGAAGTTTCTTGATGCGTTTGACGTTAATATGGCCAAGACGACAATGCCACAATTAGGTTTGATTCGACTCGATACTCTTAGCCCTCTTGGCGGTATCATTAATGTTATAAACTTGTTTGTTTAGAGAAAGCACATAAAGACCATTTTCTGAATATGCCTTACCATATAAAACATTATCAAAATAAAATGAACAACTATTGTTCTTAATTCGAAATTCAAAACCCTTGGCGTCCAACGCCGAAATTGAATTAATGTTTTTGGTAACTCTAGGAACGTGATAGCAATTCTCTAGTTCTAAGATAATCCTAGAGGACAAAGACAAACTAAGAGTTCCAACGGAAACGGCAGACATCTTGGCTCCATTGCCGACCCGAAGCTCGAACTATCCCTTTTCTAGCCTCTTATTTATCCTTAGTCCCTGAGCATTGGAATAAAGGTGTGAGCCACATCTGGTATCAAATACCCATGATGTTTTGCTAGCGAATTTTAAGTCTATAACAAAAATTCCTGATGAAGAAGCAACGGTGTCGTTCTTCTTATCTTCCTTGAATTTGAGGCAGTCCTGTTTCCAATGTCCCTTCTTCTTGCAGTAGAAACATTCGGAGTCGGATTTGGAAGAGGCTACTTTTTTGTCCTTGCTGCTCTTGGCAGTGTTTGACTTAGGCGAAAAAAATTTATTTTTCCCTTTAAAGCTCTTCTTCTTGCCCGAGCGCTTAAATGGCTTTCCCTTTCTCACCATGAGCATATCATGCTTTCCCTCATCTTTAAGGGTTTTCTCGGCCTGCTTCAACATACCATGAAGCTCGGTGAGAGTTTTCTCAAGGATATGTTACCTTCCGACGAAGACAGCGCCGGCAACACGCCGACCTGGGTGCCAAGCGTCGGCTCCCTAGCTCTGGCATGAGCCAGCTACACGCCGGTCAGGTGTGTGTCCTTAGTGGAGGCACGTGCTTTGGTCTGACGACGGCGATACAAAATGGAAGAAATTTCATCCTCAGTTTTTTCTAGAGTTTTGCTTGCAAGTCTTTTACCTTCACTTGAAAGGGTTTTTCTTGGTTTCAGCACTTAAGATAAGATTAAATTTATGTCATTTAGTTGCTATAAACTTCGTAAGGTTATTAGGAATATTTTTAGTTCGTTAATTAGGGTTTAATTAGGATAAGTTTTCCTATTCTAGTTAGAAATAGTAATTCTGTTCTAGTTAAGATACTTGGGGAACAAGGTTAAGGGTTTGTCCTATATGTATAAATAGGGGTAATTTTTGTGGCATTAGGAAAATAAGAAAATCGGATTAATTTCTATACAAATTGTTTAACTTTGTTTAAACTTTTCTTTGATAGTTTAAAATTCAAGGAGATGTTTTGATAATAAGAACGTTTAATTCTTAGTTCTAGGAGTATTTTATGTTTTGTTCATCAAAATACTTATTTCCATGAATGGTCTAGGTAGTTTGAATTGGCACTGAAATCGTTCCAAGAGTTGTCGTTTTCGAAGTCATATCACATTCGTTGTTCTTAAATTGTTTTATTTTCTTAGGAAATTCGTAAGGCTTGTATTACTTGTGTGATTTTAGATTCTTTATTAAGTTAAGGGGTTTAAATCCACATCAGAAAGTCAAATGCATTCAACAAAGCTAATTGAATCAAATAAAATTTTAAACATTCAAACCATACTTTTTGAATCAAATGAAAGTCAAATGCATTCAACAAGGCTAAATGAATAAAATGAAAGGCAAATGAAATCAACAAAATTAATTGAATAAAATAAAAGTCATATGCATTCAACAAAGCTAATTGAATCAAATGATAGTCAGTTTGGGATTGTATCAAATGCATTCAACAAAGCTAATTAAATGCATTCAACAAATCAAATTGTATCAAATGCATTTAATAAAGCTAATTGAATCAAATGAAAGTGAAACACATTCAAACAAAGCTTTTTGAATCAAATGAAAGCTAAATGCATTCAACAAAGCTAATTGAGTCAAATCAAAGTTAAATTAAGTCAAACAAAGCTTTTTGAATCAAATGAAAGTCAAATGCATTGAGCAAATCTAATTAAATCAAATGAAAGTCAAATTCATTTAACCAAAGCTTTTTGATCAAATGAAAGTCAAATGCATTCAAACAAAGCTTTTTGAATCAAATGAAAGTGAAATGCATTCAACAAAGCTAATTCATTCAAATAAAAGTAAAACACATTCAAACAAAGCTTTTTTATTCAAAAAAAAAGTGAAATGTATTAAACAAAGCTATTTGAATCAAATGAAAATTAAATGCGTTCGATTAAAGCTTTTTGAATGAAATGAAAGTCAAATGCATTCAACAAAGCTAATTGAATCAAATGAAAGTCAAAAGCATTTAACAAAGCTAATTGAATAAAATCAAAGTCAAACATAGTGAAACAAAGCTTTTTGAATCAAATTGAAGACAAATGCATTCACAAAAGCTAATTGAATCAAATGAAGGTCAAACACATTCAAACAAAGCTTTTTGAATCAAACGAAAGTCAAACACATTCAAATAAAGCTATTTGAATCAAATGAAAGTTAAATGCATTCAACAAAGCTAATTAAATCAAATAAAAGTTTAACATATTCAAACAAAGCTTTTTGAATTAAATTTAAGTCAAATGCTTTCAGCAAAGCTTATTGATTAAATCAATGTTTAACAAATTCAACAAAGCTAATTCCATCAAATCTAGGTTAAACACATTCAAACAAAGCTTTTTGAATTAAATGAAAGTGGAATGCATTTAACAAAGCCAATGGAACTAAATGAAAGTTAAACACATTCAAATAAAGATTTTTGAATTAAAAAAAAAAAGAAATGGATTAAACGAAGCTAATTGAATCAAATTAAAAGTTAAACGCATTCAAACAAAGATTTTTGACTCAAATGAAAGTCAAATGCATTCAACAAAGCTAATTGATTTAAATGAAAGTCGAATGCATTCAACAAAGCTGGTTAAATCAAATGAAACTCAAATATATTCAAATAATGGTTTTTAAAACAGTGCTTATGAGTTTTCATACCTACTAGGCTCAGTATTTGCTGTTACCTTAAGCTATGATTCATAGAATCAACCAGCTTTGTAGAGCCTTTTTGTGGGGTGGGAATGATTTTTTCTTTAAGAGCCCTCCTATTTCCTAGAGTTGGGTGTGGAGGCCAAAGAAGGGATGTGGAATGGGTAATAGGGACTGTGAGAAATGGAACAAGGCTGCTCTTGGGAAATATGTGTGGAAAGTGGCTGCTAAGGAAGACTCTTTATTGGTAAGGTGGGTTCACAATGCTTATTTGAAATATAAGGAGTGGTGGTCTTATAAGCCAAAGAAGATTGATAGTCTGGGTTGGAAGAAAATATGTTGCATTAAGGAGGATCTTAAGTCTGGGTTCAGTGATAATAGTTGGCACACCAACGAGTACAATATTGGTAAGGTGTATAAGTGGTTACAAGGGGAGGTAAAGAATGTTAAATGGCAGGCTTGGGTCTGGAACATATACAATATTCCTAGACATTCCTTTGTTGCTTAGCTAGCAGTTTAGAGCAAGTTGAAAACAAGAGATAAACTGGTTTAGTTCGGGTTGTGCTCTGATGATAAATGGTTATAATGTTGTGAGAAGCCTGAGACCAAAGATCATTTATTCTTTGATTGCTATTACAGTTGATGTTGTATTGCTAAGGTTAGTGCCTGGTTAAACATTAGAAATCATCATTTCAAGATTGATAGGTCTTGGAAACACTGCAGCATAGTTCTGAAAAGAAGAAAAAAGGAAGAAGGTGGGTCTGGCTGCACTCACTGTTGTTACTTACAACATTTGGTGGGCAAAGAACAAAGCGTTTTGGGACAAAGCCATTGTCCACTCTGACAGATTAAGCAATATAGTTTGTAGAGAGATTGTGGATAGGGTTCAGCAACTTATCAACAAGAAATTGAATAAGAGGCATTGTAAATGGTTATGTAGTTTGAAATCTTGTATTCCCAAGTAGGTAGTTTAATTGTTTGATGTCTTTGTGCTTAGTGTTGTTCCTTTTTTGGAGGAGGTTGGCCTTTATGAGGCTGTTGTAGTATGGGTTGAGGACTTGCCCTCTCCTGGTAATAAAATGCTTACTTACCAAAAAAAATAAAAAAAAATATTCAAATGAAAGTCAAAAGCATTCAAGAAAGCTAATTAAATAAAATCAAAGTCAAACATATTCAAACAGAGCTTTTTGAATCAAAATAAAGTTAAATGCATTCAACAAAGCTAATTGAATCAAATGAAAGTCAAATTCATTCAACAAAATTAATTAAATCAAATCAAAGTCAAACACATTCAAACAAAGCTTTTTGAATCAAATTAAAGTTAAATGTATTCAACAAAGCTAATTGAAACAAGTGAAAGTCATTGCATTCATCAAAGCTACTTGAAAAAAATGAAAGTCAAACACATTCAAACAAAGCTATTTGAATCAAATGAAAGTTAAATGCATTCAAAAAAGATAATTAAATCAAATAAAATTTTAACACATTCAAACAAAACTTTTTGAATTCAATTTAAGTCAAATGCATTCAGCAAAGCTAATTGAGTCAAATCAAAGTGAAACAAATTCAACAAAGCTAATTTAATCAAATCAAAGTTAAACACATTCAAACAAAGATTTTTGAATCAAATGAAAGTGAAATGCATTCAACAAAGCCCATTTAACCAAATGAAAGTCAAACACATTCAAACAAAGCTTTTTCAATCAAAAGAAAATTAAATGGATTCAACAAAGCTATTGAATCAAATTAAAAGTTAAACACATTCAAACAAAGATTTTTGAATCAAATAAAAGTTAAATGCATTCAACAAAGCTAATTAAATCAAATGAAAGTCTTAAAGAGAGAAAATCTTAGAGAGAGGAAATCCCTAATTCCACCATTTTCCTTGCCTTGAAATCGTTGATTGGTCTATGGCCAAGGGGAAGAAAGGTAAAGGAAAGAAAGGATCCTCATCTAAGTCAAGAAAAAGAGTGGGCCAAAACCAAGAACCAGATTGAATTCAAAAATCCCTCAAAATCAGGTTGAAGGAGAGGGTTCTGAGATTAGTTGGCTGGATGGTGCAAATGACCAAGATGATCTCACAAAGAGAGTTTCTCAGGTTGATAAGGAGTTTCATGCTGCACAATTTAACCAGTGGCTTCAGGTAATCAATAATAACTCCCTGATTTCGTGTACTGAGTTCAATGGAACAATGAATAGTCAGGGCTCGAATGTGCAATCGGGCTCTGTTAACCCGACTCCCTTGATGATGATACGTGATAATGTATCTGTATCTAGTGATTTAGTTACAGGTCTGAATATGGGTATGACCCCGAGCCCTCGTATCCTTCCTCCTAGTGTAATGACGCCTGTTACTAGGGCTTCTGAGACAAATAGGCTTGATAGAACTGATGGTACTAGGAGATGGAGTGGATTGTTTAGCAATTTTTGGGATGAGGGGATTGACCTGACTAGGGATCAAAATATGAATCATTCGGAGGGGTCTCATGGAAGGGGTGATAATGAGAAATTGCAGTTAACAGTTGAAGATGTTGACCCAGAAATCCAATATTGGAGTAATGCTATACTCCGTTATGCTTTGGGTGCAAAAGTGTCGTATTTTGTTATGAATGGGTTTGTGAAAAGAATTTGGGGTAGGTTTGGCATGACAAAGTGCATTTGCTGGCTAATGGTGTGTACTTGATCCGGTTTCGATCGAAGGAGAATATGGAAAAAGTCTTGAATGGGGGTCCAGTGCTTTTTGATAGTAGACCGGTGATTATGAAACGCTGGGAACCTGGTATAAATATTGAGAAGGAGGTGCTCTCAGATGTTCCTATTTGGATCAGACTACCAGGGTTACATCTCAAATTTTGGGGTCAGAATGCATTAATGAAGATTTGCAGATTAATAGGAAAACCAGTGAAGACTGACAGGGTTACTACTGAGAAACAGAAGCTTGATTATGCTAGATTAATGATTGAAGTTTCTATGAATGGTGATCTGCCAGATGAGATTGAATTTCTAGATGAGATAGGAAATAATGTTGCACAGAAGGTTGAATATGAGTGGAAACCTGTCACTTGTAAGAGTTGCTTGGGAATGGGTCATAGTGAGGATAAGTGTCCTGGTCAATGGGTTAGACAAAGGAATAATAGAGCTAGGGAACTCAGAATGGTGAAATTGTGAGGAAAGTCTGGAGACCTGTTGCAAAGGCTAGGGATCCTGCCCCTACTTCTCATCAAGCTAGACAACAGGAGGTGATAATTAATGTTGAGACTGAGAACAGTTTCTGCCTTGGATGGAAATGGTGAATTGGAGGTTAATCAGATAGTCCATATTCCTAGTGGCTCTGGAAATGTGCGACTTTGCAGTATAGAGGAAGGAAGGGTGTTGTATGGTGGGATGGAGGAGGGTGAATGCTCTTACTCTTTCCATGGATAGTCTTGAGTTTTGGAATGTTCGAGGTCTAAATTTACCTAGTAAAAGGTGTGATGTTTCTAGGTTTTTGAATCATCACAACTTGGGTTTATTTGGACTCATGGAGACTAAGGTGAAAGCGAAGAATTTTGGTAAAGTGTTTAGTAGTTTTGGAGATAGTTGGTATGTGGTTGCTTATTATGCTAAAAGTGACAAAGGTAGAATCTGGGTCATGTGGATCCCTGCTATTTTCCAAGTTTCTGTGATTATGGTCGAAGAACAATTGATTCATCTTTCTGTGAAACATAGAGCCTCGAGTACTGTTTTCCTGGTTACTATGGTTTATGGCTTGAATGACCCGAAGGAAAGGGTGGTCTTATGGGACCAGATTTCTAAGTTGGCTAGGAGTGCGAAGGATCCTTGGTTCATTAGTGGTGATTTCAATAATATTCTCAACTTAGAGGATCAAATAGGTTCTCCTTGTACTTTAGATGAAGTCAAGAATTTCAGGAAGTGTCTGAGTCAAAATGACCTTACAGATTTTAAAGTTGGGGGTCTCTTTTACACTTGGAACAAAAGTTGAACACAGACCCTTCAAACAATGAGCTAATTCAGAAGGAACAGGAAGCTCGGGTTGCCTACAATGAAGCTCACACAACCAAATATCTTTTCTTAAAACAGAAGGCAAAAGCTCACTGGTTAAAAGAGGGGGACGCTAATTCTAAATTTTTTCACTCCCTTCTCAGACAGAGAAGGATTGAAAATAGGATCTGTAGTATGCAAAATATGGAGGGAGTAACTGTAAATGATCCGGATGAAATTGCAGCCTCGTTCATTAAGTACTTTAAAGGTCATATAGGCTCTGACATGGGGGTAGCAAGACAGATTCACCCTGTTGTGATCCAAGAAGGCCATGTGCTGACTGATTTGCAAAGGATTGCTTTGTGTAGACCCTTTACTGAAGAGAATGTGAAAGGTGCAGTATGGAGCATAGATGACGATAAGGCTCCTTGGCCAGATGGTTACACAAGCAAATTCTTTAAAGAATCGTGGAATACTATTAAGAAGGATGTATGTGAAGTTGTTCTTTCGTTCTTTGAACATGGCAAGCTGTTAAAACAGATTAATAATACCTTTCTCACTTTGATCCCAAAGGTTGCTCATGCAAATGTTGTCACTCAATTCCGTCCTATAGCTTGTTTTAATGTAATCTATAAGATCCTTTCTAAGATGATCTGTGACAGGATAAAGGAGATTTTACCGGTTTTAATCAGTGAAGAACAAGGAGCTTTTGTATCGGGCAGGTCAATTCTAGACAACATCATGATATGCCATGATCTTGTAAAGGACTACTTGAACTTAAGGAAACCTTCAAGGTGCACTATAAAGGTGGATATAAGGAAGGCATATGATAGTGTCAATTGGTCTTCATTGAACCCATGCTGAATGGTCTGGGTTTTCCCAATAAATTCGTGCAGTGGATTATGAGTTGTGTTTCCTCTCCTACCTTTACCATTATGCTTAATGGGGGCAGCAATGGGTTCTTTAAAGGGGCTAAGGGTATCAGACAAGGGGATCCCCTATCACCCCTAATCTTTGTAATTTGCATGGAATATCTCACAAGATTGATGAGGAAAGTAGGGCAAATAGAAGGTTTTAAGTTCCATCACAGATGCAGAAATATGAAACTGAATCATTTGGTTTTTGCAGACGATCTGATGTTATTCTCACTGGGGACAGAAAATCAATCTCTTTATGCTCTAGAGCCCTGAAAACCTTTGCCCTGGTGTCTGGGTTGCAAGAAAATGATGAAAAAACTGTAATCATGTTTGGTAATGTCCAAGCACATGTAAAAGAGAGTATCCTGCAATACTCTGGATTTAGTGAAGGTTGTTTCCCTTTTCGTTACTTAGGGATTCCTCTTAACTCCAAATACCTTCGGGTTAAGGATTTTGATGTTCTCATTGACAAAATGATGGCTCGGGTTCATTGCTGGTCAACTAGAAACTTATCCTATGTAGGCAGAGTGACCCTTATCAATGTAGTTCTAATAAGTTTCTACTCTTTTTGGGCTCAGTGTGTCTTGCTTCCTAAATGTGTCATTGACAGAATCAACCAAATATGTAGAGCTTTCCTGTGGGATGGAAGTATCTCTCTTTCAAGAGCTCCCCCCATTTCGTGGGATTGGGTTTGTAAACCTAAGATGGCTGGAGGTCTTGGTACTAGGGATTGTCTTTTATGGAACAAGGCAGCACTAGGTAAGCATATTTGGAGCATTGCTTGTAAGAAGGACTCTTTGTGGGTTAAGTGGGTCCATAATGTTTACATCAAGAGCAAGAACTGGTGGGATTATAAGCCCAGTAAAGGTGCTGGGTGGGCTTGGAAAAGGATATACAGGATAAAGGAAGAGCTAAAGCCAGGTTTCTTGAGCAATCAATGGGAAGAAACAGGTTACTTAATCAAGGATGGTTATAAGTGGCTTCAAGGTAGGCGCCAAAATTTTGATCGGGTGGTAATAGGTCGTTACTACTACCTAGAACAAAAATTACAATTTATATCTCCTATCCTAACTCTATCAATTTTACTTTAGATAGCGGTAAGGTAGGGTCGATTCCCAAGGAAACGGGGGTTTAGCACAATTAATACGAAATCTAGGATAAATTGCAAGTAATAAAAGGGGGGTATTATGGTTTGATGTTGAAGATTTCTATGATCAATCTAATAACTAAAAACAAGACAATGAATATACTAAGGCTAACAAAATTACTCTAACAATTAACAAAGACTAACAAGTATTGGAAACTATGAGATTAAAAACACAAGGGGGATCGAGGAACGTCAAACTTGGAGATTAAGAGCTAAACACATAGATAATCAAGGATTCACAAACAAGGGATCAAAGATCCTACTTAACACAACTCATTCCCATGCAATTGATTAAGCAATGTATAAACTACGATCTATCCTAACATGATCACTCCCGCGCATCAATTAGGACATGTAATAATATAGTCAATGGTGCACAACATCAACCATATAACAATAAGCACAAGTTCATACAACAAGGGTTTAAATCCCCAAAAATCAAGTATTTAATCAAATAGCAACCAAGTCATCCATTCCCCTTCCCCTAGCAAAAAGTTTAGCCTAGGAGAGAGAAACTACTCATATCAACAATACCCAAAATATTGGCCATAATCAAAATCATAAACATAACTATCAATAATACTTGAAATATGTAAATAAACCAAAATAAAAGAGATTAAGATAGAAAGAGCTTACAAAGCTTCAACTTTGTATTGAAATAAGAAAATGGGTTTTTGAACCTTCAATGGTGAACCACCAAAAATCCAATAGAATGCTCCAATATTGATTACAAGGATGATCAAAGCACTAATCTATATTAAAGACTAAAGTTAGGATGATAAAAAACTAATAATCTGAACTTTCTCTCTCTAGAAACTTATACAAGCATAAATGGAGGCTATTCTCTCTCTAGAAATGTTCTAAGCACTTTGCCCTAAATGGAATAGCTGCCTTCATTCCTTCCCAAATCAGCTTTTAAATGGGGAAATAAAAACAGACTGGGCTGACAGCGTGCACGCCCTCTACAGTGCTTTGCGCGCCCACGCAGAGTAATGTGCGCGCCTTCTACTAAGTTCTGCGCGCCCGCGTAGGCTACTGTGCGCGCCCTCTGCAGGGCGCGCTTGGCATTTACAGAAAGTTACCTTAAATCTTCAAGCCAAGCTGCGTGCCCTCTTTAGGCATCATCGCACCCGCGCAGGATAGTGTGCGCGCCCTCTACAGGGCGCGAGGCATCTACGAGGGGAACAACGTGATTTCAACTTGATTGCGCGCCCTCTCTCTTGGGTTGCGCGCCGGCGCAGAGTGGGTGAGAGGGCTCTCCTGGGCGCGCAGCCTGATCAGAAGCTCCTCACTTGATTTGCTCATGAAATCGGCTCTCGAAACTATCCCGAACTTTCCTCTACTTCACGTATCGATCAGTTAACCTGCAAAACACAGGAAAAACACCCAAAAACATTACAAAAAGGTAAAGTAGAGGGGAAGTATGGGGGAAATGGCATTGTTGTGTATTATATGGGAAAGCACGTCAAAATAGGGCTAAACAAGTGATAAATGGAGGGAAATGGTAAGGAAATGAATCCGGAATAGTGGCATAAATGCCACTTATCAGTTACTTAATCAAGGATGGTTATAAGTGGCTTTAAGGCACTTTGCAGGAGGTTCCTTGGTCAGACTGGATTTGGAAAGCTTTTAATATCCCTAAGCACTCGTTTATTACTTGGATTGCAGTTAATAAAATACTTAGAGTCAGGAGAAGACTCTATAAGCTGGGAATCTGTGAGGATTAAAACTGTATGATGTGTGGTGTACAACTTGAAACTACACAGCACCTGTTCTTTGAATGTGACTATAGCAAGGCTTGCTTGACTAGCATTTGCTCCTAGCTGGGATTGTAGAGAAAGGATTACAGAATTGAAAATGAATGGAAAGACTAGAATCAAGGAGAGAAAGATCTGAAAGGAAGAAGATCAGGCTGGTTGTGCTTACTACTATGGTTTACCACATCTGGCTTGCTAGGAACCATTCCTAATGGCAAAAGACAGTGATCCATCCAGAAAGTCTTTCCAAAGTAATCAGGCAAGAGATTATGGAGAGATGCCAGCAAATGATTACTAGAAAGTGGACAAGAGAACAAGTTAGATGGGTTTTTCAACTTAGAAGAACTATCTAAGGCAGTTACTATTTCTGGTGTGGTTTGTCTTATTGTATTTTCTTTGTCTTGTGTTGGTTGTTTGGCTGTTTGTATGGTTTATGCAGTTTGGAGATGTTTCTCGGTTTCCCCCTTTCTTTGTTGAAGAACCCTTCCTAGAAGGTGGTTTCTCTTGGTTAGGGGCTGTATTTTTTGAGGGCTTGCCCTTCTCTCTTTTTTGGTATTAATGATACTAGCTTACTTACCAAAAAAAAAAATCAAATGAAAGTCAAATACATTTAAATAAAGCATTTTGAATCAAATAAAATTCAAATGCATTCAACAAACCTAAGTGAATAAAAAGAAAGTCAAACACATTCAAATAAAGCTTTTTGAATTAAATGAAGGTCAAATGCATTCAACAATGCTAATTGAATCAAATGAAAGTCAAATGCATTCAACAAAGCTGATTAAATCAAATGAAAGTCAAATACATTCAAATAATGGTTTTTGAATCAAATAAAATCTAAATGCATTCAACAAAGCTAATTCATTCAAATGAAAGTCAAATACATTCAACAAAGTTAATTAAATCAAATGAAAGTCAATCACATTCAAAAAAACCTTTTTGAATCAAATGAAAGTCAAATGCATTCAATAAAGCTGATTAAATCAAATGAAGGTTGAAATTTAACCATTTGATCTTTGTAGATGACTTAATGTTATTTGCTCATGGTGATAGAAATTCTGTGGCTTATTTGTGTAGAGCTCTGACCATTTTTTGGAAGGTTTCTAGGTTACGAGCTAACTCTGATAAGACAGCCATTTATTTTGGCAACGTTAAGGACGAAACTAATCTGAGTATTCTTAGCTTTTGTGGTTTTGTTGATGGATCTACCCCTTTTAGGTATCTTTGAATTCCTCTTAATTCAAGATACCTGAAAGTCTCAGATTTTGATGTTCATATAGTTAAAATGCTGCACAAACTCATGTGTTGGTCTAGTCGGAATCTCTCCTATTCAACACGGGTAGTTCTCATAAATTTTGTTTTAATTAACCTTCACTCTTATTGGGCTCAATGTGTGCTCCTTCCTAAGACCGTCATCCGAAGAATAAAGCAACTGTGTAGAGCTTTCTTATGGGGAGGGTCTGCTGTCCTTTCTAATGCTCTTCCTCTTGCTTGGTCTTGGGTTAGTAAACCTAAAAGAGTATGTGGTCTTGGGGTGAGGGACTGTGAAAATTGGAACAAAGGTGCTCTTGGTAAGTATGTTTGGCGAATTGCTAAGAAGAAAGACTCTCTATGGGTGAAATAGGTGCATGATGTGTATGTTCATGATCAGGATTGGTGGTCTTACTCTCCAAAAAGGACTGATGGGTGGGCCTGGAAGAAAATTTGTAACATTAAAGATGAGCTCAAAGGGGGTTTTATGACTGAGAAATGGTCAGAGAAGAGCTACTCCATTGCTGCTATTTATTCTTGGATGCGAGGTAGTGCTGAAAAGGTAAGCTGGACTGATTGGGTTTGGAACAGATACAATATTCCTAAAACCTCATTCATCACTTTGTTGGCAATCTTGAATAAGCTTAGAACCACGAAACTTTGTTTAAGCATGGAGTTTGTGATACTAATGTTAGTTTATTGTGTGATGATAGTATTGAGAGCCAACATTACCTTTTTTTTATGCTTATAATAGAAGATGTATGTTGATGCTTAGTTGCTGGTTGGGTGTTAATGAGGTTCATTTCGATATTAACAGTGCCTATAAACATTGGAAAAGGGTATTTAAAGATCCCATTCAGAGAAGTATTTGATTTGCTAGTCTTGCTACTCTTGTTTATTATGTTTGGTCTGCCAGAAATGTTACATTTTGGAACCATGCTATCCTTCACCCTGCTAAACTCTGCCATAGCCTATGCTCAGTTGTTATTGATCGTTCCCAACAGCTCATTAGTTGTAAGTGGAGGAACCACCATTGTAAATGGCTGATGGCCTTGAAGAACAACATTCCTTAATCTTTTGTTGTTGTTTGAATGTTCTGTACAACTCTATTTCTTTTGTTAGCTGCTGTTTGGTTTTTTTTCAACTTGGCAGCTTGGTTGCTGTTGGGTGCTGCAATTGTGTGTGGTTGTGCTCTGTTTCAGAGCTAATGGTCCTCGGTGCTATTGTGGCCAGGATCATTGCTTACTAGAAGCAGGTTGTTGCATCCCAAATACCTCTATAAACTAATTTTTGCTGATGTGGTTACTAGCTGTCAGTAATTGTTTACTAGTTGTATAAGTTTAGAGTTGTTATCATCTTCTTGTGTTAATGTGACTAGGAGTTGGTGATGTACGTGCTATTTGTTAGTGTGCCTGCTCTGTAGCTACTGCTATTGCTAGTGTGTTGCTATTTTTTGGTTTGGCTGCTTCTGGTTCCTGTTGTTACTGCAGGTTTAGTCTGTTGCCACCTGCTGGCTTGGTCTGCTCGGAGCTGCTGCCTACTACTGCAGTGTTGTTGTGATGCTATGATGATGTGAAGCTGTGTTGCTGTGTTGCTTTGTTGTTGTGAAAAGTACAGGCAGCTTTAAGCCTGCTTATAGTTATTGTTTTGCTATTGCTTGTAGTAGTCCTTTTTGTGTTTTTCTTATGATGGTTGTTGTGGTTTGTTGTCCTGGTCCGTGTAAAGAGTACCCTTCCTAGAAGGTGCCTTTTTACGTGAGTTAAGGTTTGGTTTTGCCCCTTTCTATTTTTAGGAACCCTTCCTAGAAGGTGGCCTTTTAATAATTTGGGGTTGTTTTGGTGTGTGTTTGCCTTAGGGCTTGTGCAGTTTGGGGGTTACAGCTTAGCTAATTTGTAAGTTGTAACTGTTATTCTTTGGTAATAATATTACTTATTTACCAAAAAAAAAACGCAAGTGAAGGTCAAATACATTCAAATAATGGTTTTGAATCAAATAAAAGTCAAATGCATTCAACAAAGCTAATTGAATCAAATGAAAGTCAAACACATTCAACAAAGCTAATTAAATCAAATGAAAGTCAAATGTACTTAACAAAGCTAATTAAATCAAATGAAAGTCAATCACATTTAAATAAAGCTTTTTGAATCAAATTAAAGTCTAATGCATTCAACAAAGGTAATTTAATCATAATATAGTCAAACTTATTCAAACAAAGCTTTTTTGAATCAAATGAAAGTCATATGCATTTAACAAAGCTAATTGAATCAAATGAAAGTCAAATGCATTCAACAAAGCTAATTGAATCTAATGAAAGTCAAACACATTCAAACAAAGCATTTTTGAATCAAATGAAAGTTAAATGCATTCAACAAAACAAATTGAATCAAATGAAAGTCAAATGCATTCAACAAAAGCTTTTTTAATCAAATAAAAATCAAATGCATTCAACAAAGCTAATTAAATAAAATGAAAGTTAAAAGGAAAGTTGGAAAGTTGAAAATCCTAGAGAGAAAAAATCCTAAAGAGAGAAAATCTTTGTTTCCGCCATTTTTGCCCATGAAATCGTTGATCAGGCTATGGCCAAGGGGAAAAAGAGTATAGGGAAGAAGGGTTCATCCTCCAATACTAAGAAGAAGCGTGGTCCAAAGCCAAAAACTCGATTGAATGCAAGAATTGCATAGAATAAGGAAGATGATGCTGGGTCTGATAGTAGTTGGTTGGACGCTGATGGAATCGAGGAAGAAGTAGTGAAGGGTGTTTTGTCTGAAGAGAAGGAGCTATATGCATATCAATCTGATCAGTGGTTATAGGTAATCCACCATAATTCCCCTGTTTCTTGCGATAATTTTAATGCAACAGTAAATCATCGTTCTTCAAATGCAAGATCTGGGTCTGTCAATCCGACTCCCCTGATGATGCTTAAGGATAAAAAATCTGATATTAGTAGTTGTGCCACTAGATTAAATGTGGGTATGATGATGAGCCCTCGAGGTAATCCCCTATCTTTTAAGACCCTTGTTTCTAGGGCTTCCGATGTTGTTGGGAGTAATGGTTCCAAGAAATGAAAGGAATTGTTCAGCAACTCAAAATAGTCATAACATGTATTTATAACTTATTTAAAGATGGCCAAGGCTTGAAATTACAAGAATATAGCAATTAAGGTGTTTTAGAACGCAATTTCAACCAAAATGGCCCAAGTAAGGCCATTTTGACTACTAGGATGCCTATTCCTTTAATTCTTGTCTAGTGAACTCATAAATAGTCATAACATGTCTTTATCACTTATTTATAGATGTTCAAGGCTTGAAATAACAAAAAAATAACATTTAAGGGGTTTTAGAACGCATTTTCAACCAAAATTGCCTGAGTAAGGCCATTTTGAATATTAGGATGCCTATTTCCGACATTTTTTGTCTAGTGAACTCATAAACAGTCATAACATGTCTTTATCACTTATTTATAGATGGCCAAGTCTTGAAATTACAAGAAAATAGCCATTAAGGAGTTTTAGAACGCATTTTCCATCAAAATGGCCCGAGTAAGGCCATTTTCACTACTAGGTGGCCTATTTCCTACATGTCTTGTCTAGTGAACTCATAAAAACTCATAAAATGTCTTGATCACTTATTTATAGATGGTCAAGGCTTGAAATTACAAGAAAATAGCAATTAAGGGGTTTTAAAACGCATTTTCAACCAAAATAGCCCGAGTAAGGCCATTTTGCCTACTAGGATGTCTATTTCCCACATTTCTTGTCTAGTGAACTCATAAAAAGTCATAAAATGTCTATATCACTTATTTATAGATGGCCAAGGCATGAAATGATAAAAAAATATCAATTAAGGGGTTTTAGAACGCATTTTCAACCAAAATGGCCCGAGTAAGGCCATTTTGACTACAAGGATGCCTATTTCCTACAATTCTTGTCTTGTGAACTCATAAATAGTCATAACATGTATTTATAACTTATTTAAAGATGGCCAAGGCTTGAAATTACAAGAAAATAGCAATTCAGGGGTTTTAGAATGCATTTTCAACCAAAATGGCCCGAGTAAGGCCATTTTGACTACTAGGATGCCTATTTCCTACATTTCTTGTCTAGTGAACTCATAAATAGTCATAACATGTCTTTATAACTTATTTATAGATGGCCGAGGCTTGAAATGACAAAAAAAAAAAAGCAATTCAGAGGTTTTAGATCGCATTTTCACCCAAAATGGCCCGAGTAAGGCCATTTTGACTACTAGGATGCCTATTTCCTACATTTCTTGTCTAGTGAACTCATAAATAGTCGTAACATGTCTTTATGACTTATTTATAGATGTCCAAGGCTTGAAATTACAAGAAAATAGCAATTAACGGGTTTTAGAACACATTTTCAACCAAAATGGCTTGAGTAAAGCCATTTTGACTACTAGGATGCATTTTTCCTACATTTCTTGTCTAGTGAACTCATAAATAGTCATAAGATGTCTTTATCACTTATTTATAGATGGAAAAGGCTTGAAATGACAAAAAAATAGCAATTCAGAGGTTTTAGAACACATTTTTAACCAAAATGGCCCGAGTAAGGTCATTTTGACTACTAGGATGCCTATTTCCTACATTTCTTAACTAGTGAACTCATAAAAAGTCATAAAATTTCTTTATCACTTATTTATAGATGGAAAAGGCTTGAAATTACAAGAAAATAGCAATTAAGGGGTTTTAGAACGCATTTTCAACCAAAATGGCCCGAGTAAGGCCATTTTGAGTACTAGGATTCCTTTTTCCTACATTTCTTGTCTAGTGAACTCATAAATAGTAATAACATGTCTTTATCACTTATTTATAGATGTAAAAGGCTTGAAATTACGAGAAAATAGCAATTAAGGGGTTTTAGAACGCATTTTCAACCAAAATGGCCCGAGTAAGGCCATTTTGACTACTAGGATGCCTATTTCCTACATTTCTTGTCTAGTGAATTCATAAATAGTCATAACAAGTCTTTATCACTTATTTATAGATGGCCAAGGCTTGAAATTACAAGAAAATAGCCATTAAGGAGTTTTAGAATGCATTTTCCACCAAAATGGCCCGAGTAAGGCAATTTTCACCACTTGGTGGCCTATTTCCTACATGTCTTGTCTAGTGAACTCATAAAAACTCATAAAATGTCTTGATCACTTATTTATAGATTTCCAAGGCTTTAAATTACAAAAAAATAGCAATTAAGGGGTTTTAGAACGCATTTTCAACCAAAATGGCCCGAGTAAGGCCATTTTGACTACTAGGATGCCTATTTCCTACATTTCTTGTCTAGTGAACTCATAAATAGTTATAACATGTCTTTATCACTTATTTATAGAGGGATAAGGCTAAAAATGACAAAAAAATAGCAATTTAGAGGTTTTAGAACACATTTTCAACCAAAATGGCCCGAGTGAGGCCATTTTGACTACTAGGATGCCTATTTCCTACATTTCTTGTCTAGTGAACTCATAAATAGTCGTAACATGTCTTTATGACTTATTTATAGATGTCCAAGGCTGGAAATTACAAGAAAATAGCAATTAACGGGTTTTAGAACACATTTTCAACCAAAATGGCCCGAGTAAGGCCATTTTGACTACTAGGATGCATTTTTCCTACATTTCTTGTCTAGTGAACTCATAAATAGTCATAAGATGTCTTTGTCACTTTTTTATAGATGGAAAAGGCTTGAAATGACAAAAAAAATAGCAATTCAAAGGTTTTAGAACACATTTTCAACCAAAATGGCCCGAGTAAGGTCATTTTGACTACTAGGATGCCTATTTCCTTCATTTCTTAACTAGTGAACACATAAAAAGTCATAAAATTTCTTTATCACTTATTTATAGATGGAAAAAGCTTGAAATTACAAGAAAATAGCAATTAAGGGGTTTTAGAACGCATTTTCAACCAAAATGGCCCGAGTAAGGCCATTTTGAGTACTAGGATTCCTTTTTCCTACATTTCTTGTCTAGTGAACTCATAAATAGTAATAACATGTCTTTATCACTTATTTATAGATGTAAAAGGCTTGAAATTACGAGAAAATAGCAATTAAGGGGTTTTAGAACGCATTTTCAACCAAAATGGCCCGAGTAAGGCCATTTTGACTACTAGGATGCCTATTTCCTACATTTCTTGTCTAGTGAATTCATAAATAGTCATAACATGTCTTTATCACTTATATATAGATGGCCAAGGCTTGAAATTACAAGAAAATAGCCATTAAGGAGTTTTAGAATGCATTTTCCACCAAAATGGCCCGAGTAAGGCCATTTTCACCACTTGGTGGCCTATTTCCTACATGTCTTGTCTAGTGAACTCATAAAAACTCATAAAATGTCTTGATCACTTATTTATAAATGGCCAAGGCTTTAAATTACAAAAAAATAGCAATTAAGGGGTTTTAGATAACATTTTCAACCAAAATGGCCCGAGTAAGGCCATTTTGACTACTAGGATGTCTATTTCCTACATTTCTTTTCTAGTGAACTCATAAAAAGTCATAAAATGTCTTTATCACTTATTTATACATGGACAAGGCTTGAAATGACAAAAAAATATCAAATAAGGGGTTTTAGAACGCATTTTCAACCAAAATGGCCCAAGTAAGGCCATTTTGACTACGAAGATGCCTATTTCCTCCAATTCTTGTCTTGTGAACTCAAAAATATTCATAAAATGTATTTATAACTTATTTAAATATGGCCAAGGCTTGAAATTACAAGAAAATAGCAATTAAGGGGTTTTAGAACGCATTTTCAACCAAAATGGCCCGAGTAATGCCATTTTGACTACTAGGATGCCTATTTCCTACATTTCTTGTCTAGTGAACTCATAAATAGTCATAACATGTCTTTATCACTTATTTATAGATGGCCAAGTCTTGAAATGACAATAAAATAGCAATTCAGAGGTGTTAGAACGCATTTTCAACCAAAATAGCCCGAGTAAGGCCATTTTGACTACTAGGATGCCTATTTCCTACATTTCTTGTCTAGTGAACTCATAAATAGTCATAACATGTCTTTATAACTTATTTATAGATTGCCAAGTCTTGAAATTACAAGAAAATAGCAATTAACGGGTTTTAGAACACATTTTCAACCAAAATGGCCCGAGTAAGGTCATTTTGACTACTAGGATGACTATTTCCTACATTTCTTAACTAGTGAACTCATAAAAAGTCATAAAATGTCTATATTAATTATTTATAGATTGAAAAGGCTTGAAATTACAAGAAAATAGCAATTAAGGGGTTTTAGAACGCATTTTCAACCAAAATGGCCCGAGTAAGGCCATTTTGACTACTAGGATGCCTATTTCCTACATTTCATCTCTAGTGAACTCATAAATAGTCATAAAATGTCTTTATCACTTACTTATTTATGTCCAAGGCTTGAAATGACAAAAAAAAAAGCAATTCAGAGGTTTTAGAACGCATTTTCAACCAAAATGGCCCGAGTAAGGCCATTTTGACTACTAGGATGACTCTTTCCTACATTTCTTGTCTAGTGAATTCATAAATAGTCATAACATGTCTTTATCACTTAATTATACATGGCCAAGGCTTGAAATGACAAAAAAATATCAATTAAGGGGTTTTACAACGCATTTTCAACCAAAATGGCCCGAGTAAGGCCATTTTGAGTACTGAGATGCCAATTTCCTACATTTCTTGTCTTGTGAACACATTAATAGTAATAACATGTCTTTATCACTTATTTATAGATGTAAAAGGCTTGAAATTACGAGAAAATAGCAATTAAGGAGTTTTAGAATGATTTTCAACCAAAATGGCCCGAGTAAGGCCATTTTGACTACTAGGATGCCTATTTCCTACATTTCTTGTCTAATGAAATCATAAATAGTCATAACATGTCTTTATCACTTATTTATAGATGGTCAAGGCTTGAAAATTCAAAAAAATAACATTTAAGGGGTTTTAGAATGCATTTTCAACCAAAATGGTCCGAGTAATGCCATTTTGAATATTAGGATGCCTATTTCCGACATTTTTTGTCTAGTGAACTCATAAACAGTCATAACATGTCTTTATCACTTATTTATAGATGGCCAAGGCTTGAAATAACAAGAAAATAGCATTAAGGAGTTTTAGAACGCATTTTCCACCAAAATGGCCCGAGTAAGGCCATTTTCACTACTAGGTGGCCTATTTCCTACATGTCTTGTCTAGTGAACTCATAAAAACTCATAAAATGTCTTTAGCACTTATTTATAGATGGTCAAGGCTTGAAATTACAAGAAAATAGCAATTAAGGGGTTTTAGAACGCATTTTCAACCAAAATAGCCCGAGTAAGGCCATTTTGCCGACTAGGATGTCTATTTCTCACATTTCTTGTCTAGTGAACTCATAAAAAGTCATAAAATGTCTTTATCACTTATTTATAGATGGCCAAGGCTTGAAATGACAAAAAAATAGCAATTAAGGGGTTTTAGAACGCATTTTCAACCAAAATGGCCCGAGTAAGGCCATTTTGACTACTAGGATGCCTATTTCCTACATTTCTTGTCTAGTGAACACATAAATAGTTATAACATGTCTTTATCACTTATTTATAGATGGATAAGGCTAAAAATGACAAAAAAAATAGCAATTTAGAGGTTTTAGAACACATTTTCAACCAAAATGGCCCGAGTAAGGCCATTTTGACTACTAGGATGCCTATTTCCTACATTTCTTAACCAGTGAACTCATAAAAAGTCATAAATTGTATTTATCACTTATTTATAGATGAAAATTGCTTATAATTACAAGAAAATAGCAATTAAGGGGTTTTCGAACGCATTTTCAACCAAAATCGCCCGAGTAAGGCCATTTTGAGTACTAGGATGCCTATTTCCTACATTTCTTGTCTAGTGAATTCATAAATAGTCATAACATGTCTTTATCACTTATTTATAGATGGACAAGGCTTGAAATTCCAAGAAAATAGCAATTAAGGAGTTTTAGAATGCATTTTCCACCAAAATGGCCCGAGTAAGGCCATTTTCACCACTTGGTGGCCTATTTCCTACATGTCTTGTCTAGTGAACTCATAAAAACTCATAAAATGTCTTGATCACTTGTTTATATATGGCCAAGGCTTGAAATTACAAGAAAATAGCAATTCAGGGGTTTTAGAACGCATTTTCAACAAAAATAGCCCGAGTAAGGCCATTTTGACTACTAGGATGTCTATTTCCTACATTTCTTTTTTAGTGAACTCATAAAAAGTCATAAAATGTCTTTATCACTTATTTATACATGGCCAAGGCTTGAAATGACAAAAAAATATCAAATAAGGGGTTTTAGAACGCATTTTCAACCAAAATGGCCCAAGTAAGGCCATTTTGACTACAAAGATGCCTATTTCCTCCAATTCTTTTCTTGTGAACTCATAAATAGTCATAAAATGTATTTATAACTTATTTAAGATGGCCAAGGCTTGAAATTACAAGAAAATAGCAATTAAGGGGTTTTAGAACGCATTTTCAACCAAAATGGCCCGAGTAAGGCCATTTTGACTACTAGGATGCCTATTTCCTACATTTCTTGTCTAGTGAACTCATAAATAGTCATAACATGTCTATATCACTTATTTATAGATGGCCAAGTCTTGAAATGACAATAAAATAGCAATTCAGAGGTGTTAGAACGCATTTTCAACCAAAATAGCCCGAGTAAGGCCATTTTGACTACTAGGATGCCTATTTCCTACATTTCTTGTCTAGTGAACTCATAAATAGTCATAACATGTCTTTATAACTTATTTATAGATTGCCAAGTCTTGAAATTACAAGAAAATAGCAATTAACGGGTTTTAGAACACATTTTCAACCAAAATGGCCCGAGTAAGGTCATTTTGACTACTAGGATGACTATTTCCTACATTTCTTAACTAGTGAACTCATAAAAAGTCATAAAATGTCTATATCAATTATTTATAGATTGAAAAGGCTTGAAATTACAAGAAAATAGCAATTAAGGGGTTTTAGAACGCATTTTCAACCAAAATGGCCCGAGTAAGGCCATTTTGACTACTAGGATGCCTATTTCCTTCATTTCATCTCTAGTGAACTCATAAATAGTCATAAAATGTCTTTATCACATACTTATAGATGTCCAAGGCTTGAAATGACAAAAAAATAGCAATTAAGAGGTTTTAGAACGCATTTTCAACCAAAATGGCCCGAGTAAGGCCATTTTGACTACTAGGATGACTATTTCCTACATTTCTTGTCTAGTGAATTCATAAATAGTCATAACATGTCTTTATCACTTAATCATACATGGCCAAGGCTTGAAATGACAAAAAAATATCAATTAAGGGGTTTTAGAACGCATTTTCAACCAAAATGGCCCGACTAAGGCCATTTTGAGTACTGAGATGCCTATTTCCTACATTTCTTGTCTTGTGAACACATTAATAGTAATAACATGTCTTTATCACTTATTTATAGATGTAAAAGGCTTGAAATTACGAGAAAATAGCAATTAAGGAGTTTTAGAATTATTTTTAACCAAAATGGCCCGAGTAAGGCCATTTTGACTACTAGGATGCCTATTTCCTACATTTCTTGTCTAATGAAATCATAAATAGTCATAACATGTCTTTATCACTTATTTATAGATGGTCAAGGCTTGAAAATTCAAAAAAATAACATTTAAGGGGTTTTAGAACGCATTTTCAACCAAAATGGTCCGAGTAAGGCCATTTTGAATATTAGGATGCCTATTTCCGACATTTTTTGTCTAGTGAACTCATAAACAGTCATAACATGTCTTTATCACTTATTTATAGATGGCAAAGGCTTGAAATTACAAGAAAATAGCATTAAGGAGTTTTAGAACGCATTTTCCACCAAAATGGCCCGAGTAAGGCCATTTTCACTACTAGGTGGCCTATTTCCTACATGTCTTGTCTAGTGAACTCATAAAAACTCATAAAATGTCTTGAGCACTTATTTATAGATGGTCAAGGCTTGAAATTACAAGAAAATAGCAATTAAGGGGTTTTAGAACGCATTTTCAACCAAAATAGCCCGAGTAAGGCCATTTTGCCGACTAGGATGTCTATTTCTCACATTTCTTGTCTAGTGAACTCATAAAAAGTCATAAAATGTCTTTATCACTTATTTATAGATGGCCAAGGCTTGAAATGACAAAAAAATATCAATTAAGGAGTTTTAGAACGCATTTTCAACCAAAATGGCCCGAGTAAGGCCATTTTGACTACAAGGATGCCTATTTCCTACAATTCTTGTCTTGTGAACTCATAAATAGTCATAAAATGTATTTATAACTTATTTAAAGATGGCCAAGGCTTGAAATTACAAGAAAATAGAAATTAAGGGGTTTTAGAACGCATTTTCAACCAAAATGGCCCGAGTAAGACCATTTTGACTACTAGGATGCCTATTTCCTACATTTCTTGTCTAGGGAACTCATTAATAGTCATAACATGTCTTTGTCACTTATTTAAAGATGGCCAAGGCTTGAAATGACAAAAAAAATAGCAATTAAGAGGTTTTAGATCGCATTTTCAACCAAAATGGCCCGAGTAAGGTCATTTTGACTACTAGGATGCCTATTTCCTACATTTCTTGTCTAGGGAACTCATAAATAGTCATAACATGTCTTTATAACTTATTTATAGATGGCCAAGGCTTGAAATTACAAGAAAATAGCAATTAACGAGATTTAGAACACATTTTCAACCAAAATGGCCCGAGTAAGGCCATTTTGACTACTAGGATGCCTATTTCCTACATTTCTTGTCTAGTGAACTCATAAATAGTCATAACATGTCTTAATCACTTATTTTTAGATGACCAAGGCTTGAAATTACAAGAAAATAGCCATTAAGGAGTTTTAGAATGCATTTTCCACCAAAATGGCCCAAGTAAGGCCATTTTCACCACTTGGTGGCCTATTTCCTACATGTCTTGTCTAGTGAACTCATAAAAACTCATAAAATGTCTTGATCACTTATTTATAGATGGCCAAGGCTTTAAATTACAAAAAAATAGCAATTAAGGGGTTTTAGAACGCATTTTCAACCAAAATGGCCCGAGTAAGGCCATTTTGACTACTAGGATGCCTATTTCCTACATTTCTTGTCTAGTGAACTCATAAATAGTTATAACATGTCTTTATCACTTATTTATAGATTGATAAGGCTAAAAATGACAAAAAATAGCAATTTAGGGGTTTTAGAACACATTTTCAACCAAAATGGCCCGAGTAAGGCCATTTTGACTACTAGGATGCCTATTTCCTACATTTCTTAACCAGTGAACTCATAAATAGTCATAACATGTATTTATAACTTATTTAAAGATGGCCAAGGCTTGAAATTACAAGAATATAGCAATTAAGGTGTTTTAGAACGCAATTTCAACCAAAATGGCCCGAGTAAGGCCATTTTGACTACTAGGATTCCTATTTCCTTTATTTCTTGTCTAGTGAACTCATAAATAGACATAACATGTCTTTATCACTTATTCATAGATGGTTAAGGCTTGAAATTACAAAAAAATAACATTTAAGGGGTTTTAGAACGCATTTTCAACCAAAATGGCCCGAGTAAGGCCATTTTGACTACTAGGATGCCTATTTCCTATATTTCTTGTCCAGTGAACTCATAAATAGTCATAACATGTCTTTATCACATATTTATAGATGGCCAAGGCTTGAAATGACAATAAAATAGCAATTCAGAGGTGTTAGAACGCATTTTCAAACAAAATAGCCCGAGTAAGACCATTTTGACTACTAGGATGCCTATTTCCTACATTTCTTGTCTAGTGAACTCATAAATAGTCATAACATGTCTTTATAACTTATTTATAGATTTCCAAGTCTTGAAATTATTAGAAAATAGCAATTAACGGGTTTTAGAACACATTTTCAACCAAAATGGCCCGAGTAAGGTCATTTTGACTACTAGGATGACTATTTCCTACATTTCTTAACTAGTGAACTCATAAAAATTCATAAAATGTCTTTATCAATTATTTATAGATGGAAAAGGCTTGAAATTACAAGAAAATAGCAATTAAGGGGTTTTAGAACGCATTTTCAACCAAAATGGCCCGAGTAAGGCCATTTTGACTACTAGGATGCCTATTTCCTACATTTCTTCTCTAGTGAACTCATAAATAGTCATAAAATGTCTTTATCACTTACTTATAGATTTCCAAGGCTTGAAATGACAAAAAAATAGCAATTCAGAGGTTTTAGAACGCATTTTCAACCAAAATGGCCCGAGTAAGGCCATTTTGACTACTAGGATGACTATTTCCTACATTTCTTGTCTAGTGAATTCATAAATAGTCATAAAATGTCTTTATCACTTAATTATACATGGCCAAGGCTTGAAATGACAAAACAATATCAATTAAGGGGTTTTAGAACGCATTTTCAACCAAAATGGCCCGAGTAAGGCCATTTTGAGTACTGAGATGCCTATTTCCTACATTTCTTATCTTGTGAACACATTAATAGTAATAGCATGTCTTTATCACTTATTTATAGATGTAAAAGGCTTGAAATTACGAGAAAATAGCAATTAAGGAGTTTTAGAATGATTTTCAACCAAAATGGCCCGAGTAAGGCCATTTTGACTACTAGGATGCCTATTTCCTACATTTCTTGTCTAATGAAATCATAAATAGTCATAACATGTCTTTATCACTTTTTAATAGATGGTCAAGGCTTTAAAATTCAAAAAAATAACATTTAAGGGGTTTTAGAACGCATTTTCAACCAAAATGGTCCGAGTAAGACCATTTTGAATATTAGGATGCCTATTTCCGACATTTTTTGTCTAGTGAACTCAGAAACAGTCATAACATGTCTTTATCACTTATTTATAGATGGCCAAGGCTTGAAATTACAAGAAAATAGCATTAAGGAGTTTTAGAACGCATTTTCCACCAAAATGGCCCGAGTAAGGCCATTTTCACTACTAGGTGGCCTATTTCCTACATGTCTTGTCTAGTGAACTCATAAAAACTCATAAAATGTCTTGATCACTTATTTATAGATGGTCAAGGCTTGAAACAACAAGAAAATAGCAATTAAGGGGTTTTAGAACGCATTTTCAACCAAAATAGCCCGAGTAAGGCCATTTTGCCTACTAGGATGTCTATTTCTCACATTTCTTGTCTAGTGAACTCATAAAAAGTCATAAAATGTCTTTATCACTTATTTATAGATGGCCAAGGGTTGAAATGAAAAAAAAAATATCAATTAAGGGGTTTTAGAACGCATTTTCAACCAAAATGGCCCGAGTAAGGCCATTTTGACTACAAGGATGCCTATTTCCTACAATTCTTGTCTTGTGAACTCATAAATAGTCATAACATGTATTTATAACTTATTTAAAGATGGCCAAGGCTTGAAATTACAAGAAAACAGCAATTAAGGGGTTTTAGAACGCATTTTCAACCAAAATGGCCCGAGTAAGGCCATTTTGACTACTAGGATGCCTATTTCCTACATTTCTTGTCTAGAGAACTCATAAATAGTCATAACTTGTCTTTATCACTTATTTATAGATGACCAAGGCTTGAAATGACAAAAAAATAGCAATTAAGAGGTTTTAGAATCGCATTTTCAACCAAAATGGCCCAAGTAAGGTCATTTTGACTACTAGGATGCCTATTTCCTACATTTCTTGTCTAGGGAACTCATAAATAGTCATAACATGTCTTTATAACTTATTTATAGATGGCCAAGGCTTGAAATTACAAGAAAATAGCAATTAACGTGATTTTAGAACACATTTTCAACCAAAATGGCCCGAGTAAGGCCATTTTGACTACTAGGATGTCTATTTCCTACATTTCTTGTCTAGTGAACTCATAAATAGTCATAACATGTCTTTATCACTCATTTTTAGATGACCAAGGCTTGAAATTACAAGAAAATAGCCATTAAGGAGTTTTAGAATGCATTTTCCACCAAAATGGCCTAAGTAAGGCCATTTTCACCACTTGGTGGCCTATTTCCTACATGTCTTGTCTAGTGAACTCATAAAAACTCTTAAAATGTCTTGATAACTTATTTATAGATGGCCAAGGCTTTAAATTACAAGAAAATAGCAATTCAGGGGTTTTAGAACGCATTTTCAACAAAAATAGCCCGAGTAAGGCCATTTTGACTACTAGGATGTCTATTTCCTACATTTCTTTTCTAGTGAACTCATAAAAAGTCATAAAATGTCTTTATCACATATTTATACATGTCCAAGGCTTGAAATGACAAAAAAATATCAATTAAGGGGTTTTAGAACGCATTTTCAACCAAAATGGCCCGAGTAAGGCCATTTTGACTACAAGGATGCCTATTTCCTACAATTCTTGCCTTGTGAACTCATAAATAGTCATAATATGTATTTATAACTTATTTAAAGATGGCCAAGGCTTGAAATTACAAGAATATAGCAATTAAGGTGTTTTAGAACGCAATTTAAACCAAAATGGCCCGAGTAAGGCCATTTTGACTACTAGGATGCCTATTTCCTTTATTTCTTGTCTAGTGAACTCATAAATAGACATAACATGTCTTTATCACTTATTCATAGATGGTCAAGGCTTGAAATTACAAAAAAATAACATTTAAGGGGTTTTAGAACGCATTTTCAACCAAAATGGTCCGAGTAAGGCCATTTTGAATGTTAGGATGCCTATTTCCGACATTTTTTGTCTAGTGAACTCATAAACAGTCATAACATGTCTTTATCACTTATTTATAGATGGCCAAGGCTTGAAATTACAAGAAAATAGCCATTAAGGAGTTTTAGAACGCATTTTCCACAAAAATGGCCCGAGTAAGGCCATTTTCACTACTAGGTGGCCTATTTCCTACATGTCTTGTCTAGTGAACTCATAAAAACTCATAAAATGTCTTGATCACTTATTTATAGATGGTCAAGGGTTGAAATTACAAGAAAATTGCAATTAAGGGGTTTTAGAACGCATTTTCAACCAAAATAGCCCGAGTAAGGCCATTTTGCCTACTAGGATGTCTATTTCCCACATTTCTTGTCTAGTGAACTCATAAAAAGTCATAAAATGTCTTTATCACTTATTTATAGATGGCCAAGGCTTGAAATGACAAAACAAATATCAATTAAGCGGTTTTAGAACGCATTTTCAACCAAAATGGCCCGAGTAAGGCCATTTTGACTACAAGGATGCCTATTTCCTAAAATTCTTGTCTTGTGAACTCATGAATAGTCATAACATGTATTTATAACTTATTTAAAGATGTCCAAGGCTTGAAATTACAAGAAAATAGCAATTAAGGGGTTTTAGAACGCATTTTCAACCAAAATGGCCCGAGTAAGGCCATTTTGACTACTAGGATGCCTATTTCCTACATTTCTTGTCCAGTGAACTCATAAATAGTCATAACATGTCTTTATCACTTATTTATAGATGGCCAAGGCTTGAAATGACAATAAAATAGCAATTCAGAGGTGTTAAAACGCATTTTCAACCAAAATGGCCCGAGTAAGGCCATTTTGCCTACTAGGATGTCTATTTCTCACATTTCTTGTCTAGTGAACTCATAAAAAGTCATAAAATGTCTTTATCACTTATTTATAGATGGCCAAGGGTTGAAATGACAAAAAAATATCAATTAAGGGGTTTTAGAACGCATTTTCAACCAAAATGGCCCGAGTAAGGCCATTTTGACTACTAGGATGCCTATTCCCTACATTTCTTGTCCAGTGAACTCATAAATACTCATAAAATGTCTTTATCACTTATTTATAGATGTCCAAGGTTTGAAATGACAATAAAACAGCAATTTAGAGGTGTTAGAACGCATTTTCAACCAAAATAGCCCGAGTAAGGCCATTTTGACTACTAGGATGCCTATTTCCTACATTTCTTGTCCAGTGAACTCATAAATAGTCATAACATGTCTTTATCACATATTTATAGATGGCCAAGGCTTGAAATGACAATAAAATAGCAATTCAGAGGTGTTAGAACGCATTTTCAACCAAAATAGCCCGAGTAAGACCATTTTGACTACTAGGATGCCTATTTCCTACATTTCTTGTCTAGTGAACTCATAAATAGTCATAACATGTCTTTATAACTTATTTATAGATTGCCAAGTCTTGAAATTATTAGAAAATAGCAATTAACGGGTTTTAGAACACATTTTCAACCAAAATGGCCCGAGTAAGGTCATTTTGACTACTAGGATGACTATTTCCTACATTTCTTAACTAGTGAACTCATAAAAATTCATAAAATGTCTTTATCAATTATTTATAGATGGAAAAGGCTTGAAATTACAAGAAAATAGCAATTAAGGGGTTTTAGAACGCATTTTCAACCAAAATTGCCCGAGTAAGGCCATTTTGACTACTAGGATGCCTATTTCCTACATTTCTTCTCTAGTGAACTCATAAATAGTCATAAAATGTCTTTATCACTTACTTATAGATTTCCAAGGCTTGAAATGACAAAAAAATAGCAATTCAGAGGTTTTAGAACGCATTTTCAACCAAAATGGCCCGAGTAAGGCCATTTTGACTACTAGGATGACTATTTCCTACATTTCTTGTCTAGTGAATTCATAAATAGTCATAAAATGTCTTTATCACTTAATTATACATGGCCAAGGCTTGAAATGACAAAACAATATCAATTAAGGGGTTTTAGAACGCATTTTCAACCAAAATGGCCCGAGTAAGGCCATTTTGAGTACTGAGATGCCTATTTCCTACATTTCTTATCTTGTGAACACATTAATAGTAATAGCATGTCTTTATCACTTATTTATAGATGTAAAAGGCTTGAAATTACGAGAAAATAGCAATTAAGGAGTTTTAGAATGATTTTCAACCAAAATGGCCCGAGTAAGGCCATTTTGACTACTAGGATGCCTATTTCCTACATTTCTTGTCTAATGAAATCATAAATAGTCATAACATGTCTTTATCACTTTTTAATAGATGGTCAAGGCTTTAAAATTCAAAAAAATAACATTTAAGGGGTTTTAGAACGCATTTTCAACCAAAATGGTCCGAGTAAGACCATTTTGAATATTAGGATGCCTATTTCCGACATTTTTTGTCTAGTGAACTCAGAAACAGTCATAACATGTCTTTATCACTTATTTATAGATGGCCAAGGCTTGAAATTACAAGAAAATAGCATTAAGGAGTTTTAGAACGCATTTTCCACCAAAATGGCCCGAGTAAGGCCATTTTCACTACTAGGTGGCCTATTTCCTACATGTCTTGTCTAGTGAACTCATAAAAACTCATAAAATGTCTTGATCACTTATTTATAGATGGTCAAGGCTTGAAACTACAAGAAAATAGCAATTAAGGGGTTTTAGAACGCATTTTCAACCAAAATAGCCCGAGTAAGGCCATTTTGCCTACTAGGATGTCTATTTCTCACATTTCTTGTCTAGTGAACTCATAAAAAGTCATAAAATGTCTTTATCACTTATTTATAGATGGCCAAGGGTTGAAATGAAAAAAAAATATCAATTAAGGGGTTTTAGAACGCATTTTCAACCAAAATGGCCCGAGTAAGGCCATTTTGACTACAAGGATGCCTATTTCCTACAATTCTTGTCTTGTGAACTCATAAATAGTCATAACATGTATTTATAACTTATTTAAAGATGGCCAAGGCTTGAAATTACAAGAAAACAACAATTAAGGGGTTTTAGAACGCATTTTCAACCAAAATGGCCCGAGTAAGGCCATTTTGACTACTAGGATGCCTATTTCCTACATTTCTTGTCTAGAGAACTCATAAATAGTCATAACTTGTCTTTATCACTTATTTATAGATGACCAAGGCTTGAAATGACAAAAAAATAGAAATTAAGAGGTTTTAGATCGCATTTTCAACCAAAATGGCCCAAGTAAGGTCATTTTGACTACTAGGATGCCTATTTCCTACATTTCTTGTCTAGGGAACTCATAAATAGTCATAACATGTCTTTATAACTTATTTATAGATGGCCAAGGCTTGAAATTACAAGAAAATAGCAATTAACGTGATTTAGAACACATTTTCAACCAAAATGGCCCGAGTAAGGCCATTTTGACTACTAGGATGCCTATTTCCTACATTTCTTGTCTAGTGAACTCATAAATAGTCATAACATGTCTTTATCACTTTTTTTTAGATGACCAAGGCTTGAAATTACAAGAAAATAGCCATTAAGGAGTTTTAGAATGCATTTTCCACCAAAATGGCCCAAGTAAGGCCATTTTCACCACTTGGTGGCCTATTTCCTACATGTCTTGTCTAGTGAACTCATAAAAACTCTTAAAATGTCTTGATAACTTATTTATAGATGGCCAAGGCTTTAAATTACAAGAAAATAGCAATTCAGGGGTTTTAGAACGCATTTTCAACAAAAATAGCCCGAGTAAGGCCATTTTGACTACTAGGATGTCTATTTCCTACATTTCTTTTCTAGTGAACTCATAAAAAGTCATAAAATGTCTTTATCACATATTTATACATGTCCAAGGCTTGAAATGACAAAAAAATATCAATTAAGGGGTTTTAGAACGCATTTTCAACCAAAATGGCCCGAGTAAGGCCATTTTGACTACAAGGATGCCTATTTCCTACAATTCTTGCCTTGTGAACTCATAAATAGTCATAATATGTATTTATAACTTATTTAAAGATGGCCAAGGCTTGAAATTACAAGAATATAGCAATTAAGGTGTTTTAGAACGCAATTTAAACCAAAATGGCCCGAGTAAGGCCATTTTGACTACTAGGATGCCTATTTCCTTTATTTCTTGTCTAGTGAACTCATAAATAGACATAACATGTCTTTATCACTTATTCATAGATGGTCAAGGCTTGAAATTACAAAAAAATAACATTTAAGGGGTTTTAGAACGCATTTTCAACCAAAATGGCCCGAGTAAGGCCATTTTGAATGTTAGGATGCCTATTTCCGACATTTTTTGTCTAGTGAACTCATAAACAGTCATAACATGTCTTTATCACTTATTTATAGATGGCCAAGGCTTGAAATTACAAGAAAATAGCCATTAAGGAGTTTTAGAACGCATTTTCCACAAAAATGGCCCGAGTAAGGCCATTTTCACTACTAGGTGGCCTATTTCCTACATGTCTTGTCTAGTGAACTCATAAAAACTCATAAAATGTCTTGATCACTTATTTATAGATGGTCAAGGCTTGAAATTACAAGAAAATTGCAATTAAGGGGTTTTAGAACGCATTTTCAACCAAAATAGCCCGAGTAAGGCCATTTTGCCTACTAGGATGTCTATTTCCTACATTTCTTGTCCAGTGAACTCATAAATAGTCATAACATGTATTTATAACTTATTTAAAGATGTCCAAGGCTTGAAATTACAAGAAAATAGCAATTAAGGGGTTTTAGAACGCATTTTCAACCAAAATGGCCCGAGTAAGGCCATTTTGACTACTAGGATGCCTATTTCCTACATTTCTTGTCCAGTGAACTCATAAATAGTCATAACATGTCTTTATCACTTATTTATAGATGGCCAAGGCTTGAAATGACAATAAAATAGCAATTCAGAGGTGTTTAAAACGCATTTTCAACCAAAATGGCCCGAGTAAGGCCATTTTGACTACTAGGATGCCTTTTCCTACATTTCTTGTCTAGTGAACTCATAAATAGTCATAACATGTCTTTATAACATATTTATAGATTTCCAAGTCTTGAAATTACAAGAAAATAGCAATTAACGGGTTTTTAGAACACATTTTCAACCAAAATGGCCCGAGTAAGGTCATTTTGACTACTAGGATGACTATTTCCTACATTTCTTAACTAGTGAACTCATAAAAAGTCATAAAATGTCTTTATCAATTATTTATAGATGGAAAAGGCTTGAAATTACAAGAAAATAGCAATTAAGGGGTTTTAGAACGCATTTTCAACCAAAATGGCCCAAGTAAGGCCATTTTGACTACTAGGATGCCTATTTCCTACATTTCTTCTCTAGTGAACTCATAAATAGTCATAAAATGTCTTTATCACTTACTTATAGATGTCCAAGGCTTGAAATGACAAAAAAATAGCAATTCAGAGGTTTTAGAACGCATTTTCAACCAAAATGGCCCGAGTAAGGCCATTTTGACTACTAGGATGACTATTTCCTACATTTCTTGTCTAGTGAATTCATAAATAGTCATAAAAAGTCTTTATCACTTAATTATACATGGCCAAGGCTTGAAATGACAAAAAAATATCAATTAAGGGGTTTTAGAACGCATTTTCAACCAAAATGGCCCGAGTAAGGCCATTTTGAGTACTGAGATGCCTATTTCCTACATTTCTTGCCTTGTGAACTCATAAATAGTCATAACATGTATTTATAACTTATTTAAAGATGGCCAAGGCTTGAAATTACAAGAATATAGCAATTAAGGTGTTTTAGAACGCAATTTCAACCAAAATGGCCCGAGTAAGGCCATTTTGACTACTAGGATGCCTATTTCCTTTATTTCTTGTCTAGTGAACTCATAAATAGACATAACATTTCTTTATCACTTATTCATAGATGGTCAAGGCTTGAAATTACAAAAAAATAACATTTAAGGGGTTTTAGAACGCAATTTCAACCAAAATGGCCCGAGTAAGGCCATTTTGAATGTTAGGATGCCTATTTCCGACATTTTTTGTCTAGTGAACTCATAAACAGTCATAACATGTCTTTATCACTTATTTATAGATGGCCAAGGCTTGAAATTACAAGAAAATAGCCATTAAGGAGTTTTAGAACGCATTTTCCACAAAAATGGCCCGAGTAAGGCCATTTTCACTACTAGGTGGCCTATTTCCTACATGTCTTGTCTAGTGAACTCATAAAAACTCATAAAATGTCATGATCACTTATTTATAGATGGTCAAGGCTTGAAATTACAAGAAAATTGCAATTAAGGGGTTTTAGAACGCATTTTCAACCAAAATAGCCCGAGTAAGGCCATTTTGCCTACTAGGATGTCTATTTCCCACATTTCTTGTCTAGTGAACTCATAAAAAGTCATAAAATGTCTTTATCACTTATTTATAGATGGCCAAGGCTTGAAATGACAAAAAAATATCAATTAAGGGGTTTTAGAACGCATTTTCAACCAAAATGGCCTGAGTAAGGCCATTTTGACTACAAGGATGCCTATTTCCTACAATTCTTGTCTTGTGAACTCATGAATAGTCATAACATGTATTTATAACTTATTTAAAGATGGCCAAGGCTTGAAATTACAAGAAAATAGCAATTAAGGGGTTTTAGAACGCATTTTCAACCAAAATGGCCCGAGTAAGACCATTTTGACTACTAGGATGCCTATTTCCTACATTTCTTGTCCAGTGAACTCATAAATAGTCATAACATGTCTTTATCAATTATTTATAGATGGACAAGGCTTGAAATGACAATAAAATAGCAATTCAGAGGTGTTAGAACGCATTTTCAACCAAAATAGCCCGAGTAAGGCCATTTTGACTACTAGGATGCCTATTTCCTATATTTCTTGTCTAGTGAACTCATAAATAGTCATAACATGTCTTTATAAATTATTTATAGATGTTCAAGGCTTGAAATTACAAGAAAATTGCAATTAAGGGGTTTTAGAACGTATTTTCAACAAAAATAGCCCGAGTAAGGCCATTTTGCCTACTAGGATGTCTATTTCCACATTTCTTGTCTAGTGAACTCATAAAAAGTCATAAAATGTCTTTATCAATTATTTATAGATGGAAAAGGCTTGAAATTACAAGAAAATAGCAATTAAGGGGTTTTAGCACGCATTTTCAACCAAAAATGGCCCGAGTAAGGCCATTTTGACTACTAGGATGCCTATTTCCTACATTTCTTCTCTAGTGAACTCATAAATAGTCATAAAATGTCTTTATCACTTACTTATAGATGTCCAAGGCTTGAAATGACAAAAAAATAGCAATTCAGAGGTTTTAGAACGCATTTTCAACCAAAATGGCCCGAGTAAGACCATTTTGACTACTAGGATGCCTATTTCCGACATTTTTTGTCTAGTGAACCCATAAACAGTCATAACATGTCTTTATCACTTATTTATAGATGGCCAAGTCTTGAAATTACAAGAAAATAGCCATTAAGGAGTTTTAGAATGCATTTTCCACAAAAATGGCCCGAGTAAGGCCATTTTCACTACTAGGTGGCCTATTTCCTACATGTCTTGTCTAGTGAACTCATAAAACTCATAAAATGTCTTGATCACTTATTTATAGATGTTCAAGGCTTGAAATTACAAGAAAATTGCAATTAAGGGGTTTTAGAACGCATTTTCAACAAAAATAGCCCGAGTAAGGCCATTTTGCCTACTAGGATGTCTATTTCCCACATTTCTTGTCTAGTGAACTCATAAAAAGTCATAAAATGTCTTTATCAATTATTTATAGATGGAAAAGGCTTGAAATTACAAGAAAATAGCAATTAAGGGGTTTTAGAACGCATTTTCAACCAAAATGGCCCGAGTAAGGCCATTTTGACTACTAGGATGCCTATTTCCTACATTTCTTCTCTAGTGAACTCATAAATAGTCATAAAATGTCTTTATCACTTACTTATAGATGTCCAAGGCTTGAAATGACAAAAAAATAGCAATTCAGAGGTTTTAGAACGCATTTTCAACCAAAATGGCCCGAGTAAGGCCATTTTGACTACTAGGATGACTATTTCCTACATTTCTTGTCTAGTGAATTCATAAATAGTCATAACATGTCTTTATCACTTAATTATACATGGCCAAGGCTTGAAATGACAAAAAAATATCAATTAAGGGGTTTTAGAACGCATTTTCAACCAAAATGGCCCGAGTAAGGCCATTTTGAGTACTGAGATGCCTATTTCCTACATTTCTTGTCTTGTGAACTCATTAATAGTAATAACATGTCTTTATCACTTATTTATAGATTTAAAAGGCTTGAAATTACGAGAAAAATAGCAATTAAGGAGTTTTAGAATGATTTTCAACCAAAATGGCCCGAGTAAGGCCATTTTGACTACTAGGATGCCTATTTCCTACATTTCTTGTCTAATGAAATCATAAATAGTTATAACATGTCTTTATCACTTATTTATAGATGGTCAAGGCTTGAAAATTCAAAAAAATAACATTTAAGGGGTTTTAGAACGCATTTTCAACCAAAATGGCCCGAGTAAGGCCATTTTGAATGTTAGGATGCCTATTTCCGACATTTTTTGTCTAGTGAACTCATAAACAGTCATAACATGTCTTTATCACTTATTTATAGATGGCCAAGTCTTGAAATTACAAGAAAATAGCCATTATGGAGTTTTAGAAAGCATTTTCCACAAAAATGGCCCGAGTAAGGCCATTTTCACTACTAGGTGGCCTATTTCCTACATGTCTTGTCTAGTGAACTCATAAAAACTCATAAAATGTCTTGATCACTTATTTATAGATGGTCAAGGCTTGAAATTACAAGAAAATTGCAATTAAGGGGTTTTAGAACGCATTTTCAACCAAAATAGCCCGAGTAAGGCCATTTTGCCTACTAGGATGTCTATTTCCCACATTTCTTGTCTAGTGAACTCATAAAAAGTCATAAAATGTCTTTATCACTTATTTATAGATGGCCAAGGCTTGAAATGACAAAAAAATATCAATTAAGGGTTTTAGAACGCATTTTCTACCAAAATGGCCCGAGTAAGGCCATTTTGACTACAAGGATGCCTATTTCCTACAATTCTAGTCTTTTGAACTCATGAATAGTCATAACATGTATTTATAACTTATTTAAAGATGGCCAAGGCTTGAAATTACAAGAAAATAGCAATTAAGGGGTTTTATAACGCATTTTCAACCAAAATGGCCCGAGTAAGGCCATTTTGTTTACTAGGATGCCTATTTCCTACATTTCTTGTCCAGTGAACTCATAAATAGTCATAACATGTCTTTATCACTTATTTATAGATGTACAAGGCTTGAAATGACAATAAAATAGCAATTCAGAGGTGTTAGAACGCATTTTCAACCAAAATAGCCCGAGTAAGGCCATTTTGACTACTAGGATGCCTATTTCCTACATTTCTTGTCTAGTGAACTCATAAATAGTCATAACATGTCTTTATAACTTATTTATAGATTGCCAAGTCTTGAAATTACAAGAAAATAGCAATTAACGGGTTTAAGAACACATTTTCAACCAAAATGGCCCGAGTAAGGTCCATTTTGACTACTAGGATGACTATTTTCCTACATTTCTTAACTAGTGAACTCATAAAAAGTCATAAAATGTCTATATTAATTATTTATAGATTGAAAAGGCTTGAAATTACAAGAAAATAGCAATTAAGGGGTTTTAGAACGCATTTTCAACCAAAATAGCCCGAGTAAGGCCATTTTGCTACTAGGATGTCTATTTCCCACATTTCTTGTCTAGTGAACTCATAAAAAGTCATAAAATGTCTTTATCAATTATTTATAGATGGAAAAGGCTTGAAATTACAAGAAATTAACAATTAAGGGGTTTTAGAACGCATTTTCAACCAAAATGGCCCGAGTAAGGCCATTTTGACTACTAGGATGCCTATTTCCTACATTTCTTCTCTAGTGAACTCATAAATAGTCATAAAATGTCTTTATCACTTACTTATAGATGTCCAAGGCTTGAAATGACAAAAAAATAGCAATTCAGAGGTTTTAGAACGCATTTTCAACCAAAATGGCCCGAGTAAGGCCATTTTGACTACTAGGATGACTACTTCCTACATTTCTTGTCTAGTGAATTCATAAATAGTCATAACATGTTTTTATCACTTAATTATACATGGCCAAGGCTTGAAATGACAAAAAAATATCAATTAAGGGGTTTTAGAACGCATTTTCAACCAAAATGGCCCGAGTAAGGCCATTTTGACTACTAGGATGACTATTTCCTACATTTCTTGTCTAGTGAATTCATAAATAGTCATAACATGTCTTTATCACTTAATTATACATGGCCAAGGCTTGAAATGACAAAAAAATATCAATTAAGGGGTTTTAGAACGCATTTTCAACCAAAATGGCCCGAGTAAGGCCATTTTGAGTACTGAGATGCCTATTTCCTACATTTCTTGTCTTGTGAACTCATTAATAGTAATAACATGTCTTTATCACTTATTTATATATGTAAAAGGCTTGAAATTACGAGAAAATAGCAATTAAGGAGTTTTAGAATGATTTTCAACCAAAATGGCCCGAGTAAGGCCATTTTGACTACTAGGATGCCTATTTCCTACATTTCTTGTCTAATGAAATCATAAATAGTCATAACATGTCTTTATCACTTATTTATAGATGGTCAAGGCTTGAAAATTCAAAAAAATAACATTTAAGGGGTTTTAGAACGCATTTTCAACCAAAATGGCCCGAGTAGGCCATTTTGAATGTTAGGATGCCTATTTCCGACATTTTTGTCTAGTGAACTCATAAACAGTCATAACATGTCTTTATCACTTATTTATAGATGGCCAAGTCTTGAAATTACAAGAAAATAGCCATTAAGGAGTTTTAGAATGCATTTTCCACAAAAATGGCCCGAGTAAGGCCATTTTCACTACTAGGTGGCCTATTTCCTACATGTCTTGTCTAGTGAACTCATAAAAACTCATAAAAATGTCTTGATCACTTATTTATAGATGTTCAAGGCTTGAAATTACAAGAAAATTGCAATTAAGGGGTTTTAGAACGCATTTTCAACAAAAATAGCCCGAGTAAGGCCATTTTGCCTACTAGGATGTCTATTTCCACATTTCTTGTCTAGTGAACTCATAAAAAGTCATAAAATGTCTTTATCAATTATTTATAGATGGAAAAGGCTTGAAATTACAAGAAAAATAGCAATTAAGGGGTTTTAGAACGCATTTTCAACCAAAATGGCCCGAGTAAGGCCATTTTGACTACTAGGATGCCTATTTCCTACATTTCTTCTCTAGTGAACTCATAAATAGTCATAAAATGTCTTTATCACTTACTTATAGATGTCCAAGGCTTGAAATTGACAAAAAAATAGCAATTCAAGGTTTTAGAACGCATTTTCAACCAAAATGGCCCGAGTAAGGCCATTTTGACTACTAGGATGACTATTTCCTACATTTCTTGTCTAGTGAATTCATAAATAGTCATAACATGTCTTTATCACTTAATTATAAATGGCCAAGGCTTGAAATGACAAAAAAATATCAATTAAGGGGTTTTAGAACGCATTTTCAACCAAAATGGCCCGAGTAAGGCCATTTTGACTACTGAGATGCCTATTTCCTACATTTCTTGTCTAGTGAACTCATTAATAGTAATAACATGTCTTTATCACTTATTTATAGATGTCAAAGGCTTGAAATTACAAGAAAATAGCAATTAAGGGTTTTAGAACGCATTTTCAACCAAAATGGCCCGAGTAAGGCCATTTTGACTACTAGGATGCCTATTTCCTACATTTCTTGTCTATGAAATCATAAATAGTCATAACATGTCTTTATCACTTATTTATAGATGGTCAAGGCTTGAAATTCAAAAAAATAACATTAAGGGGTTTTAGAACGCATTTTCAACAAAAATGGCCCGAGTAAGGCCATTTTGAATGTTAGGATGCCTATTTCCGACATTTTTGTCTAGTGAACTCATAAACAGTCATAACATGTCTTTATCACTTATTTATAGATGGCCAAGTCTTGAAATTACAAGAAAATAGCCATTAAGGAGTTTTAGAACGCATTTTCAACAAAAATGGCCCGAGTAAGGCCATTTTCACTACTAGGTGCCTATTTCCTACATGTCTTGTCTAGTGAACTCATAAAAACTCATAAAATGTCTTGATCACTTATTTATAGATGGATCAAGGCTTGAAATTACAAGAAAATTGCAATTAAGGGGTTTTAGAACGCATTTTCAACCAAAAATGCCCGAGTAAGGCCATTTTGCCTACAAGGATGCCTATTTCCCACATTTCTTGTCTAGTGAACTCATAAAAAGTCATAAAATGTCTTTATCACTTATTTATAGATGGACCAAGGCTTGAAATGACAAAAAAATATCAATTAAGGGGTTTTAGAACGCATTTTCAACCAAAATGGCCCGAGTAAGGCCATTTTGACTACTAAGGATGCCTATTTCCTACAATTCTTGTCTAGTGAACTCATAAATAGTCATAACATGTCTTTATCACTTATTTAAAGATGGCCAAGGCTTGAAATTACAAGAAAAATAGCAATTAAGGGGTTTTAGAACGCATTTTCAACCAAAATGGCCCGAGTAAGGCCATTTTGACTACTAGGATGCCTATTTCCTACATTTCTTGTCTAGATGAACTCATAAATAGTCATAACATGTCTTTATCACTTATTTATAGATGGTCCAAGGCTTGAAATGACAAAAAAATAGCAATTCAGAGGTTTTAGAACGCATTTTCAACCAAAATGCCCGAGTAAGGCCATTTTGACTACTAGGATGCCTATTTCCTACATTTCTTGTCTAGTGAACTCATAAATAGTCATAAACATGTCTTTATAACTTATTTATAGATGGCCAAGGCTTGAAATTACAAAGAAAATAGCAATTCAAGGTTTAAACGCATTTTCAAACCAAAATAGCCCGAGTAAGGCCATTTTGACTACTAGGATGCCTTTTCCTACATTTCTTGTCTAGTGAACTCATAAATAGTCATAACATGTCTTTATAACTTATTTATAGATGCCAAGCTTGAAATTACAAAGAAAATAACAATTAAGGGTTTTTAGAACACATTTTCAACCAAAATGGCCCGAGTAAGGCCATTTTGACTACTAGGATGACTATTTCCTACATTTCTTGTCTAGTGAACTCATAAATAGTCATAACATGTCTTTATCACTTATTTATAGATGGCCAAGGCTTGAAATGACAAAAAAATAGCAATTAAGGGGTTTTAGAACGCATTTTCAACCAAAATGGCCCGAGTAAGGCCATTTTGACTACTGAGATGCCTATTTCCTACATTTCTTGTCTAGTGAACTCATTAAATAGTCATAACATGTCTTTATCACTTATTTATAGATGTCAAAGGCTTGAAAATTACAAGAAAATAGCAATTAAGGAGTTTTAGAACGCATTTTCAACCAAAATGGCCCGAGTAAGGCCATTTTGACTACTAGGATGTCCTATTTCCTACATTTCTTGTCTAATGAAATCATAAATAGTCATAAAATGTCTTTATCACTTATTTATAGATGGTCAAGGCTTGAAAATTACAAAAAAATAACAATTAAGGGGTTTTAGAACGCATTTTCAACCAAAATGGCCCCGAGTAAGGCCATTTTGACTACTAGGATGCCTATTTCCTACATTTTTGTCTAGTGAACTCATAAATAGTCATAACATGTCTTTATCACTTATTTATAGATGGCCAAGGCTTGAAATTACAAGAAAATAGCAATTAAAGAGTTTTAGAACGCATTTTCACAAAAATGGCCCGAGTAAGGCCATTTTGACTACTAGGTGCCTATTTCCTACATGTCTTGTCTAGTGAACTCATAAATACTCATAAAATGTCTTATCACTTATTTATAGATGGTCAAGGCTTGAAATTACAAAAAAATAGCAATTACAGAGGTTTTAGAACGCATTTTCAACCAAAATAGGCCCGAGTAAGGCCATTTTGACTACTAGGATGCCTATTTCCTACATTTCTTGTCTAGTGAACTCATAAAAAGTCATAAAATGTCTTTATCACTTATTTATAGATGGCCAAGGCTTGAAATTACAAAAAAATAGCAATTAAGGGTTTTAGAACGCATTTTCAACCAAAAATGGCCCGAGTAAGGCCATTTTGACTACTAGGATGCCTATTTCCTACAATTTCTTGTCTAGTGAACTCATAAATAGTCATAAAATGTCTTTATCAACTTATTTATAGATGGCAAAGGCTTGAAATTACAAGAAAATAGCAATTAAGGGGTTTTAGAACGCATTTTCAACAAAATGGCCCGAGTAAGGCCATTTTGACTACTAGGATGCCCTATTTCCTACATTTCTTGTCCAGTGAACTCATAAATAGTCATAACATGTCTTTATCACTTATTTATAGATGTCCAAGGCTTGAAATTGACAAATAAAATAGCAATTCAGAGGTTTTAGAACGCATTTTCAACCAAAATAGCCCGAGTAAGGCCATTTTGACTACTAGGATGCCTATTCCTACATTTCTTGTCTAGTGAACTCATAAATAGTCATAACATGTCTTTATAACTTATTTATAGATTGCAAAGTCTTGAAATTACAAAGAAATAGCAATTAACGGGTTTTAGAACACATTTTCAACCAAAATGGCCCGAGTAAGGTCCATTTTAACTACTAGGATGCCTATTTCCTACATTTCTTATCTAGTGAACTCATAAAATGTCATCAAATGTCTTTATCATTATTTATAGATGGAAAAGGCTTCAAATTACAAGAAAATAGCAATTAAGGGGTTTTAGAACGCATTTTCAACCAAAATGGCCCGAGTAAGGCCATTTTGACTACTAGGATGACTATTTTCCTACATTTCCTTGTCTAGTGAATCATAAATAGTCATAACATGTCTTTATCACTTAATTATAGATGGTCAAGGCTTGAAATTACAAAAAAATAACATTTAAGGGGTTTTAGAACGCATTTTTCAACCAAAATGGCCCGAGTAAGGCCATTTTGACTGTTAGGATGCCTATTTCCTGACATTTCTTTGTCTAGTGAACTCATAAACAGTCATAACATGTCTTTATCACTTATTTATAGATGTCCAAGGCTTGAAATTACAAGAAAATAGCAATTAAGGGGTTTTAGAACGCATTTCAACCAAAATGGCCTGAGTAAAGGCCATTTTGAGTACTAGGATAACTATTTCCTACATTTCTTGTCTAGTGAACTCATAAATAGTAATAACATGTCTTTATCACTTATTTATAGATGGCAAAGGCTTAGAAATTACGAAAAAATAGCAATTAAGGGGTAATAGAACGCATTTTCAACCAAAATGGCCCGAGTAAGGCCATTTTGACTACTAGGATTGCCTATTTCCTACATTTCTTGCCTAGTGAACGCATAATTAGTCATAAAATGTCTTTTATCACTTATTTATAGATGGCCAAGGCTTGAAATGACAAAAAAACATAGCAATTAAGGTTTTTAGAACGCATTTTCAACCAAAATGGCCCGAGTAAGGCCATTTTGACTACTAGGATGCCTATTTTCCTATCATTTCTTTTCTAGTGAACTCTAAATAGTCATAACATGTCTTTATCACTTATTTATAGATGGTCAAGGCTTGAAATTACATAAAAAATAACATTTAAGGGGTTTTAGAACGCATTTTCAACCAAAATGGCCCGAGTAAGGCCATTTTGACTATTAGGATGCCTATTTCCAACATTTTTTGTCTAGTGAACTCATAAATAGTCATAACATGTATTTATCACTTATTTATAGATGGCCAAGGCTTGAAATTACAAGATAATAGCAATTAAGGGGTCATAGAAGCAATTTCAACCAAAATGGCCCGAGTAAGGCCATTTTGACTACTAGGATGCCTATTTCCTACATTTCTTGTCTAGTGAACTCATAAAATAGTCATAACATGTCTTTATCACTTATTTATAGATGGCCAAGGCTTGAAATTACAAGAAAATAGCAATTAAGGGTTTTAGAACGCATTTTCAACCAAAATGGCCCGAGTAAGGCCATTTTGACTACTAGGATGTCTATTTCCTACATTTCTTGTCTAGTGAACTCATAAATAGTCATAAAATGTCTTTATCACTTATTTATAGATGGTCAAGTCTTGAAATTACAAAAAAATACAATTAAGGGGTTTTAGAACCGCATTTTTCAACCAAAATGGCCCGAGTAAGGCCATTTTGACTACTAGGATGCCTATTTCCTACATTTCTTGTCTAGTGAACTCATAAATAGTCATAAAATGTCTTTATCACTTATTTATAGATGGAAAAGGCTTGAAATTACAAGAAAATAGCAATTAAGGGGTTTTAGAACGCATTTTCAACCAAAATGGCCCGAGTAAGGCCATTTTGACTACTAGGATGCCATTTCCTACATTTCTTGTCTAGTGAATCATAAATAGTCATAACATGTCTTTATAACTTATTTATATAGAGTTCAAGGCTTGAAATTGACAAAAAATAGCAATTAATGGTGTTTAGAACGCATTTCAACCAAAATGGCCCGAGTAATGGCCATTTTGACTACTAGGATGCCTATTTCCTACATTTCTTGTCTAATGAAATCATAAATAGTCATAACATGTCTTTATTCACTTATTTATAGATGGTCAAGGCTTGAAATTACAAGAAAATAGCAATTAAGGGGTTTTAGAACGCATTTTCAACCAAAATGGCCCGAGTAAGGCCATTTTGAGTACTAGGATGCCTATTTCCTACATTTCTTGTCTAGTGAACTCATAAATAGTCATAAAATGTCTTTATCACTTATTTATAGATGGAAAAGGCTTGAAATTACGAGAAAATAGCAATTAAGGGGTTTTAGAACGCATTTTCAACACAAAATGGCCCGAGTAAGGCCATTTTGACTACTAGGATGCCCATTTCCTACATTTCTTTCTAGTGAACTTCATAAATAGTCATAAACATGTCTTTATCACTTATTTATAGATGTCCAAGGCTTGAAATTACAAGAAAATAGCAATTAAGAGGTTTTAGAACGCATTTTCAACCAAAATGGCCCGAGTAGGCCATTTTGACTACTAGGATGTCCAATTTCCTACATTTTTGTCTAGTGAACTCATAAATAGTCATAACATGTCCTTTATCACTTATTTATAGATGGTCAAGGCTTGAAATTACAAGAAAATAGCAATTAATGGGTTTTAGAACGCATTTTCAACCAAAATGGCCCGAGTAAGGCCATTTTGACTACTAGGATGCCTATTTCCTACATTTCTTGTCTAGTGAACTCATAAATAGTCATAACATGTCTTTGATCACTTATTTATAGATGGTCAAGGCTTGAAATTACAAAAAAATAGCAATTAAGGGTTTTAGAACGCATTTTCAACCAAAATAGGCCCGAGTAAGGCCATTTTGACTACTAGGATGTCTATTTCCTACATTTCTTGTCTAGTGAACTCATAAAATAGTCATAACATTGTCGTTATCACTTATTTATAGATGGCCAAGGCTTTGAAATGACAAAAAAAATAGCAATTCAGAGGTTTTAGAACGCATTTTTCAACCAAAATGGCCCGAGTAAGGCCATTTTGACTACTAGGATGCCTATTTCCTACATTTCTTAGCTAGTGAACTCATAAAATAGTCATAAAATGTCTTTATCACTTATTTATAGATGGACAAGGCTTGAAATTACAAGAAAATAGCAATTAAGGGGTTTTTAGAAACGCATTTTCAACCAAAATGGCCCGAGTAAGGCCATTTTGACTACTAGGATGCCTATTTCCTACATTTTCTTGTCTAGTGAACTCATAAATAGTCATAAACATGTCTTTATCACTTATTTATAGATGGAAAAGGCTTGAAATTACGAGAAAATAGCAATTAAGGGGTTTTAGAACGCATTTTCAACAAAATGGCCCGAGCAAGGCCATTTTGACTACTAGGATGCCCATTTCCTACATATTATTTCTAGTGAATTCATAAATAGTCATAACATGTCTTTATCACTTATTTATAGATGTACAAGGCTTGAAATTACAAGAAAAATAGCAATTATGGGGTTTTAGAACGCATTTTCAACCAAAATGGCCCGAGTAAGGCCATTTTGACTACTAGGATGCCTATTTCCTACATTTCTTGTCTTAGTGAACTCATAAATAGTCATAACATGTCTTTATCACTTATTTATAGATGGTCAAGGCTTGAAATTACAAAAAAATAAGCAATTAAGGGTTTTAGAACGCATTTTCAACCAAAATGGCCCGAGTAAGGCCATTTTGACTACTAGGATGCCTATTTCCTACATTTCTTGTCTAGTGAACTCATAAATAGTCATAACATTCTTTATCACTTATATAGATGGCAGCTTGAATTAAAAAAAATACATTAAGTTTTAGAAGCTTTTCAAAAAATGCCCGAGTAAGGCCATTTTGAATATTAGATGCTATTTCTACATTTTTGTCTAGTGAACTCATAAAAAGTCATAAAATGTCTTATCATTATTTATAGATGGCAAGGTTGAAAATACAAAAAATAGCAATTAAGGAGGTTTTAGAACGCATTTTCAACCAAAATGGCCCGAGTAAGGCCATTTTGACTACTAGGATGCTATTTCCTACATTTCTTGTCTAGTGAACTCATAAAAAGTCATAACATGTCTTTATCACTTATTTATAGATGGACAAGGCTTTGAAATTACAAGAAAATAGCAATTAAGGGGTTTTAGAACGCATTTTCAACCAAAATGGCCCGAGTAAGGCCATTTTGACTACTAGGATGCCTATTTCCTACATTTCTTGTCTAGTGAACTCATAAATAGTCATAAACATGTCTTTATCACTTATTTATAGATGGCCAAAGGCTTGAAATTACAAGAAAAATAGCAATTAAGGGGTTTTAGAACGCATTTTCAACCAAAATGGCCCGAGTAAGGCCATTTTGACTACTAGGATGCCATTTCCTACATTTCTTGTCTAGTGAAATCATAAATAGTCATAACATGTCTTTATCACTTATTTATAGATGTCCAAGGCTTGAAATTACAAGAAAAATAGCAATTAGGGGTTTTAGAACGCATTTTCAACCAAAAATGGCCCGAGTAAGGCCATTTTGACTACTAGGATGCCTATTTCCTACATTTTCTTGTCTAGTGAACTCATAAATAGTCATAACATGTCTTTATCACTTATTTATAGATGGACAAGGCTTGAAATTAACAAAAAAAATAGCAATTAAGGGTTTAGAACGCATTTTCAAACCAAAATGGCCCGAGTAAGGCCATTTTGACTACTAGGATGCCTATTCCTACATTTCTTGTCTAGTGAACTCATAAATAGTCATAAAATGTCTTATCACTTATTTATAGATGGCAAGGCTTGAAATGACAAAAAATAGCAATTCAGAGGTTTTAGAACGCATTTTCAACCAAAATGGCCCGAGTAAGGCCATTTTGACTACTAGGATGTCTATTTCCTACATTTCTTGTCTAATGAAATCATAAATAGTCATAAAATGTCTTTAATCACTTATTTATAGATGGTCAAGCCTTGAAATTACAAGAAAATAGCAATTAAGGGGTTTTAGAACGCATTTTCAACCAAAATGGCCCGAGTAAGGCCATTTTGACTACTAGGATGCCTATTTCCTACATTTCTTGTCTAGTGAACTCATAAATAGTCATAAAAATGTCTTTATCACTTATTTATAGATGGAAAAGGCTTGAAATTACGAGAAAATAGCAATTAAGGGGTTTTAGAACGCATTTTCAACAAAATGGCCCGAGCAAGGCCATTTTGACTACTAGGATGCCCATTTCCTACATATTATTTCTAGTGAATTCATAAATAGTCATAACATGTCTTTATCACTTATTTATAGATGTCCAAGGCTTGAAATTACAAGAAAATAGCAATTAATGGGGTTTAGAAACGCATTTTCAACCAAAATGGCCCGATTATGGCCATTTTGACTACTAGGATGCCATTTCCTACATTTCTTGTCTAATGAAATCATAAATAGTCATAACATGTCTTTATCACTTATTTATATATGGTCAATGGCTTGAAATTACAAGAAAATAGCAATTAATGGGTTTAGAACGCAATTTCAAACCAAAATGGCCCGAGTAAGGCCATTTTGACTACTAGGTTGCCTATTTCCTACATTTCTTTTCTATTGAACTCATAATTAGTCCATAACATGTCTTTGTCACTTATTTATAGATGGTCAAGGCTTGAAATTACAAAAAAATAGCAATTAAGGGTTTTTAGAACGCATTTTCAACCAAAATGCCCGAGTAAGGCCATTTTGACTACTAGGATGTCTATTTCCTACATTTCTTGTCTAGTGAACTCATAAATAGTCATAAAATGTCGTTATCACTTATTTATAGATGGCCAAGGCTTGAAATGACAAAAAAAATAGCAATTCAGAGGTTTTAGAACGCATTTTCAACCAAAATGGCCCGAGTAAGGCCATTTTGACTACTAGGATGCCTATTTCCTACATTTCTTGTCTAGTGAACTCATAAATAGTCATAAACATGTCTTTATCACTTATTTATAGATGGCAAGCTTGAAATTACAAGAAAATAGCAATTAAGGGGTTTTAGAACGCATTTTCAACCAAAAATGGCCCGAGTAAGGCCATTTGAGTACTAGGATGCCTATTTCCTACATTTCTTGTCTAGTGAACTCATAAATAGTCATAAAATGTCTTTATCACTTATTTATAGATGGAAAAGGCTTGAAATTACGAGAAAATAGCAATTAAGGGGTTTTAGAACGCATTTTCAACAAAATGGCCCGAGCAAGGCCATTTTGACTACTAGGATGCCCATTTCCTACATATTATTTCTAGTGAATTCATAAATAGTCATAACATGTCTTTATCACTTATTTATAGATGTCCAAGGCTTGAAATTACAAGAAAATAGCAATTATGGGGTTTTAGAACGCATTTTCAACCAAAATGGCCCGAGTAAGGCCATTTTTGACTACTAGGATGCCTATTTCCTACATTTCTTGTCTAGATGAACTCATAAATAGTCATAACATGTCTTTATCACTTATTTATAGATGGACAAGGCTTGAAATGACAAAAAAATAGCCAATTCAGAGGTTTAATAGAACGCATTTTCAACCAAAAATGGCCCGAGTAAGGCCATTTTGACTACTAGGATGCCTATTTCCTACATTTCTTGTCTATGAACTCATAAATAGTCATAAAATGTCGTTATCACTTATTTATAGATGGCCAAGGCTTGAAATGACAAAAAATAGCAATTCAGAGGTTTTAGAACGCATTTTCAACCAAAATGGCCCGAGTAAGGCCATTTTGACTACTAGGATGCCTATTTCCTACATTTCTTGTCTAATGAAATCATAAAATAGTCATAACATGTCTTTATCACTTATTTATAGATGGTCAAGGCTTGAAATTACAAGAAAATAGCAATTAAGGGGTTTTAGAACGCATTTTCAACCAAAATGGCCCGAGTAAGGCCATTTTGACTACTAGGATGCCTATTTCCTACATTTCTTGTCTAGTGAACTCATAAATAGTCATAACATGTCTTTATCACTTATTTATAGATGGAAAAGGCTTGAAATTACGAGAAAATAGCAATTAAGGGGTTTTAGAACGCATTTTCAACAAAAATGGCCCGAGCAAGGCCATTTTGACTACTAGGATGCCCATTTCCTACATATTATTTCTAGTGAATTCATAAATAGTCATAACATGTCTTTATCACTTATTTATAGATGTCCAAGGCTTGAAATTACAAGAAAATAGCAATTATGGGGTTTTAGAACGCATTTTCAACCAAAATGGCCCGAGTAAGGCCATTTTGACTACTAGGATGCCATTTCCTACATTTCTTGTCTAGTGAATCATAAATAGTCATAACATGTCTTTATCACTTATTTATAGATGGTCAAGTGCTTGAAATTACAAGAAAATAGCAATTATGGGTTATAGAACGCATTTTCAACCAAAATGGCCCGAGTAAGGCCATTTTGACTACTAGGATGCCTATTTCCTACATTTCTTGTCTAGTGAACTCATAAAAAGTCATAAATGTCTTTATCACTTATTTATAGATGGACAAGGCTTGAAATGACAAAAAAATAGCAATTAGGGTTTTAGAACGCATTTTCAACCAAAATGGCCCGAGTAAGGCCATTTTGACTACTAGGATGCCTATTTCCTACATTTCTTGTCTAATGAACTCATAAATAGTCATAAACATGTCTTTATCACTTATTTATAGATGGCAAGGCTTGAAATGACAAAAAATAGCAATTCAGAGGTTTTAGAACGCATTTTCAACCAAAATGGCCCGAGTAAGGCCATTTTGACTACTAGGATGCCTATTTCCTACATTTCTTGTCTAGTGAACTCATAAATAGTCATAACATGTCTTTATCACTTATTTATAGATGTCAAGGCTTGAAATTACAAGAAAAATAGCAATTAAGGGTTTTAGAACGCATTTTCAACCAAAATGGCCCGAGTAAGGCCATTTTGACTACTAGGATGCCTATTTCCTACATTTCTTGTCTAGTGAACTCATAAATAGTCATAACATGTCTTTATCACTTATTTATAGATGGACAAGGCTTGAAATTACAAGAAAATAGCAATTAAGGGGTTTTAGAACGCATTTTCAACCAAAATGGCCCGAGCAAGGCCATTTTGACTACTAGGATGCCTATTTCCTACATTTCTTGTCTAGTGAATTCATAAATAGTCATAACATGTCTTTATCACTTATTTATAGATGTCCAAGGCTTGAAATTACAAGAAAATAGCAATTAATGGGGTTTAGAACGCATTTTCAACCAAAATGGCCCGAGAAGGCCATTTTGACTACTAGGATTGCCAATTTCCTACATTTCTTGTCTAATGAAATCATAAATAGTCATAACATGTCTTTATCACTTATTTATAGATGGTCAAGGCTTGAAATTACAAGAAAATAGCAATTATGGTGTTTTAGAACGCATTTTCAACCAAAATGGCCCGAGTAAGGCCATTTTGACTACTAGGTTGCCTATTTCCTACATTTCTTTTCTATTGAACTCATAATTAGTCATAACATGTCTTTATCACTTATTTATAGATGGTCAAGGCTTGAAATGACAAAAAAATAGCAATTAAGGGTTTTAGAACGCATTTTCAACCAAAATAGCCCGAGTAAGGCCATTTTGACTACTAGGATGTCTATTTCCTACATTTCTTGTCTAGTGAACTCATAAATAGTCATAAAATGTCGTTATCACTTATTTATAGATGGCCAAGGCTTGAAATTGACAAAAAAATAGCAATTCAGAGGTTTTAGAACGCATTTTCATCCAAAATGGCCCGAGTATGGCCATTTTGACTACTAGGATGCCTATTTCCTACATTTCTTGTCTAATGAAATCATAAATAGTCATAACATGTCTTTATCACTTATTTATAGATGGTCAAGGCTTGAAATTACAAGAAAATAGCAATTAAGGGGTTTTAGAACGCATTTTCAACCAAAATGGCCCGAGTAAGGCCATTTTGAGTACTAGGATGCCTATTTCCTACATTTCTTGTCTAGTGAACTCATAAATAGTCATAAAATGTCTTTATCACTTATTTATAGATGGAAAAGGCTTGAAATTACGAGAAAATAGCAATTAAGGGGTTTTAGAACGCATTTTCAACAAAATGGCCCGAGCAAGGCCATTTTGACTACTAGGATGCCCATTTCCTACATATTTTTTCTAGTGAATTCATAAATAGTCATAACATGTCTTTATCACTTATTTATAGATGTCCAAGGCTTGAAATTACAAGAAAATAGCAATTATGGGGTTTCAGAACGCATTTTCAACCAAAATGGCCCGATTATGGCCATTTTGACTACTAGGATTCCAATTTCCTACATTTCTTGTCTAATGAATCATAAATAGTCATAACATGTCTTTATCACTTATTTATATATGGTCATGGCTTGAAATTACAAGAAAATAGCAATTAGGGTTAGAACGCAATTTCAACCAAAATGGCCCGAGTAAGGCCATTTTGACTACTAGGTTGCCTATTTCCTACATTTCTTTTCTATTGAACTCATAATTAGTCATAACATGTCTTTTCACTTATTTATAGATGGTCAAGGCTTGAAATTACAAAAAAATAGCAATTAAGGGTTTTTAGAACGCATTTTCAACCAAAATAGCCCGAGTAAGGCCATTTTGACTATTAGGATGCCTATTTCCTACATTTCTTGTCTAGTGAACTCATAAATAGTCATAACAATGTCTTTATCACTTATTTATAGATGGCCAAGGCTTGAAATGACAAAAAAATAGCAATTCAGAGGTTTTAGAACGCATTTTCAACCAAAATGGCCCGAGTAAGGCCATTTTGACTACTAGGATGCCTATTTCCTACATTTCTTAACTAGTGAACTCATAAAAAGTAATAAAATGTCTTTATCACTTATTTATAGATGGAAAAGGCTTGAAATTACAAGAAAATAGCAATTAAGGGGTTTTAGAACGCATTTTCAACCAAAATGGCCCGAGTAAGGCCATTTTGACTACTAGGATGCCTATTTCCTACATTTCTTGTCTAGTGAACTCATAAATAGTCATAACATGTCTTTATCACTTATTTATAGATGGAAAAGTCTTGAAATTACAAGAAAATAGCAATTAAGGGGTTTTAGAACGCATTTTCAACAAAATGGCCCGAGTAAGGCCATTTTGACTACTAGGATGCCATTTCCTACATATTATTGTCTAGTGAATTCATAAATAGTCATAACATGTCTTTATCACTTATTTATAGATGTCCAAGGCTTGAAATTACAAGAAAATAGCAATTATGGGGTTTTAGAACGCATTTTCAACCAAAATGGCCCGAGTAAGGCCATTTTGACTACTAGGATGCCTATTTCCTTTTTTTCTTGTCTAGTGAACTCATAAATAGTCATAACATGTCTTTATCACTTATTTATAGATGGACAAGGCTTGAAATGACAAAAAAATAGCAATTCAGAGGTTAAAGAACGCATTTTCAACCAAAATGGCCCGAGTATGGCCATTTTGACTACTAGGATGCCTATTTCCTACATTTCTTGTCTAATGAACTCATAAATAGTCATAAAATGTCGTTATCACTTATTTATAGATGGCCAAGGCTTGAAATGACAAAAAAATAGCAATTCAGAGGTTTTAGAACGCATTTTCAACCAAAATGGCCCGAGTATGGCCATTTTGACTACTAGGATGCCTATTTCCTACATTTCTTGTCTAATGAAATCATAAATAGTCATAACATGTCTTTATCACTTATTTATAGATGGTCAAGCCTTGAAATTACAAGAAAATAGCAATTAAGGGGTTTTAGAACGCATTTTCAACCAAAATGGCCCGAGTAAGGCCATTTTGAGTACTAGGATGCCTATTTCCTACATTTCTTGTCTAGTGAACTCATAAATAGTCATAAAATGTCTTTATCACTTATTTATAGATGGAAAAGGCTTGAAATTACGAGAAAATAGCAATTAAGGGGTTTTAGAACGCATTTTCAACAAAATGGCCCGAGCAAGGCCATTTTGACTACTAGGATGCCCATTTCCTACATATTATTGTCTAGTGAATTCATAAATAGTCATAACATGTCTTTATCACTTATTTATAGATGTCCAAGGCTTGAAATTACAAGAAAATAGCAATTATGGGGTTTTAGAACGCATTTTCAACCAAAATGGCCCGAGTAAGGCCATTTTGACTACTAGGATGCCATTTCCTACATTTCTTGTCTAGTGAACTCATAAATAGTCATAACATGTCTTTATCACTTATTTATAGATGGTCAAGGCTTGAAATTACAAGAAAATAGCAATTATGGGTTTTAGAACGCATTTTCAACCAAAATGGCCCGAGTAAGGCCATTTTGACTACTAGGATGCCTATTTCCTACATTTCTTTTCTATGAACTCATAAATAGTCATAAACATGTCTTTATCACTTATTTATAGATGGCCAAGGCTTGAAATGACAAAAAAATAGCAATTCAGAGGTTTTAGAACGCATTTTCAACCAAAATGGCCCGAGTAAGGCCATTTTGACTACTAGGATGCCTATTTCCTACATTTCTTGTCTAATGAACTCATAAATAGTCATAAAATGTCTTTATCACTTATTTATAGATGGCCAAGGCTTGAAATGACAAAAAAATAGCAATTCAGAGGTTTTAGAACGCATTTTCAACCAAAATGGCCCGAGTAATGGCCATTTTGACTACTAGGATGCCTATTTCCTACATTTCTTGTCTAATGAAATCATAAATAGTCATAACATGTCTTTATCACTTATTTATAGATGGTCAAGGCTTGAAATTACAAGAAAATAGCAATTAAGGGGTTTTAGAACGCATTTTCAACCAAAATGGCCCGAGTAAGGCCATTTTGACTACTAGGATGCCTATTTCCTACATTTCTTGTCTAGTGAACTCATAAATAGTCATAAAATGTCTTTATCACTTATTTATAGATGGAAAAGGCTTGAAATTACGAGAAAATAGCAATTAAGGGGTTTTAGAACGCATTTTCAACAAAATGGCCCGAGCAAGGCCATTTTGACTACTAGGATGCCCATTTCCTACATATTATTTCTAGTGAATTCATAAATAGTCATAACATGTCTTTATCACTTATTTATAGATGTCCAAGGCTTGAAATTACAAGAAAATAGCAATTATGGGGTTTTAGAACGCATTTTCAACCAAAATGGCCCGATTAAGGCCATTTTGACTACTAGGATTCCAATTTCCTACATTTCTTGTCTAATGAAATCATAAATAGTCATAACATGTCTTTATAACTTATTTATATATGGTCATGGCTTGAAATTACAAGAAAATAGCAATTATGGTGTTTTAGAACGCAATTTCAACCAAAATGGCCCGAGAAAGGCCATTTTGACTACTAGGTTGCCTATTTCCTACATTTCTTTTCTATTGAACTCATAATTAGTCATAACATGTCTTTGTCACTTATTTATAGATGGTCAAGGCTTGAAATGACAAAAAAATAGCAATTAAGGGTTTTTAGAACGCATTTTCAACCAAAATAGCCCGAGTAAGGCCATTTTGACTACTAGGATGTCTATTTCCTACATTTCTTGTCTAGTGAACTCATAAATAGTCATAAAATGTCGTTATCACTTATTTATAGATGGCCAAGGCTTGAAATGACAAAAAAATAGCAATTCAGAGGTTTTAGAACGCATTTTCAACCAAAATGGCCCGAGTATGGCCATTTTGACTACTAGGATGCCTATTTCCTACATTTCTTGTCTAATGAAATCATAAATAGTCATAACATGTCTTTATCACTTATTTATAGATGGTCAAGCTTGAAATTACAAGAAAATAGCAATTAAGGGGTTTTAGAACGCATTTTCAACCAAAATGGCCCGAGTAAGGCCATTTTGAGTACTAGGATGCCTATTTCCTACATTTCTTGTCTAGTGAACTCATAAATAGTCATAAAATGTCTTTATCACTTATTTATAGATGGAAAAGGCTTGAAATTACGAGAAAATAGCAATTAAGGGGTTTTAGAACGCATTTTCAACAAAATGGCCCGAGCAAGGCCATTTTGACTACTAGGATGCCATTTCCTACATATTATTTCTAGTGAATTCATAAATAGTCATAACATGTCTTTATCACTTATTTATAGATGTCCAAGGCTTGAAATTACAAGAAAATAGCAATTATGGGGTTTCAGAACGCATTTTCAACCAAAATGGCCCGATTATGGCCATTTTGACTACTAGGATTCCAATTTCCTACATTTCTTGTCTAATGAAATCATAAATAGTCATAACATGTCTTTATCACTTATTTATATATGGTCATGGCTTGAAATTACAAGAAAATAGCAATTATGGTGCTTTAGAACGCAATTTCAACCAAAATGGCCCGAGTAAGGCCATTTTGACTACTAGGTTGCCTATTTCCTACATTTCTTTTCTATTGAACTCATAATTAGTCATAACATGTCTTTGTCACTTATTTATAGATGGTCAAGGCTTGAAATTACAAAAAAATAGCAATTAAGGGTTTTTAGAACGCATTTTCAACCAAAATAGCCCGAGTAAGGCCATTTTGACTATTAGGATGTCTATTTCCTACATTTCTTGTCTAGTGAACTCATAAATAGTCATAAAATGTCGTTATCACTTATTTATAGATGGCCAAGGATTGAAATGACAAAAAAATAGCAATTCAGAGGTTTTAGAACGCATTTTCAACCAAAATGGCCCGAGTAAGGCCATTTTGACTACTAGGATGCCTATTTCCTACATTTCTTAACTAGTGAACTCATAAAAAGTAATAAAATGTCTTTATCACTTATTTATAGATGGACAAGGCTTGAAATTACAAGAATATAGCAATTAAGGGGTTTTAGAACGCATTCTTAACCAAAATGGCCCGAGTAAGGCCATTTTGAGTACTAGGATGCCTATTTCCACATTTCTTGTCTAGTGAACTCATAAATAGTCATAACATGTCTTTATCACTTATTTATAGATGGAAAAGTCTTGAAATTACGAGAAAATAGCAATTAAGGGGATTTAGAACGCATTTTCAACAAAATGGCCCGAGCAAGGCCATTTTGACTACTAGGATGCCCATTTCCTACATATTATTTCTAGTGAATTCATAAATAGTCATAACATGTCTTTATCACTTATTTATAGATGTCCAAGGCTTGAAATTACAAGAAAATAGCAATTATGGGGTTTTAGAATGCATTTTCAACCAAAAGGGCCCGAGTAAGGCCATTTTGACTACTAGGATGCCTATTTCCTTTTTTTCTTGTCTAGTGAACTCATAAATAGTCATAACATGTCTTTATCACTTATTTATAGATGGAAAAGGCTTCAAATGACAAAAAAATAGCAATTCAGAGGTTAAAGAACGCATTTTCAACCAAAATGGCCCGAGTATGGCCATTTTGACTATTAGGATGCCTATTTCCTACATTTCTTGTCTAATGAACTCATAAATAGTCATAAAATGTCGTTATCACTTATTTATAGATGGCCAAGGCTTTAAATGACAAAAAAATAGCAATTCAGAGGTTTTAGAACGCATTTTCAACCAAAATGGCCCGAGTATGGCCATTTTGACTACTAGGATGCCTATTTCCTACATTTCTTGTCTAATGAAATCATAAATAGTCATAACATGTCTTTATCACTTATTTATAGATGGTCAAGCCTTGAAATTACAAGAAAATAGCAATTAAGGGGTTTTAGAACGCATTTTCAACCAAAATGGCCCGAGTAAGGCCATTTTGACTATTAGGATGCCTATTTCCTATATTTCTTGTCTAGTGAACTCATAAATAGTCATAACATGTCTTTATCACTTATTTATAGATGGAAAAGGCTTGAAATTACGAGAAAATAGCAATTAAGGGGTTTTAGAACGCATTTTCAACAAAATGGCCCGAGCAAGGCCATTTTGACTACTAGGATGCCCATTTCCTACATATTATTTCTAGTGAATTCATAAATAGTCATAACATGTCTTTATCAGTTATTTATAGATGTCCAAGGCTTGAAATTACAAGAAAATAGCAATTATGGGGTTTTAGAACGCATTTTCAACCAAAATGGCCCGATTATGGCCATTTTGACTACTAGGATTCCAATTTCCTACATTTCTTGTCTAATGAAATCATAAATAGTCATAACATGTCTTTATCACTTATTTATATATGGTCATGGCTTGAAATTACAAGAAAATAGAATTATGGTGCTTTAGAACGCAATTTCAACCAAAATGGCCCGAGTAAGGCCATTTTGACTACTAGGTTGCCTATTTCCTACATTTCTTTTCTATTGAACTCATAATTAGTAATAAAATGTCTTTGTCACTTATTTATAGATGGTCAAGGCTTGAAATTACAAAAAAATAGCAATTAAGGGTTTTTAGAACGCATTTTCAACCAAAATAGCCCGAGTAAGGCCATTTTGACTATTAGGATGTCTATTTCCTACATTTCTTGTCTAGTGAACTCATAAATAGTCATAAAATGTCGTTATCACTTATTTATAGATGGCCAAGGATTGAAATGACAAAAAATAGCACTTCAGAGGTTTTAGAACGCATTTTCAACCAAAATGGCCCGAGTAAGGCCATTTTGACTACTAGGATGCCTATTTCCTACATTTCTTAACTAGTGAACTCATAAAAAGTAATAAAATGTCTTTATCACTTATTTATAGATGGAAAAGGCTTGAAATTACAAGAATATAGCAATTAAGGGGTTTTAGAACACATTCTTAACCAAAATGGCCCGAGTAAGGCCGTTTTGAGTACTAGGATGCCTATTTCCTACATTTCTTGTCTAGTGAACTCATAAATAGTCATAAAATGTCTTTATCACTTATTTATAGATGGAAAAGGCTTGAAATTACGAGAAAATAGCAATTAAGGGGTTTTAGAACGCATTTTCAACAAAATGGCCCGAGCAAGGCCATTTTGACTACTAGGATGCCCATTTCCTACATATTATTTCTAGTGAATTCATAAATAGTCATAACATGTCTTTATCACTTATTTATAGATTTCCAAGGCTTGAAATTACAAGAAAATTGCAATTATGGGGTTTTAGAATGCATTTTCAACCAAAAGGGCCCGAGTAAGGCCATTTTGACTACTAGGATGCCTATTTCCTTTTTTTCTTGTCTAGTGAACTCATAAATAGTCATAACATGTCTTTATCACTTATTTATAGATGGAAAAGGCTTCAAATGACAAAAAAATAGCAATTCAGAGGTTAAAGAACGCATTTTCAACCAAAATGGCCAGAGTATGGCCATTTTGACTACTAGGATGCCTATTTCCTACATTTCTTGTCTAATGAACTCATAAATAGTCATAAAATGTCGTTATCACTTATTTATAGATGGCCAAGGCTTGAAATGACAAAAAATAGCAATTCAGAGGTTTTAGAACGCATTTTCAACCAAAATGGCCCGAGTATGGCCATTTTGACTACTAGGATGCCTATTTCCTACATTTCTTGTCTAATGAAATCATAAATAGTCATAACATGTCTTTATCACTTATTTATAGATGGTCAAGCCTTGAAATTACAAGAAAATAGCAATTAAGGGGTTTTAGAACGCATTTACAACCAAAATGGCCCGAGTAAGGCCATTTTGAGTACTAGGATGCCTATTTCCTACATTTCTTGTCTAGTGAACTCATAAATAGTCATAAAATGTATTTATAACTTATTTATAGATGGAAAAGGCTTGAAATTACGAGAAAATAGCAATTAAGGGGTTTTAGAACGCATTTTCAACAAAATGGCCCGAGCAAGGCCATTTTGACTACTAGGATGCCCATTTCCTACATATTATTTCTAGTGAATTCATAAATAGTCATAACATGTCTTTATCACTTATTTATAGATGTCCAAGGCTTGAAATTACAAGAAAATAGCAATTATGGGGTTTCAGAACGCATTTTCAACCAAAATGGCCCGATTATGGCCATTTTGACTACTAGGATTCCAATTTCCTACATTTCTTGTCTAATGAAATCATAAATAGTCATACCATGTCTTTATCAATTATTTATATATGGTCATGGCTTGAAATTACAAGAAAATAGAATTATGGTGCTTTAGAACGCAATTTCAACCAAAATGGCCCGAGTAAGGCCATTTTGACTACTAGGTTGCCTATTTCCTACATTTCTTTTCTATGGAACTCATAATTAGTAATAACATGTCTTTGTCACTTATTTATAGATGGTAAAGGCTTGAAATTACAAAAAAATAGTAATTAAGGGTTTTTAGAACGCATTTTCGACCAAAATAGCCCGAGTAAGGCCATTTTGACTATTAGGATGTCTATTTCCTACATTTCTTGTCTAGTGAACTCATAAATAGTCATAAAATGTCGTTATCACTTATTTATAGATGGCCAAGGATTGAAATGACAAAAAATAGCACTTCAGAGGTTTTAGAACGCATTTTCAACCAAAATGGCCCGAGTAAGGCCATTTTGACTACTAGGATGCCTATTTCCTACATTTCTTAACTAGTGAACTCATAAAAAGTAATAAAATGTCTTTATCACTTATTTATAGATGGAAAAGGCTTGAAATTACAAGAATATAGCAATTAAGGGGTTTTAGAACACATTCTTAACCAAAATGGCCCGAGTAAGGCCGTTTTGAGTACTAGGATGCCTATTTCCTACATTTCTTGTCTAGTGAACTCATAAATAGTCATTAAATGTCTTTATCACTTATTTATAGATGGACAAGGCTTGAAATTACGAGAAAATAGCAATTAAGGGGTTTTAGAACGCATTTTCAACAAAATGGCCCGAGCAAGGCCATTTTGACTACTAGGATGCCCATTTCCTACATATTATTTCTAGTGAATTCATAAATAGTCATAACATGTCTTTATCACTTATTTATAGATGTCCAAGGCTTGAAATTACAAGAAAATAGCAATTATGGGGTTTTAGAATGCATTTTCAACCAAAAGGGCCCGAGTAAGGCCATTTTGACTACTAGGATGCCTATTTCCTTTTTTTCTTGTCTAGTGAACTCATAAATAGTCATAACATGTCTTTATCACTTATTGATAGATGGAAAAGGCTTCAAATGACAAAAAAATAGCAATTCAGAGGTTAAAGAACGCATTTTCAACCAAAATGGCCCGAGTATGGCCATTTTGACTACTAGGATGCCTATTTCCTACATTTCTTGTCTAATGAAATCATAAATAGTCATAACATGTCTTTATCACTTATTTATAGATGGTCAAGCCTTTAAATTACAAGAAAATAGCAATTAAGGGGTTTTAGTACGCAATTTCAACCAAAATGGCCCGAGTAAGGCCATTTTGACTACTAGGTTGCCTATTTCCTACATTTCTTTTCTAGTGAACTCATAATTAGTCATAACATGTCTTTATCACTTATTTATAAATGGACAAGGGTTGAAATTACAAGAAAATAGTAATTAAGGGGTTTTAGAACGCATTTTCAACCAAAATGGCCCGAGTAAGGCCATTTTGAGTACTACGATGCCTATTTCCTACATTTCTGGTCTAGTGAACTCATAAATAGTAATAACATGTCTTTATCACTTATTTATAGATGGAAAAGGCTAGAAATTACGAGATAATAGCAATTAAAGGGTTATGGAATGCAATTTCAACCAAAATGGCCCGTGTAAGGCCATTTTGACTACTAGGATGCCTATTTCTTACATTTCTTGTCTAGTGAATTCATAAATAGTCATAACATGTCTTTATCACTTATTTAGAGATGGCCATGGCTTTAAATTACAAGAAAATAGCAATTGAGGTGTTTTAGAACGCAATTTCAACCAAAATGGCCCGAGTAAGGCCATTTTGACTACTAGGTTGCCTATTTCCTACATTTCTTTTCTAGTGAACTCATAATTAGTCATAACATGTTTTTATCACTTATTTATAGATGGACAAGGCTTGAAATGACAAAAAAATAGCAATTAAGGGTTTTTAGGACGCATTTTCAACCAAAATAGCCCGAGTAAGGCCATTTTGACTATTAGGATGTCTATTTCCTACATTTATTGTCTAGTAAACTCATAAATAGTCATAAAATGTCGTTATCACTTATTTATAGATGGCCAAGGCTTGAAATGACAAAAAAATAGCAATTCAGAGGTTTTAGAACGCATTTTCAACCAAAATGGCCCGAGTAAGGCCATTTTGATTACTAGGATGCCTATTTCCTACATTTCTTAACTAGTGAACTCATAAAAAGTAATAAAATGTCTTTATCACTTATTTATAGATGGACAAGGCTTGAAATTACAAGAATATAGCAATTAAGGGGTTTTAGAACGCATTTTTAACCAAAGTGGCCCGAGTAAGGCCATTTTGAGTACAAGGATGCCTATTTCCTACATTTTTTGTCTAGTGAATTCATAAATAGTCATAACATGTCTTTATCACTTATTTATAGAAGGCCATGGCTTGAAATTACAAGAAAATAGAATTATGGTGCTTTAGAACGCAATTTCAACCAAAATGGCCCGAGTAAGGCCATTTTGACTACTAGGTTGCCTATTTCCTACATTTCTTTTCTATTGAACTCATAATTAGTCATAACATGTCGTTATCACTTATTTATAGATGGCCAAGGCTTGAAATGACAAAAAAAATAGCAATTCAGAGGTTTTAGAACGCATTTTCAACCAAAATGGCCCGAGTAAGGCCATTTTGACTACTAGGATGCCTATTTCCTACATTTCTTAACTAGTGAACTCATAAATAGTCATAAAATGTCTTTATCACTTATTTATAGATAGCCAAGCCTTGAAATTACAAGAAAATAGCAATTAAGGGGTTTTAGAACGCATTTTCAACCAAAATGGCCCGAGTAAGGCCATTTTGACTACTAGGATGCCTGTTTCCTATATTTCTTGTCTAGTGAACTCATAAATAGTCATAACATGTCTTTATCACTTATTTATAGATGGAAAAGGCTTGAAATTACGAGAAAATAGCAATTAAGGGGTTTTAGAACGCATTTTCAACAAAATGGCCCGAGCAAGGCCATTTTGACTACTAGGATGCCCATTTCCTACATATTATTTCTAGTGAATTCATAAATAGTCATAACATGTCTTTATCACTTATTTATAGATGTCCAAAGCTTGAAATTACAATAAAATAGAAATTATGGGGTTTTAGAACGCATTTTCAACCAAAATGGCCCGATTAAGGCCATTTTGACTACTAGGATTCCAATTTCCTACATTTCTTTTCTAATGAAATCATAATTAGTCATAACATGTCTTTATAACTTATTTATATATGGTCATGGCTTGAAATTACAAGAAAATAGCAATTATGGTGTTTTAGAACGCAATTTCAACCAAAATGGCCCGAGTAAGGCCATTTTGACTACTAGGTTGCCTATTTCCTACATTTCTTTTCTATTGAACTCATAAATAGCCATAAAATGTCGTTATCACTTATTTATAGATGGCCAAGGGTTGAAATGACAAAAAAATAGCAATTAAGAGGTTTTAGAACGCATTTTCAACCAAAATGGCCCGAGTAAGGCCATTTTGACTACTAGGATGCCTATTTCCTACATTTCTTAACTAGTGAACTCATAAAAAGTAATAAAATGTCTTTATCACTTATTTGTAGATGGAAAAGGCTAGAAATTACGAGATAATAGCAATTAAGGGGTTATAGAATGCAATTTCAACCAAAATGGCCCGAGTAAGGCCATTTTGACTACTAGGATGCCTATTTCCTACATTTCTTTTCTAGTGAATTCATAAATAGTCATAACATGTCTTTATCACTTATTTATAGATGGAAAAGGCTTGAAATTACGAGAAAATAGCAATTAAGGGGTTTTAGAACGCATTTTCAACCAAAATGGCCCGAGTAAGGCCATTTTGACTACTAGGATGCCTATTTCCTACATTTCTTGTCTAGTGAATTCATAAATAGTCATAACATGTCTTTATCACTTCTTATAGATTTCCAAGGCTTTAAATTACAAGAAAATAGCAATTATGGGGTTTTAGAACGCATTTTCAACCAAAATGGCCTGATTAAGGCCATTTTGACTACTAGGATTCCTATTTCCTACATTTCTTGTCTAATGTAATCATAAATAGTCATAACATGTCTTTATTACTTATTTATATATGGTCATGGCTTTAAATTACAAGAAAATAGCAATTAAGGTGTTTTAGAACGCAATTTCAACCAAAATGGCCCGAGTAAGGCCATTTTGACTACTAGGTTGCCTATTTCCTACATTTCTTTTCTAGTGAACTCATAATTAGTCATAACATGTTTTTATCACTTATTTATAGATGGTCAAGGCTTGAAATGACAAAAAAATAGCAATTAAGGGTTTTTAGGACGCATTTTCAACCAAAATAGCCCGAGTAAGGCCATTTTGACTATTAGGATGTCTATTTCCTACATTTCTTGTCTAGTGAACTCATAAATAGTCATAAAATGTGGTTATCACTTATTTATAGATGACCAAGGCTTGAAATGACGAAAAAATAGCAATTCAGAGGTTTTAGAACGCATTTTCAACCAAAATGGCCCGAGTAAGGCCATTTTGACTACTAGGATGCCTATTTCCTACATTTCTTAACTAGTGAACTCATAAAAAGTAATAAAATGTCTTTATCACTTATTTATAGATGGACAAGGCTTGAAATTACAAGAATATAGCAATTAAGGGGTTTTAGAACGCATTTTTAACCAAAATGGCCCGAGTAAGGCCATTTTGAGTACAAGGATGCCTATTTCCTACATTTCTTGTCTAGTGAATTCATAAATAGTCATAACATGTCTTTATCACTTATTTATATATGGTCATGGCTTGAAATTACAAGAAAATAGCAATTATGGTGCTTTAGAACGCAATTTCAACCAAAATGGCCCGAGTAAGGCCATTTTGACTACTAGGTTGCCTATTTCCTACATTTCTTTTCTATTGAACTCATAATTAGTCATAACATGTCTTTGTCACTTATTTATAGATGGTCAAGGCTTGAAATGACAAAAAAAATAGCAATTAAGGGTTTTTAGAACGCATTTTCAACCAAAATAGCCCGAGTAAGGCCATTTTGACTACTAGGATGTCTATTTCCTACATTTCTTGTCTAGTGAACACATAAATAGTCATAAAATGTCGTTATCACTTATTTATAGATGGCCAAGGTTTGAAATGACAAAAAAATAGCAATTCAGAGGTTTTAGAACGCATTTTCAACCAAAATGGCCCGAGTAAGGCCATTTTGACTACTAGGATGCCTATTTCCTACATTTCTTAACTAGTGAACTCATAAAAAGTAATAAAATGTCTTTATAACTTATTTGTAGATGGAAAAGGCTAGAAATTACGAGATAATAGCAATTAAGGGGTTATAGAATGCAATTTCAACCAAAATGGCCCGAGTAAGGCCATTTTGACTACTAGGATGCCTATTTCCTACATTTCTTGTCTAGTGAATTCATAAATAGTCATAACATGTCTTTATCACTTATTTATAGATGGAAAAGGCTTGAAATTACCAGAAAATAGCAATTAAGGGGTTTTAGAACGCATTTTCAACCAAAATGGCCCGAGTAAGGCCATTTTGACTACTAGGATGCCTATTTCCTACATTTCTTGTCTAGTGAATTCATAAATAGTCATAACATGTCTTTATCACTTATTTATAGATTTCCAAGGCTTGAAATTACAAGAAAATAGCAATTATGGGGTTTTAGAACGCATTTTCAACCAAAATGGCCCGATTAAGGCCATTTTGGCTACTAGGATGCCTATTTCTTACATTTCTTGTCTAATAAAATCATAAATACTCATAACATGTATTTATCACTTATTTATATATGGTCATGGCTTTAAATTACAAGAAAATAGCAATTGAGGTGTTTTAGAACGCAATTTCAACCAAAATGGCCCGAGTAAGGCCATTTTGACTACTAGGATTCCAATTTCCTACATTCTTGTCTAATGAAATCATAAATAGTCATAACATGTCTTTATCACTTATTTATATATGGTCATGGCTTGAAATTACAAGAAAATAGCAATTATGGTGCTTTAGAACGCAATTTCAACCAAAATGGCCCGAGTAAGGCCATTTTGACTACTAGGTTGCCTATTTCCTACATTTCTTTTCTATTGAACTCATAATTAGTCATAACATGTCTTTGTCCCTTATTTATAGATGGTCAAGGCTTGAAATGACAAAAAAAAATAGCAATTAAGGGTTTTTAGAACGCATTTTCAACCAAAATAGCCCGAGTAAGGCCATTTTGACTATTAGGATGTCTATTTCCTACATTTCTTGTCTAGTGAACTCATAAATAGTCATAAAATGTCGTTATCACTTATTCATAGATGGCCAAGGCTTGAAATGACAAAAAAATAGCAATTCAGAGGTTTTAGAACGCATTTTTAACCAAAATGGCCCGAGTAAGGCCATTTTGAGTACAAGGATGCCTATTTCCTACATTTCTTGTCTAGTGAATTCATAAATAGTCATAACATGTATTTATCACTTATTTATAGATGGAAAAGGCTTGAAATTACGAGAAAATAGCAATTAAGGGGTTTTAGAACGCATTTTCAACCAAAATGGCCCGAGTAAGGCCATTTTGACTACTAGGATGCCTATTTCCTACATTTCTTGTCTAGTGAACTCATAAATAGTCATAACATGTCTTTATCACTTATTTATAGATGGAAAAGGCTTGAAATTACGAGAAAATAGAAATTAAGGGGTTTTAGAACGCATTTTCAACCAAAATGGCCCGAGTAAGGCCATTTTGACTACTAGGATGCCTATTTCCAACATTTCTTGTCTAGTGAATTCATAAATAGTCATAACATGTCTTTATTACTTATTTATAGATTTCCAAGGCTTGAAATTACAAGAAAATAGCAATTATGGGGTTTTAGAACGCATTTTCAACCAAAATGGCCCGATTAAGGCCATTTTGACTACTAGGATGCCTATTTCTTACATTTCTTGTCTAATGAAATCATAAATACTCATAACATGTCTTTATCACTTATTTATATATGGTCATGGCTTTAAATTACAAGAAATAGCAATTAAGGTGTTTTAGAACGCAATTTCAACCAAAATGGCCCGAGTAAGGCCATTTTGACTACTAGGTTGCCTATTTCCTACATTTCTTTTCTAGTGAACTCATAATTAGTCATAAAATGTTTTTATCACTTATTTATAGATGGTCAAGGCTTGAAATGACAAAAAAATAGCAATTAAGGGTTTTTAGGACGCATTTTCAACCAAAATAGCCCGAGTAAGGCCATTTTGACTATTAGGATGTCTATTTCCTACATTTCTTGTCTAGTGAACTCATAAATAGTCATAAAATGTCGTTATCACTTATTTATAGATGGAGAAGGCTTGAAATGACAAAAAAATAGCAATTCAGAGGTTTTAGAACGCATTTTCAACCAAAATGGCCCGAGTAAGGCCATTTTGACTACTAGGATGCCTATTTCCTACATTTCTTAACTAGTGAACTCATAAAAAGTAATAAAATGTCTTTATCACTTATTTATAGATGGAAAAGGCTTGAAATTACAAGAATATAGCAATTAAGGGGTTTTAGAACGCATTTTTAACCAAAATGGCCCGAGTAAGGCCATTTTGAGTACAAGGATGCCTATTTCCTACATTTCTTGTCTAGTGAATTCATAAATAGTCATAACATTTCTTTATCACTTATTTATAGATGAAAGGCTTGAAATTACGAGAAAATAGCAATTAAGGGGTTTTAGAACGCATTTTCAACCAAAATGGCCCGAGGAAGGCCATTTTGACTACTAGGATGCCTATTTCCTACATTTCTTGTCTAGTGAATTCATAAATAGTCATAACATGTCTTTATCACTTATTTATAGATGGAAAAGGCTTGAAATTACGAGAAAATAGAAATTAAGGGGTTTTATAACGCATTTTCAACCAAAATAGCCCGAGTAAGGCCATTTTGACTACTAGGATGCCTATTTCCAACATTTCTTGTCTAGTGAATTCATAAATAGTCATAATATGTCTTTATCACTTATTTATAGATTTCCAAGGCTTGAAATTACAAGAAAATAGCAATTATGGGGTTTTAGAACGCATTTTCAACCAAAGTGGCCCGATTAAGGCCATTTTGACTACTAGGATGCCTATTTCCTACATTTCTTGTCTAATGAAATCATAAATACTCATAACATGTCTTTATCACTTATTTATATATTGTCATGGCTTTAAATTACAAGAAAATAGCAATTAAGGTGTTTTAGAACGCAATTTCAACCAAAATGGCCCGAGTAAGGCCATTTTGACTACTAGGTTGCCTATTTCCTACATTTCTTTTCTACTGAACTCATAATTAGTCATAACATGTTTTTATCACTTATTTATAGATGGTCAAGGCTTGAAATGGCAAAAAAATAGCAATTAAGGGTTTTTAAAACGCATTTTCAACCAAATTAGCCCGAATAAGGCCATTTTGACTATTAGGATGCCTATTTCCTACATTTCTTGTCTAGTGAATTCATAAATAGTCATAACATGTCTTTATCACTTATTTATAGATGGCCAAGGCTTGAAATGACAAAAAAATAGCAATTCAGAGGTTTTAGAACGCATTTTCAACCAAAATGGCCTAAGTAAGGCCATTTTGACTACTAGGATGCCTATTTCCTCTTAACTAGTGAACTCATAAAAAGTAATAAAATGTCTTTATAACTTATTTATAGATTTCCAAGGCTTGAAATTACAAGAAAATAGCAATTATGGGGTTTTAGAACGCATTTTCAACCAAAATGGCCCGAGTAAGGCCATTTTGAGTACTAGGATGCCTATTTCCTACATTTCTTGTCTAGTGAATTCATAAATAGTCATAACATGTCTTTATCACTTATTTATAGATGGAAAAGGCTTGAAATTACGAGAAAATAGCAATTAAGGGGTTTTAGAACGCATTTTCAACCGAAATGGCCCGAGTAAGGTCATTTTGACTACTAGGATGCCTATTTCCTACATTTCTTGTCTAGTGAATACATAAATAGTCATAACATGTCTTTATCACTTATTTATAGATTTCCTAGGCTTGAAATTACAAGAAAATAGAAATTATGGGGTTTTAGAACGCATTTTCAACCAAAATGGCCCGATTAAGGCCATTTTGACTACTAGGATTCCTATTTCCTACATTTCTTGTCTAATGAAATCATAAATAGTCATAACATGTCTTTATCACTTATTTATATATGGTCATGGCTTTAAATTACAAGAAAATAGCAATTAAGGTGCTTTAGAACGCAATTTCAACCAAAATGGCCCGAGTAAGGCCATTTTGACTACTAGGTTGCCTATTTCCTACATTTCTTAACTAGTGAACTCATAATTAGTCATAACATGTCTTTTTCACTTATTTATAGATGGTCAAGGCTTGAAATGACAAAAAAATAGCAATTAAGGGTTTTTAGAACGCATTTTCAACCAAAATAGCCTGAGTAAGGCCATTTTGACTATTAGGATGTCTATTTCCTACATTTCTTGTCTAGTGAACTCATAAATAGTCATAAAATGCAGTTATCACTTATTTATAGATGGCCAAGGCTTGAAATGACAAAAAATAGCAATTCAGAGGTTTTAAAACGCATTTTCAACCAAAATGGCCCGAGTAAGGCCATTTTGACTACTAGGATGCCTATTTCCTACATTTCTTAACTAGTGAAGTCATAAAAAGTAATAAAATGTCTTTATCACTTATTTATAGATGGACAAGGCTTGAAATTACAAGAATATAACAATTAAGGGGTTTTAGAACGCATTCTTAACCAAAATGGCCCGAGTAAGGCCATTTTGAGTACTAGGATGCCTATTTCCTACATTTCTTGTCTAGTGAACTCATAAATAATCATAAAATGTCTTTATCACTTATTTATAGATGGAAAAGGCTTGAAATTACGAGAAAATAGCAATTAAGGGGTTTTAGAACGCATTTTCAACCAAAATGGCCCGAGTAAGGCCATTTTGACTACTAGGATGCCTATTTCCTACATTTCTTGTCTAGTGAATTCATAAATAGTCATAATATGTCTTTATCACTTATTTATAGATTTCCAAGGCTTGAAAGTACAAGAAAATAGCAATTATGGGGTTTTAGAACGCATTTTCAACCCAAATGGCCCGATTAAGGCCATTTTGACTACTAGAATGCCTATTTCCTACATTTCTTGTCTAATGAAATCATAAATACTCATAACATGTCTTTATCACTTATTTATATATGGTAATGGCTTTAAATTACAAGAAAATAGCAATTAAGGGGTTTTAGAACGCATTTTCAACCAAAATGGCCCGAGTAAGGCCGTTTTGAGTACTAGGATGCCTATTTCCTACATTTCTTGTCTAGTGAATTCATAAATAGTCATAATATGTCTTTATCAATTATTTATAGATTTCCAAGGCTTGAAATTACAAGAAAATAGCAATTATGGCGTTTTAGAACGCATTTTCAACCAAAATGGCCCGATTAAGGCCATTTTGACTACTAGGATGCCAATTTCCTACATTTCTTGTCTAATGAAATCATAAGTACTCATAACATGTCTTTATCACTTATTTATATATGGTCATGGCTTGAAATTACAAGAAAATAGCAATTATGGTGCTTTAGAACGCAATTTCAACCAAAATGGCCCGAGTAAGGCCATTTTGACTACTAGGTTGCCTATTTCCTACATTTCTTAACTAGTGAACTCATAATTAGTCATAACATGTCTTTTTCACTTATTTATAGATGTCCAAGGCTTGAAATGAGAAAACAAATAGCAATTAAGGGTTTTTAGAACGCATTTTCAACCAAAATAGCCCGAGTAAGGCCATTTTGACTATTAGGATGTCTATTTCCTACATTTCTTAACTAGTGAACTCATAATTAGTCATAAACATGTCTTTTTCATTTATTTATAGATGTCCAAGGCTTGAAATTACGAGAAAAATAGCAATTAAGGGTTTTAGAACGCATTTTCAACCAAAATGGCCCAAGTAAGGCCATTTTGACTACTAGGATGCCTATTTCCTACATTTCTTGTCTAATGAAATCATAAATAGGCATAACATGTCTTTATCACTTATTTATAGATGGCCGAAATTTGAAATGACAAAAAAATAGTAATTCAAAGGTTTTAGATCGCATTTTCAAACAAAATAGCCAGAGTAAGGCCATTTTGAGTATTTGGATGCCTATTTCCGACATTTCTTGTCTAGTGAACTCATAAATAGTCATAACATGTCTTTACCACTTATTTATAGATGGCCAAGGCTTGAAATTACAAGAAAATATCCATTAAGGAGTTTTGGAACGCAATTTCAATCCAAAATGGCCCGAGTAAGGCCATTTTCACTAATAGGTGGCCTATTTCCTACATGTCTTGTCTAGTGAACACATAAAAACTCATAATATGTTCTTATCACTTATTTATAGATGGCCAAGGCTTGAAATTACAAGAAAATAGCAATTAAGGGGTTTTAGAACGTATTTTCAACAAAAATGGCCCGAGTAAGGCCATTTTGACTACTAGGATGTCTATTTCCTACATTTCTTGCCTAGTCAATTCATAAATAGTCATAACATGTCTTTATCACTTATTTATAGATGTTCATGGCTTGAAATTACAAGAAAACAGCAATTAAGGTGTTTTAGAACGCAATTTCAACCAAAATGGCCCGAGTAAGGCCATTTTGACTACTAGGTTGCCTATTTCCTACATTTCTTTTCTATTGAACTCATAAATAGCCATAAAATGTCGTTATCACTTATTTATAGATGGCCAAGGGTTGAAATGACAAAAAAATAGCAATTAAGAGGTTTTAGAACGCATTTTCAACCAAAATGGCCCGAGTAAGGCCATTTTGACTACTAGGATGCCTATTTCCTACATTTCTTAACTAGTGAACTCATAAAAAGTAATAAAATGTCTTTATCACTTATTTGTAGATGGAAAAGGCTAGAAATTACGAGATAATAGCAATTAAGGGGTTATAGAATGCAATTTCAACCAAAATGGCCCGAGTAAGGCCATTTTGACTACTAGGATGCCTATTTCCTACATTTCTTGTCTAGTGAATTCATAAATAGTCATAACATGTCTTTATCACTTATTTATAGATGGAAAAGGCTTGAAATTACCAGAAAATAGCAATTAAGGGGTTTTAGAACGCATTTTCAACCAAAATGGCCCGAGTAAGGCCATTTTGACTACTAGGATGCCTATTTCCTACATTTCTTGTCTAGTGAATTCATAAATAGTCATAACATGTCTTTATCACTTATTTATAGATTTCCAAGGCTTGAAATTACAAGAAAATAGCAATTATGGGGTTTTAGAACGCATTTTCAACCAAAATGGCCCGATTAAGGCCATTTTGGCTACTAGGATGCCTATTTCTTACATTTCTTGTCTAATAAAATCATAAATACTCATAACATGTATTTATCACTTATTTATATATGGTCATGGCTTTAAATTACAAGAAAATAGCAATTGAGGTGTTTTAGAACGCAATTTCAACCAAAATGGCCCGAGTAAGGCCATTTTGACTACTAGGATTCCAATTTCCTACATTCTTGTCTAATGAAATCATAAATAGTCATAACATGTCTTTATCACTTATTTATATATGGTCATGGCTTGAAATTACAAGAAAATAGCAATTATGGTGCTTTAGAACGCAATTTCAACCAAAATGGCCCGAGTAAGGCCATTTTGACTACTAGGTTGCCTATTTCCTACATTTCTTTTCTATTGAACTCATAATTAGTCATAACATGTCTTTGTCCCTTATTTATAGATGGTCAAGGCTTGAAATGACAAAAAAAAATAGCAATTAAGGGTTTTTAGAACGCATTTTCAACCAAAATAGCCCGAGTAAGGCCATTTTGACTATTAGGATGTCTATTTCCTACATTTCTTGTCTAGTGAACTCATAAATAGTCATAAAATGTCGTTATCACTTATTCATAGATGGCCAAGGCTTGAAATGACAAAAAAATAGCAATTCAGAGGTTTTAGAACGCATTTTTAACCAAAATGGCCCGAGTAAGGCCATTTTGAGTACAAGGATGCCTATTTCCTACATTTCTTGTCTAGTGAATTCATAAATAGTCATAACATGTATTTATCACTTATTTATAGATGGAAAAGGCTTGAAATTACGAGAAAATAGCAATTAAGGGGTTTTAGAACGCATTTTCAACCAAAATGGCCCGAGTAAGGCCATTTTGACTACTAGGATGCCTATTTCCTACATTTCTTGTCTAGTGAACTCATAAATAGTCATAACATGTCTTTATCACTTATTTATAGATGGAAAAGGCTTGAAATTACGAGAAAATAGAAATTAAGGGGTTTTAGAACGCATTTTCAACCAAAATGGCCCGAGTAAGGCCATTTTGACTACTAGGATGCCTATTTCCAACATTTCTTGTCTAGTGAATTCATAAATAGTCATAACATGTCTTTATTACTTATTTATAGATTTCCAAGGCTTGAAATTACAAGAAAATAGCAATTATGGGGTTTTAGAACGCATTTTCAACCAAAATGGCCCGATTAAGGCCATTTTGACTACTAGGATGCCTATTTCTTACATTTCTTGTCTAATGAAATCATAAATACTCATAACATGTCTTTATCACTTATTTATATATGGTCATGGCTTTAAATTACAAGAAATAGCAATTAAGGTGTTTTAGAACGCAATTTCAACCAAAATGGCCCGAGTAAGGCCATTTTGACTACTAGGTTGCCTATTTCCTACATTTCTTTTCTAGTGAACTCATAATTAGTCATAAAATGTTTTTATCACTTATTTATAGATGGTCAAGGCTTGAAATGACAAAAAAATAGCAATTAAGGGTTTTTAGGACGCATTTTCAACCAAAATAGCCCGAGTAAGGCCATTTTGACTATTAGGATGTCTATTTCCTACATTTCTTGTCTAGTGAACTCATAAATAGTCATAAAATGTCGTTATCACTTATTTATAGATGGCGAAGGCTTGAAATGACAAAAAAATAGCAATTCAGAGGTTTTAGAACGCATTTTCAACCAAAATGGCCCGAGTAAGGCCATTTTGACTACTAGGATGCCTATTTCCTACATTTCTTAACTAGTGAACTCATAAAAAGTAATAAAATGTCTTTATCACTTATTTATAGATGGAAAAGGCTTGAAATTACAAGAATATAGCAATTAAGGGGTTTTAGAACGCATTTTTAACCAAAATGGCCCGAGTAAGGCCATTTTGAGTACAAGGATGCCTATTTCCTACATTTCTTGTCTAGTGAATTCATAAATAGTCATAACATTTCTTTATCACTTATTTATAGATGAAAGGCTTGAAATTACGAGAAAATAGCAATTAAGGGGTTTTAGAACGCATTTTCAACCAAAATGGCCCGAGGAAGGCCATTTTGACTACTAGGATGCCTATTTCCTACATTTCTTGTCTAGTGAATTCATAAATAGTCATAACATGTCTTTATCACTTATTTATAGATGGAAAAGGCTTGAAATTACGAGAAAATAGAAATTAAGGGGTTTTATAACGCATTTTCAACCAAAATAGCCCGAGTAAGGCCATTTTGACTACTAGGATGCCTATTTCCAACATTTCTTGTCTAGTGAATTCATAAATAGTCATAATATGTCTTTATCACTTATTTATAGATTTCCAAGGCTTGAAATTACAAGAAAATAGCAATTATGGGGTTTTAGAACGCATTTTCAACCAAAATGGCCCGATTAAGGCCATTTTGACTACTAGGATGCCTATTTCCTACATTTCTTGTCTAATGAAATCATAAATACTCATAACATGTCTTTATCACTTATTTATATATTGTCATGGCTTTAAATTACAAGAAAATAGCAATTAAGGTGTTTTAGAACGCAATTTCAACCAAAATGGCCCGAGTAAGGCCATTTTGACTACTAGGTTGCCTATTTCCTACATTTCTTTTCTACTGAACTCATAATTAGTCATAACATGTTTTTATCACTTATTTATAGATGGTCAAGGCTTGAAATGGCAAAAAAAATAGCAATTAAGGGTTTTTAAAACGCATTTTCAACCAAATTAGCCCGAATAAGGCCATTTTGACTATTAGGATGCCTATTTCCTACATTTCTTGTCTAGTGAATTCATAAATAGTCATAACATGTCTTTATCACTTATTTATAGATGGCCAAGGCTTGAAATGACAAAAAAATAGCAATTCAGAGGTTTTAGAACGCATTTTCAACCAAAATGGCCTAAGTAAGGCCATTTTGACTACTAGGATGCCTATTTCCTACATTTCTTAACTAGTGAACTCATAAAAAGTAATAAAATGTCTTTATAACTTATTTATAGATTTCCAAGGCTTGAAATTACAAGAAAATAGCAATTAAGGGGTTTTAGAACGCATTTTCAACCAAAATGGCCCAAGTAAGGCCATTTTGACTACTAGGATGCCTATTTCCTACATTTCTTGTCTAATGAAATCATAAATAGGCATAACATGTCTTTATCACTTATTTATAGATGGCCGAAATTTGAAATGACAAAAAAATAGTAATTCAAAGGTTTTAGATCGCATTTTCAAACAAAATAGCCAGAGTAAGGCCATTTTGAGTATTTGGATGCCTATTTCCGACATTTCTTGTCTAGTGAACTCATAAATAGTCATAACATGTCTTTACCACTTATTTATAGATGGCCAAGGCTTGAAATTACAAGAAAATATCCATTAAGGAGTTTTGGAACGCAATTTCATCCAAAATGGCCCGAGTAAGGCCATTTTCACTAATAGGTGGCCTATTTCCTACATGTCTTGTCTAGTGAACACATAAAAACTCATAATATGTTCTTATCACTTATTTATAGATGGCCAAGGCTTGAAATTACAAGAAAATAGCAATTAAGGGGTTTTAGAACGTATTTTCAACAAAAATGGCCCGAGTAAGGCCATTTTGACTACTAGGATGTCTATTTCCTACATTTCTTTCCTAGTCAATTCATAAATAGTCATAACATGTCTTTATCACTTATTTATAGATGTTCATGGCTTGAAATTACAAGAAAACAGCAATTAAGGTGTTTTAGAACGCAATTTCAACCAAAATGGCCCGAGTAAGGCCATTTTGACTACTAGGTTGCCTATTTCCTACATTTCTTGCCTAGTTAACTCATAATTAGTCATAACATGTCTTTATCACTTATTTATAGATGGCCAAGGCTTGAAATGACAAAAAAATAGCAATTCAGAGGTTTTAGAACGCATTTTCAACCAAAATGGCCCGAATAAGGCCATTTTGACTACTAGGATGCCGATTTCCTACATTTCTTGTCTAAAGTACTCATAAATAGTCATAACATGTCTTTATAACTTATTTATAGATGGTCAAGGCTTTAAATTACAAAAAAAATAACATTTAAGGGGTTTTAGAACGCATTTTCAACAAAAATGGCCCGAGTAAGGCCATTTTGAGTATTAGGATGCCTATTACCGACATTTCTTGTCTAGTGAACTCATAAATAGTCATAAAATGTCTTTATCACTTATTTATAGATGGCTAAGGCTTGAAATTACATGAAATTAGCCATTAAGGAGTCTTAGAAGGCATTTTCCACCAAAATGGCCCGAGTAAGGCCATTTTCACTACTAGGATGCCTATTTCCTACATTTCTTGTCTAGTGAATTCATAAATAGTCATAACATGTCTTTATCACTTATTTATAGATGGTCATGGCTTGAAATTACAAGAAATTAGCCATTAAGGAGTTTTAGAACGCATTTTCCTCCAAAATGCCCCGAGTAAGTCCATTTTGACTAATAGGTTGCCTATTTCCTACATTTCTTGTCTAGTGAACTCATAATTAGTCATAAAATGTCTTTATCACTTATTTATAGATGGAAAAGGCTTGAAATGACAAAAAAATAGCAATTCAGAGGTTTTAGAACGCATTTTCTACCAAAATGGCCCGAGTAAGGCCATTTTGACTACTAGGATTTCTATTTCCTACATTTCTTAACAGGTTAACTCATAAATAGTCATAACATGTCTTTATAACTTTTTTATAGATGGCCAAGGCTTGAAATGACAAGAAAATACCAATTAAAGGGTTTTACAACGCATTTTCAACCAAAATGGCCCGAGTAAGGCCATTTTGAGTACTAGGATGCCTATTTCCTACATTTGTTGTCTAGTGAACTCATAAATAGTCATAAAATGTCTTTATAACTTACTTATAGATGGACAAGGCTTGAAATTACTTGAAAATAGCAATTAAGGGTTTTAGAACGCATTTTCAACCAAAATGGCCCGAGTAAGGCCATTTTGTGTACTAGGATGCCTATTTGTTACATTTCTTGTCTAGTGAACTCATAAATAGTCATAACATGTTTTTATAACTTATTTATAGATGTCCAAGGCTTGAAATTACAAGAAAATAGCAATTAAGGGGTTTTAGAACGCATTTTCAACCAAAATGGCCCGAGTAAGGCTGTTTTGAGTACTAGGATGCCTATTTGTTACATTTCTTGTCTAGTGAACTCATAAATAGGAATAACATGTCTTTATCACTTATTTGTAGATGTAAAAGGCTTGACATTACGAGAAAAATAGCAATTAAGGGGTTTTAGAACGCATTTTCAACCAAAATGGCCCGAGTAAGGCCATTTTGACTACTAGGATGTCTATTTCCTACATTTCTTGTCTAATGAAATCATAAATAGGCATAACATGTCTTTATCACTTATTTATAGATGGACGAGGCTTGAAATGACAAAAAAATAGCAATTCAAAGGTTTTAGATCGCATTTTCAAACAAAATAGCCAGAGTAAGGCCATTTTGAGTATTTGGATGCCTATTTCCGACATTTCTTGTCTAGTGAACTCATAAATAGTCATAACATGTCTTTATCACTTATTTATAGATGGCCAATGCTTGAAATTACAAGAAAATATCCATTAAGGAGTTTTGGAACGCAATTTCATCCAAAATGGCCCGAGTAAGGCCATTTTCACTACTAGGTGGCCTATTTCCTACTTGTCTTGTCTAGTGAACACATAAAAACTCATAAAATGTTCTTATCACTTATTTATAGATGGCCAAGGCTTGAAATTACAAGAAAATAGCAATTAAGGGGTTTTAGAACGTATTTTCAACCAAAATGGCCCGAGTAAGGCCATTTTGACTACTAGGATGTCTATTTCCTACATTTCTTGCCTAGTGAATTCATAAATAGTCATAACATGTCTTTATCACTTATTTATAGATGTTCATGGCTTGAAATTACAAGAAAATAGCAATTAAGGTGTTTTAGAACGCAATTTCAACCAAAATGGCCCGAGTAAGGCCATTTTGAGTACTAGGATGCCTATTTCCTACATTTGTTGTCTAGTGAACTCATAAATAGTCATAACATGTCTTTATAACTTACTTATGGATGGACAAGGCTTGAAATTACTTGAAAATAGCAATTAAGGGTTTTAGAACGCATTTTCAACCAAAATGGCCCGAGTAAGGCCATTTTGTGTACTAGGATGCCTATTTGTTACATTTCTTGTCTAGTGAATTCATAAATAGTCATAACATGTCTTTAAACTTATTTATAGATGTCCAAGGCTTGAAATTACAAGAAAATAGCAATTAAGGGGTTTTAGAACGCATTTTCAACCAAAATGGCCCGAGTAAGGCCGTTTTGAGTACTAGGATGCCTATTTCCTACATTTCTTGTCTAGTGAACTCATAAATAGGAATAACATGTCTTTATCACTTATTTATAGATGTAAAAGGCTTGAAATTACGAGAAAAATAGCAATTAAGGGGTTTTAGAACGCATTTTCAACCAAAATGGCCCGAGTAAGGCCATTTTGACTACTAGGATGCCTATTTCCTACATTTCTTGTCTAATGAAATCATAAATAGGAATAACATGTCTTTATCACTTATTTATAGATGGACGAGGCTTGAAATGACAAAAAAATAGCAATTCAAAGGTTTTAGATCGCATTTTCAAACAAAATAGCCAGAGTAAGGCCATTTTGAGTATTTGGATGCCTATTTCCGACATTTCTTGTCTAGTGAACTCATAAATAGTCATAACATGTCTTTATCACTTATTTATAGATGGCCAAGGCTTGTAATTACAAGAAAATATCCATTAAGGAGTTTTGGAACGCAATTTCATCCAAAATGGCCCGAGTAAGGCCATTTTCACTACTAGGTGGCCTATTTTCTACATGTCTTGTCTAGTGAACACATAAAAAACTCATAAAATGTTCTTATCACTTATTTATAGATGGCCAAGGCTTGAAATTACAAGAAAATAGCAATTAAGGGGTTTTAGAATGTATTTTCAACAAAAATGGCCCGAGTAAGGTCATTTTGACTACTAGGATGTCTATTTCCTACATTTCTTGCCTAGTGAACTCATAAAAAGTCATAAAATGTCTTTATCACTTATTTATAGATGGCCAAGGCTTGAAATGACAAAAAAATATCAATTAAGGGGTTTTAGAACACATTTTCAACCAAAATGGCCCGAGTAAGGCCATTTTGAGTACTAGGATTCCTATTTCCTACATTTCTTGTCTAGTGAACTCATAAATAGTCATAACATGTCTTTATAACATATTTATAGATGGAAAAGGCTTGAAATTTCAAGAAAATAGCAATTAAGGGGTTTTAGAACGCATTTTCAACCAAAATGGCCTGAGTAAGGCCATTTTGAGTACTAGGATGCCTATTTCCTACATTTGTTGTCTAGTAAACTCATAAATAGTCATAACATGTCTTTATAACTTATTTATAGATGGACAAGGCTTGAAATTACAATAAAATAGCAATTAAGGGGTTTTAGAACGCATTTTCAACCAAAATGGCCCGAGTAAGGCCATTTTGAGTACTAGGATGCCTATTTCCTACATTTCTTGTCTAGTGAACTCATAAATAGTCATAACATATCTTTATAACATATTTATAGATGGCCAAGGCTTGAAATTACAAGAAAATAGCAATTAAGGGGTCTTGGAAGGCATTTTCAACCAAAATGGCCCGAGTAAGGCCATTTTGAGTACTAGGATGCCTATTTCCTACATTTCTTGTCTATTGAACTCATAAATAGTCATAACATGTCTTTATAACTTATTTATATATGGCCAAGGCTTGAAATTACAAGAAAATAGCAATTAAGGTATTTTAGAACGCAATTTCAACCAAAATGGCCCGAGTAAGGCCATTTTGACTACTAGGTTGCCTATTTCCAACATTTCTTTTCTAGTGAACTCAGAATTAGTCATAAAATGTCTTTATCACTTATTTATAGATGTTCAAGGCTTGAAATGACAAAAAAAATAGCAATTCAGAGGTTTTAGAACGCATTTTCAACCAAAATGGCCCGAGTAAGGCCATTTTGACTCATAGGATGCCTATTTCTTACATTTCTTAACTAGTGAACTCAAAAAAAGTAATTAAATGTCTTTATCACTTATTTATAGATGGAAAAGGCTTGAAATTACAAGAATATAGCAATTAAGGGGTTTTAGAACGCATTTTTAACCAAAATGGCCCGAGTAAGGCCATTTTGAGTACTAGGATGCCTATTTCCTACATTTCTTGTCTAGTGAACTCATAAATAGTCATACCATGTCTTTATTACTTATTTATAGATGGAAATGGCTTGAAATTACGAGAAAATAGCAATTAAGGGGTTTTAGAACGCATTTCAACCAAAATGGCCCGAGTAAGGCCATTTTGAATACTAGGATGCCTATTTCCTACATTTCTTGTCTAGTGAATTCATAAATAGTCATAACATATCTTTATCACTTATTTATAGATTTCCAAGGCTTGAAATTACAAGAAAATAGCAATTATGGGGTTTTAGAACGCATTTTCAACCAAAATGGCCCGATTAAGGCCATTTTGACTACTAGGATGCCTATTTCCTACATTTCTTGTCTAAAGAAATCATAAATAGTCATAACATGTCTTTATAACTTATTTATATATGGTCATGGCTTGAAATTACAAGAAAATAGCAATTAAGGTGTTTTAGAACGCAATTTCAACCAAAATGGCCCGAGTAAGGCCATTTTGACTACTAGGTTGCCTATTTCCTACATTTCTTGTCTAGTGAACTCATAAATAGTCATAAAATGTCGTTATCACTTATTTATAGATGGCCAAGGCTTGAAATGACAAAAAATAGCAATTCAGAGGTTTTAGAACGCATTTTCAACCAAAATGGCCCGAGTAAGGCCATTATGACTACTAGGATGCCTATTTCTTACATTTCTTAACTAGTGAACTCATAAAAAGTAATTAAATGTCTTTATCACTTATTTATAGATGGAAAAGGCTTGAAATTACAAGAATATAGCAATTAAGGGGTTTTAGAACGCATTTTTAACCAAAATGGCCCGAGTAAGGCCATTTTGAGTACTAGGATGCCTATTTCCTACATTTCTTGTCTAGTGAACTCATAAATAGTCATAACATGTCTTTATCACTTATTTATAGATGGAAATGGCTTGAAATTACGAGAAAATAGCAATTAAGGGGTTTTAGAACGGGTTTTCAACCAAAATGGCCCGAGTAAGGCCATTTTGACTACTAGGATGCCTATTTCCTACATTTCTTGTCTAGTGAATTCATAAATAGTCATAACATGTCTTTATCACTTGTTTATAGATGGCCAAGGCTTGAAATTACAAGAAAATAGCAATTAAGGGGTCTTAGAAGGCATTTTCAACCAAAATGGCCCGAGTAAGGCCATTTTGAGTATTAGGATGCCTATTTCCTACATTTCTTGTCTATTGAACTCATAAATAGTCATAACATGTCTTTATAACTTATTTATATATGGCCAAGGCTTGAAATTACAAGAAAATAGCAATTAAGGTATTTTAGAACGCAATTTCAACCAAAATGGCCCGAGTAAGGCCATTTTGACTACTAGGTTGCCTATTTCCAACATTTCTTTTCTAGTGAACTCATAATTAGTCATAACATGTCTTTATCACTTATTTATAGATGTTCAAGGCTTGAAATGACAAAAAAAATAGCAATTCAGAGGTTTTAGAACGCATTTTCAACCAAAATGGCCCGAGTAAGGCCATTTTGACTACTAGGATGCCTATTTCTTACATTTCTTAACTAGTGAACTCAAAAAAAGTAATTAAATGTCTTTATCACTTATTTATAGATGGAAAAGGCTTGAAATTACAAGAATATAGCAATTAAGGGGTTTTAGAACGCATTTTTAACCAAAATGGCCCGAGTAAGGCCATTTTGAGTACTAGGATGCCTATTTCCTACATTTCTTGTCTAGTTAACTCATAAATAGTCATACCATGTCTTTATCACTTATTTATAGATGGAAATGGCTTGAAATTACGAGAAAATAGCAATTAAGGTGTTTTAGAACGCAATTTCAACCAAAATGGCTTGAGTAAGGCCATTTTGACTACTAGGATGCCGATTTCCTACATTTCTTGTCTAAAGAACTCATAAATAGTCATAACATGTCTTTATCACTTATTTATAGATGGTCAAGGCTTGAAATTACAAAAAAATAACATTTAAGGGGTTTTAGAACGCATTTTCAACCAAAATGGCCCGAGTAAGGCCATTTTAAGTATTAGGATGCCTATTTCCGACATTTCTTGTCTAGTGAACTCATAAATAGTCATAAAATGTCTTTATCACTTTTTTATAGATGGCCAAGGCTTGAAATTACAAGAAATTATCCATTAAGGAGTTTTAGAACGCATTTTCCACCAAAATGGCCCGAGTAAGGCCATTTTCACTACTACGATGCCTATTTCCTACATTTCTTGTCTAGTGAATTCGTAAATAGTCATAACATGTCTTTATCACTTATTTATAGATGGTCATGGCTTGAAATTACAAGAAAATAGCAATTAAGGTGTTTTAGAACGCAATTTCTACCAAAATGGCCCGAGTAAGGCCATTTTGACTACTAGGTTGCCTATTTCCTACATTTCTTGTCTAGTGAACTCATAATTAGTCATAAAATGTCTTTATCACTTATTTATAGATGGCCAAGGCTTGAAATGACAAAAAAATAGCAATTCAGAGGTTTTAGAACGCATTTTCAACCAAAATGGCCCGAGTAAGGCCATTTTGAGTACTAGGATGCCTATTTCCTACATTTCTTGTCTAGTGAACTCATAAATAGTCATAACATGTCTTTATAACTTATTTATAGATGGCCAAGGCTTGAAAATACAAGAAAATAGCAATTAAGGGGTTTTAGAACGCATTTTAAACCAAAATGGCCCGAGTAAGGCCATTTTGTGTACTAGGATGCCTATTTCTTACATTTCTTGTCTAGTGAACTCATAAATAGTCATAACATGTCTTTATCACTTATTTATAGATGGTCATGGCTTGAAATTACAAGAAAATAGCAATTAAGGTGTTTTAGAACGCAATTTCTACCAAAATGGCCCGAGTAAGGCCATTTTGACTACTAGGTTGCCTATTTCCTACATTTCTTGTCTAGTGAACTCATAATTAGTCATAAAATGTCTTTATAACTTATTTATAGATGTTCAAGGCTTGAAATTACAAAAAAATAACATTTAAGGGGTTTTAGAACGCATTTTCAACCAAAATAGCTAGAGTAAGGCCATTTTGAGTATTAGGATGCCTATTTCCGACATTTCTTGTCTAGTGAACTCATAAATAGTCATAACATGTCTTTATCAATTATATATAGATGTCCAAGGCTTGAAATTACAAGAAAATATCCATTAAGGAGTTTTAGAACGCATTTTCCACCAAAATGGCCCGAAAAAGGCCATTTTCACTACTAGGTGGCGTATTTCCTACATGTCTTGTCTAGTGAACACATAAAAACTCATAAAATGTCTTTATAACTTATTTATAGATGGCCAAGGCTTGAAATTACAAGAAAAAAGCAATTAAGGGGTTTTAGAACGTATTTTCAACCAAAATGGCCCGAGTAAGGCCATTTTGACTACTAGGATGTCTATTTCCTACATTTCGTTCCTAGTGAACTCGTAAAAAGTCATAAAATGTCTTTATCACTTATTTATAGATGGCTAAGGCTTGAAATGACAAAAAATATCAAGAACACATTTTCAACCAAAATGGCCCGAGTAAGGCCATTTTGAGTACTAGGATGCCTATTTCCTTCATTTCTTGTCTAGTGAACTCATAAATAGTCATAACATGTCTTTATAACTTATTTATAGATGGACAAGGCTTGAAATTACAAGAAAATAGCAATTAAGGGGTTTTAGAATGAATTTTCAACCAAAATGGCCTGAGTAAGGCCATTTTGAGTACTAGGATGCCTATTTCCTACATTTGTTGTCTAGTGAACTCATAAATAGTCATAACATGTCTTTATAACTTTTTTATAGATGGACAAGGCTTGAAATTACAAGAAAATAGCAATTAAGGGGTTTTAGAACGCATTTTCAACCAAAATGGCCCGAGTAAGGCCATTTTGAGTACTAGGATGCCTATTTCCTACATTTCTTGTCTAGTGAACTCATAAATAGTCATAACATGTCTTTATAACATATTTATAGATGGCCAAGGCTTGAAATTACAAGAAAATAGCAATTAAGGGGTTTTAGAACGCATTTTCAACCAAAATGGCCCGAGTAAGGCCATTTTGAGTACTAGGATGCCTATTTCCTACATTTCTTGTCTAGTGAATTCATAAATAGTCATAAAAAGTCTGTATAACTTATTTATAGATGGCCAAGGCTTGAAGTTATAAGAAAATAGCAATTAAGGGGTTTTAGAACGCATTTTCAACCAAAATGGCCCGAGTAAGGCCATTTTGAGTACTAGGATGCCTATTTCCTACATTTCTTTTCTAGAGAACTCATAAATAGTCATAACATGTCTTTATAACTTATTTATAGATGGCCAAGGCTTAAAATTACAAGAAATTACCAATTAAGGTGTTTTATAACGCAATTTCAACCAAAATGGCCCGAGTAAGGCCATTTTGACTACTAGGATGTCTATTTCCTACATTTCTTGTCTAATGAACTCATTAATAGTGATAACATGTCTTTATAACGTTTGCTACCCAATCCGGGTAGTAGCATTGCCGGATGAACCCAGCATTTAACAATTTTTTGACCTCAGCCGCTGCCGCCTGAGATCTCTCTTCACCGTGATCCCTCTTTTTCTGCCTAACCAGCTTCTTTTTAGGATCCACAGCAAGCTTGTGGACAACTAGATCCGGGCTGGCGCCTGGCATCTCTTCCACTTCAAAGGCAAAGATGTCTTTGAATTCTCTTAGAAGTTGGAGCAGGTCTGCACCCAATCGCTCATAAGCAACCGTCCCAACCTTGACAGCTCTGTCAGGACGGCTATCGTCGAGGACGACATCAATGCAGTCACCAGCCGGCTGAGGTCGTAGATCATCTGACCTTTCCCCGGCTAGTGATTGCTATTTTTCTTGTTTGACGGGGTCCGTCTGGCCCGCCTTTCTTTTCTTACCGGCTGCCCTTGGAGCCGGGAGTGCTGCATCGCAGTTATCAAGGTCTATGGGGTTGCCGTCTCCGGCTGCCCCCATAGTGGGTCTGACGTCAGAGAGATCGCACTCCCTAGCCGTCCTCTGGTCCCCCTTAAGGAACGATGACAGCTTTGGACTCATTGAGGGTTGGACGGCCAAAAATCATGTTGTAGGCGGCAAGCTCTTCTACAACCAGGAATTTAATCACCATGTGGCGTCCTTCCCCCTTTTCACCCAGCCGGATTGGAATATCTATGCTCCCCACCAGATGCACTACACCTCCCCCAAAACCAACAAGCGGGTGGGGCGCCTGGTGCATGCTATTGGATTTGTACTTGAGCTTGGTCAAGCACTGAAAACTGATTAGGTCAGACGAGCTCCCGGTATCTATTAAGATCCGGCCAACTCTCTGATTGGCAACATTGCATTCGATGACTATGGGGTCATCGTGAGGCCGTCTGACCTTGCCCTGGTCCTTTTCAGAAATAAGGACCTCAGGAAATATGTCTTTCGACGCCTGGGTCTCCTCAACTGAGTTAACCAGCTTCCTGATGTTATCTTTGGTGCCCCGGATAGTGGGACCCCCTCCGGCAAAGCCGCCTGCTATTGTGAAGATAGTCTCTTCATCCGTTTCTGAATTTGCAAGAACAACTTTTGCCGCCTGCCCTTTCTTGGCCAGGGTGATGCCCTTGGCTTTGGGCAGATAAGACTTTAGAGCCCCTTCATCAGCCAGACAGTCTAATAGCCACCTGAGGCTATAGCAACCATTAGTGTCATGGCCAACATCCTCATGGTACTGGCAGTATTTGCTTTTGTCCCGGCTGCCTACGGGACTTTTCATAACAGCCGGCTTGTCGAGAGACATCCGATCCTTGATCTCCATGAGGATGGAGGAGCAGTCCTTTGTGAACTCGTACTTGGGGACGAACGGTTCAGATTTCCGTCTGAGCTTCTGAGCCGGCTGACCAGATCGGTCTGCCGCCCAGACCTCCTTTCTCTTCTTTTCTTCCTTTTTAGCCGGCTGTCTCTTCTGTCAGATTTTTTGAAATCCGACGGCTGCTTTACAGCACAAAGCTCCGTCGCCTGTATGTAGGCTTCAGCTTCCATTAACGCCTCTTGGAGGGTGGCTACCCTTTTCCGGACGAGGTCAAACTTGAAAGTCGACCCATCCTTCAGACCTTTAAAGAAGTCTGTGTAAGCAACCTCATCGGACAGTCCTTGAATCTGAATTCTCATCAGATTGAACCGCCTGACATACGACCAGAGCCCTTCTCTGTCACCCTGCTGTATTGCCCCCAGATCGAGGCTTGTCTTTTTAGCTGGGATGTTCATTGAGAAGTTTGACGTAAACTAGTATGCCAAGGTCTTGAAGCTGTTGATGCAGCCGGCTGGTAAGTTACCAAACCACCGTTGGGCAATGCCCTTCAGGGTAGCCGGGAAGCATCGGCACCAGACGACATCATCCAACCCCTGTAGGTACATGAGGTTGGAATAAGCCATTAAATGATCTTCTAGGTTGGAGGTACCATCATAGGCCCCTACCAATACGTTTTTTATCTTGGCCGGCTGTGCCGCCTGGGTTATCTCAGGGGAGAACGCCGAGGGCTGTTCTCCCAGGTTTAGCAGGCGCTGCTGCCAATCCATGAGTTGGAACGGCTGCTGCACATTTCTGCCAAACGGACCCGTTTGGGTAAAAGGGGATCCACCCAGCCCATTCGGCGAACCGAACAGACCAGGTTGGATCACTTTGGGTCCAGACCGGGTGGATGGTTTGCCCGTCTGACTCCCTAGACTTGTTCCCGTACGCCTGTTAGAGGTGTCACGGAAACTATCTGGAAAGGTCGACGTTGAAGCGACGCAGACGCCAGACATCTCTTTTCTTGGAGAAACGTCCAGGCGTCAGAGAATATCTTTTTTGAACCATCCGGCTGCAAGTGCCGGATGGGTTTTCTGAGCTCCGCTTGTGGGAAGCGGAGCTGGTTTTAATCGAACTTGAGGCCCTCCCCCTCCTTCGGCTTTGGATGAGGGGTAGGAACCCGGTCTTTAATAGCCTTCTTGCTAGAAGAAGGCTTCTTGGCCGGCTGACTCTTCTTGGGAGTAGCTGTCCGGATGAGGTTCTGGATCTCACCCTTGAAACTATTCATGAAGGTCATGAGTTCGTTCCTAGTAACGGGAGCAGAATCCTGTGCCGCCTGGGCAGCCCCAACCATGTTGCCGGCTGGGTTGCTTGGAGCAGCTTGGATGTTTTCCCATTCCTTCTTATCCCTGGAACGGGTGTGCTTTGTTCTGAAGGACCCGTCTGGGGCCACATAGGTGTTGAGGTCGTACTCATCACCGCTTTCTTGGTCCGTCTAGACCTCAGGCTCAGCCGATGGCCGCCTGTCCTGATCCGGTGGTACTGGGTTAGAAGCCATCTCAGAAGTACTCTCCCCACAGACGGCGCCAAATGTTTCGGGGTTTTTTGATGTGTCCTGCGGGAGAGTTACAATTCCAAGAATTCCCTACGACCGTCTGTACCTGCAAAACCACGAAGACTCCGGTTGGGTGGAGCTCCGCCTCCAACGATCAAGTCAGTGATTGTACGGGAGGAAGAAAGTGCGTAAAAAGGGTAATTACTTCTCGCGTAATGGGAGAATTCCTCAATTACGATTGCTCGGGTTTTGTGTAAATTATATTTATGATTGTATTGAATACTAATTGAATATATGTGTCCCATTAATGAGGACTCCCCCACTATTTATAGTAGGGACCATTGGTTCCCCATTTGGGGTTCCTAGGACACGTGTCAGCAGGGGATTGGAGCCCTGCTGACCAATAGCAAAATGCCACGTGTCGCGCTGCCATTGGGCCACGTGGCTGGGGTAATTTTACCCCCAAACACATACAACAAAGCTAATAAAGTCAAATGAAAGTCAAATGCATTTTAAAGGCCAATTGAATCAAATGAAAGTCAAACACATTCAAACAAAGCTTTTTGAATCAAATGAAAGTGAAATGCTTTCAACAAAGCTAATTGAATCAAATTAAAGTCAAACTCATTCAAACAAAGCTTTTTGAATCATATGAAAGTAAAATGCATTTAACAAAGCTAAATGAATCAAATGAAAGTCAAATGCATTCTACAAAGCTAATTGAATCTAATGAAAGTCAAACACATTCAAACAAAGGTAATTGAATCAAATGAAAGTCAAACACATTCAAACAATGCTTTTTGAATCAAATGAAAGTCTAATGCATTCTACAAAGCTAATTGTATCAAACGAAAATCAAACACATTCAAACAAAGCTTTTTGAATCAAATTAAAGTCAAATGCATTCAAAGAAGCTATTTAAATCAAATGAAAGTCAAATGCATTCTACAAATCATATTGAATCAAATGAAAGTCAGATGCATTCTACAAAGCATATTGAATCAAATGAAAGTCAAATGCATTCTACAAAGCTAATTAAATCAAATGAAAGTCAAACACAATAAAACAAGGCTATTGAATCAAATGAAAGTCAAACACATTCAAACAAAGCTTTTTTAATCAAAAGAAAGTCAAATGCTTTCAACAAAGCTCATTGAATCAAATGAAAGTCAAATGCATTCTATAAAGCTAATTAAATCAAATGAAATTCAAACACATTCAAACAAAGCATTTTGAATCAAATGAAAGTGAAATGCATTCAAAGAAGCTATTTGAATCAAATGAAAGTCAAATGCATTCTACAAATCATATTGAATCAAATAAAAGTCAGATGCATTCTACAAAGCATATTGAATCAAATGAAAGTCAAATGCATTCTACAAAGCTAATTAAATCAAATGAAACTCAAACACAATAAAACAAGGCTAATTGAATCAAATGAAAGTCAAACACATTCAAACAAAGCTTTTTTAATCAAAAGAAAGTCAAATGCTTTCAACAAAGCTCATTGAATCAAATGAAAGTCAAATGCATTCTATAAAGCTAATTTTATCAAATGAAAGTCAAACACATTCAAACAAAGCATTTTGAATCAAATGAAAGTGAAATGCTTTCAACAAAGCTAATTGAATCAAATGAAAGTCAAACTCATTCAAACAAAGCTTTTTGAATCATATGAAAGTAAAATGCATTTAACAAAGCTAAATGAATCAAATGAAAGTCAAATGCATTCTACAAAGCTAACTGAATCTAATGAAAGTTAAACACATTCAAACAAAGGTAATTGAATCAAATGAAAGTCAAACACATTCAAACAATGCTTTTTGAATCAAATGAAAGTCTAATGCATTCTACAAAGCTAATTGAATCAAATGAAAGTAAAACACATTCAAACAAAACTTTTTGAATCAAACGAAAGTCAAATGCATTCAACAAAGCTAATTTAATCAAATGAAAGTCAAACACAATCACACAACGCTAATTGGATCAAATGAAAGTCTAATTAATTCTGCAATGCTAATTGAATCAAATGAAAGTCAAACACATTCAAACAAAGCTTTTTGAATCAAATAAAAGTCAAATGCATTCAACAAAGCTAATTGAATAAAATGAAAGTCAAATGCATTCTACAAAGTTAATTAAATCAAATGAAAGTGAAACACATTCAAACAAAGCTAATTGATGCAAATGAAAGTCAAACACATTCAAACAAAGCATCTTGAATCATATGAAAGTCAAATGCATTCAACAAAGCTAATTTAATCAATTGAAAGTCAAACACAATCACACAACGGTAATTGAATCAAATGAAAGTCTAATGCATTCTACAAAGCTAATTGAATGAAAAGAAAGTCAAGCACAATCAAACAAAGCTTTTTAAATCAAATAAAAGTCAAATGCATTCAACAAAGCTAATTGAATCAAATGAGAGTCAAACGCATTTTATAAAGCTAATTATATCAAATGAAAGTCAAACACATTAAAACAAAGCTAATTGATTCAAATGAAAGTCAAACACATTCAAACAAAGCTTTTTGAATCAAATTAAAGTCAAATGCATTCAAAGAAGCTATTTGAATCAAATGAAAGTCAAATGCATTCTACAAATCATATTGAATCAAATGAAAGCCGAATGCATTCTACAAAGCTAATTAAATCAAATGAAAGTCAAACACATTCAAACAAAGCTAATTGTATCAAATGAAAATAAAGCACATTCAAACAAAGCTTTTTGAATCATATTAAAGTCAAATGAATTCAAAGAAGCTATTTGAATCAAATAAAAGTCAGATGCATTCTACAAAGCATATTGAATCAAATGAAAGTCAAATGCATTCTACAAAGCTAATTAAATCAAATGAAAGTCAAACACGATAAAACAAAGCTAATTGAATCAAATGAAAGTCAAACACATTCAAACAAAGCTTTTTTAATCAAAAGAAAGTCAAATGCTTTCAACAAAGCTTATTGAATCAAATGAAAGTCAAATGCATTCTATAAATCTAATTAAATCAAATGAAAGTCAAACACATTCAAATAAAGAATTTTGAATCAAATGAAAGTGAAATGCTTTCAACAAAGCTAATTGAATCAAATGAAAGTCAAACACATTCAAACAAAGCTTTTTTAATCATAAGTCAAATGCTTTCAACAAAGCTCATTGAATAAAATGAAAGTCAAATGCATTCTATAAAGCTAATTAAATCAAATGAAAGTCAAACACATTCAAACAAAGCTAATTGATTCAAATGAAAGTCAAACTCATTCATACAAAGTTTTTGAATAAAAATTAAAGTCATATGCATACAACAAAGCTAATAAAGTCAAATGAAAGTCAAATGCATTTTAAAAGCTAATTGAATCAAATGAAAGTCAAACACATTCAAACAAAGCATTTTGAATCAAATGAAAGTGAAATGCTTTCAAAAAAGCTAATTGAATCAAATGAAAGTCAAACTCATTCAAACAAAGCTTTTTGAATCGTATGAAAGTAAAATGCATTTAACAAAACTAAGTGAATCAAATGAAAGTCAAATGTATTCTACAAAGCTAATTGAATCTAATAAAAGTCAAACACATTCAAACAAAGGTAATTAAATCAAGTGAAAGTAAAACACATTCAAACAATGGTTTTTGAATCAAATGAAAGTCTAAGGCATTCTATAAAGCTAATTGTATCAAATGAAAATTAAACACATTCAAACAAAGCTATTTAAATCAAATGAAAGTTAAATGCATTCTACAAAGCATATTGAATCAAATGAAAGTCAAACACAATCAAACAAAGCAAATTGAATCAAATGAAAGTCTAATGCATTCTACAACGCCAATTGAATCAAATGAAAGTCTAATGCATTCTACAATGCCAATTGAATCAAATGAAAGTAAAACACATTCAAACAAAGCTTTTTGAATCAAATCAAAGTAAAATGCATTCTTTAAAGCTAATTGTATCAAATGAAATTCAAATGCATTCTACAAAGCAAATTAAATCAAATGAAAGTAAACCACATTCAAACATAGCTAATTGATTCAAATAAAAGTCAAACATATTCAAACAAAGCTTTTTAAATCATATGAAAGTCAAATGCGTTCCACAACGCTAATTTAATCAAATGAAAGTCAAATGCATTTTACAAAGCTAATTGAATCAATTGAAAGAGAAAAGCATTCAAACAAAGCTAATTGAATCAAATGAAACTCTAATGCATTCTACAAAGCTAATTGAATCAAATGAAAGTCAAACACATTCAAACAAAGCTTTTTGAATCAAATGAAAGTCAAATGCATTCAACAAAGCTAATTGAATCAAATGAAAGTTAAACACATTCAAACAAAGGTAATTGAATCAAATGAAAGTCAAACACATTCAAACAATGCTTTTTGAAACAAATGAAAGTCTAATGCATTCTACAAAGCTAATTGTATCAAACGAAAATCAAACACATTCAAACAAAGATTTTTGAATAAAATTAAAGTCAAATGCATTCAAAGAAGCTATTAAATCAAATGAAAGTCAAATGCATTCTACAAAGCATATTGAATCAAATGAGAGTCAAACACATTCAAACAAAGCTTTTTGAATCAAATTAAAGTCAAAAGCATCCAAAGAAGCTATTTGAATCAAATGAAAATCAAATGCATTCTGCAAAGCATATTGAATCAAATGAAAGTCAAATGCATTCTACAAAGCTAATTAAATCTAATGAAAGTCAACTACATTCAAACAAAGCTAGTTGTATCAAATGAAAGTCAAACACATTCAAACAAAGTTTTTTGAATCATATTAAAGTCAAATGCATTCAAAGAAGCTATTTGAATCAAATTAAAGTCAAATGCATTCTACAAAGCATATTTAATCAAATGAAAGTCAAACACAATAAAACAAAGCTATTTGAATCAAATGAAAGTCAAACACATTCAAACAAAGCTTTTTTAATCAAATGAAAGTCAAATGCTTTCAAAAAGCTAATTGAATCAAATGAAAGTCATTTGCATTCTATAAAACAAATTAAATCAAATGAAAGTCAAACACATTCAAACAAAGCCAATTGATTCAAATGAAAGTCAAACTCATTCAAACAAAGTTTTTGATTCAAAATTAAAGTCATATGCATTCTACAAAGCTAATAAAGTCAAATAAAAGTCAAATGCATTCTAAAAAGCTAATTAAATCAAATGAAAGTCAAACACATTCAAACAAAGCTTTTTGAATCAAATGAAAGTCAAATGCATTCAACAAAGGTAATTGAATCAAATGAAAGTCAAACACAATCAGACAAAGCTAATTGAATCAAATGAAAGTCTAATGCATTCAACAACTCCAATTGAATCAAATGAAAGTTAAACACATTCAAACAAAGCTTTTTGAATTAAATGAAAGTCAAATGCATTCATAAAAGCTATATGAATCAAATGAAAGTCAAATGCATTCTACAAAGATAATTAAATCAAATGAAAGTCAAATAAAATAAAACAAAGCTATTTGAATCAAATGAAAGTCAAACACAATCACACAACGCTAATTGGATCAAATGAAAGTCTAATTAATTCTACAATGCTAATTGAATCAAATGAAAGTCAAACACATTCAAACAAAGCTTTTTGAATCAAATAAAAGTAAAATGCATTCAACAAAGCTAATTGAATCAAATGAAAGTCAAATGCATTCTACAAAGTTAATTAAATCAAATGAAAGTGAAACACATTCAAACAAAGCTAATTGATGCAAATGAAAGTCAAACACATTCAAACAAAGCATCTTGAATCATATGAAAGTCAAATGCATTCAACAAAGCTAATTTAATCAAATGAAAGTCAAACACAATCACACAACGCTATTTGAATCAAATGAAAGTCTAATGCATTCTACAAAGCTAATTGAATCAAAAGAAAGTCAAACACATTCAAACAAACCTTTTTAAATCAAATAAAAGTCAAATGCATTCAACAAAGCTAATTGAATCAAATGAGAGTCAAACACATTCAAACAAAGCTAATTGATTCAAATGAAAGTCAAACACATTAAAACAAAGCTAATTGATTCAAATGAAAGTCAAACACATTCAAACAAAGCTTTTTGAATCAAATTAAAGTGAAATGCATTCATAGAAGCTATTTGAATCAAATGAAAGTCAAATGCATTCTTCATATCATATTGAATCAAATGAAAGCCAAATGCATTCTACAAAGCTAATTAAATCAAATGAAAGTCAAACACATTCAAACAACGCTAATTGTATCTAATGAAAATCAAACACATTCAAACAAAGCTTTTTGAATCATATTAAAAGTCAAATGCATTCAAAGAAGCTATTTGAATCAAATGAAAGTCAGATGCATTTTTCAAATCATATTGAATCAAATGAAAGTCAAATGCATTCTACAAAGCTAATTAACTCAAATGAAAGTCAAACACAATAAAACAAAGCTAATTGAATCAAATGAAAGTCAAACACATTCAAACAAAGCTTTTTTAATCAAAAGAAAGTCAAATGCTTTCAACAAAGCTCATTGAATCAAATGAAAGTCAAATGCATTCTATAAATCTAATTAAATAAAATGAAAGTCAAACACATTCAAACAAAGCTAATTGATTCAAATGAAAGTCAAACTCATTCATACAAAGTTTTTGAATAAAAATTAAAATCATATGCATACAACAAAGCTAATAAAGTCAAATGAAAGTCAAATGCATTTTAAAAGCTAATTGAATCAAATGAAAGTCAAACACATTCAAACAAAGCATTTTGAATCAAATGAAAGTGAAATGCTTTCAAAAAAGCTAATTGAATCAAATGAAAGTCAAACTCATTCAAACAAAGCTTTTTGAATCGTATGAAAGTCAAATGCATTTAACAAAGCTAAGTGAATCAAATGAAAGTCAAATGTATTCTACAAAGCTAATTGAATCTAATAAAAGTCAAACACATTCAAACAAAGGTAATTAAATCAAATGAAAGTAAAACACATTCAAACAATGGTTTTTGAATCAAATGAAATTCTAAGGCATTCTATAAAGCTAATTGTATCAAATGAAAATTAAACACATTCAAACAAAGGTATTTAAATCAAATGAAAGTTAAATGCATTCTACAAAGCATATTGAATCAAATGAAAGTCAAACACAATCAAACAAAGCAAATTGAATCAAACTAAAGTCTAATGCATTCTACAACGCCAATTGAATCCAATGAAAGTCAAACACATTCAAACAAAGCTTTTTGAATCAAATCAAAGTAAAATGCATTCATTAAAGCTAATTGTATCAAATGAAATTCAAATGCATTCTACAAAGCAAATTAAATCAAATTAAAGTAAACCACATTCAAACATAGCAAATTGATTCAAATAAAAGTCAAACATATTCAAACAAAGCTTTTTAAATCATATGAAAGTCAAATGCATTCCACAAAGTTAATTTAATCAAATGAAAGTCAAATGCATTTTACAAAGCTAATTGAATCAATTGAAATAGAAAAGCATTCAAACAAAGCTAATTGAATCAAATGAAACTCTAATGCATTCTACAAAGCTAATTGAATCAAATGAAAGTCAAACACATTCAAACAAAGCTTTTTGAATCAAATGAAAGTCAAATGCATTCAACAAAGCTAATTGAATCAAATGAAAGTCAAACACATTCAAACAAAGGTAATTGAATCAAATGAAAGTCAAACACATTCAAACAATGCTTTTTGTATCAAATGAAAGTCTAATGCATTCTACAAAGCTAATTGTATCAAACGAAAATCAAACACATTCAAACAAAGATTTTTGAATCAAATTAAAGTCAAATGCATTCAAAGAAGCTATTTAAATCAAATGAAAGTCAAATGCATTCTACAAAGCATATTGAATCAAATGAGAGTCAAACACATTCAAACAAAGCTTTTTGAATCAAATTAAAGTCAAAAGCATTCAAAGAAGCTATTTGAATCAAATGAAAATCAAATGCATTATGCAAAGCATATTGAATCAAATGAAAGTCAAATGCATTCTACAAAGCTAATTAAATCTAATGAAAGTCAACTACATTCAAACAAAGCTAGTTGTATCAAATGAAAATCAAACACATTCAAACAAAGTTTTCTGAATCATATTAAAGTCAAATGCATTCAAAGAAGCTATTTGAATCAAATGAAAGTCAAATGCATTCATAGAAGCTATTTGAATCAAATGAAAGTCAAATGCATTCTTCATATCATATTGAATCAAATGAAAGCCAAATGCATTCTACAAAGCTAATTAAATCAAATGAAAGTCAAACACATTCAAACAACGCTAATTGTATCTAATGAAAATCAAACACATTCAAACAAAGCTTTTTGAATCATATTAAAAGTCAAATGCATTCAAAGAAGCTATTTGAATCAAATGAAAGTCAGATGCATTTTTCAAATCATATTGAATCAAATGAAAGTCAAATGCATTCTACAAAGCTAATTAACTCAAATGAAAGTCAAACACAATAAAACAAAGCTAATTGAATCAAATGAAAGTCAAACACATTCTAACAAAGCTTTTTTAATCAAAAGAAAGTCAAATGCTTTCAACAAAGCTCATTGAATCAAATGAAAGTCAAATGCATTCTATAAATCTAATTAAATAAAATGAAAGTCAAACACATTCAAACAAAGCTAATTGATTCAAATGAAAGTCAAACTCATTCATACAAAGTTTTTGAATAAAAATTAAAATCATATGCATACAACAAAGCTAATAAAGTCAAATGAAAGTCAAATGCATTTTAAAAGCTAATTGAATCAAATGAAAGTCAAACACATTCAAACAAAGCATTTTGAATCAAATGAAAGTGAAATGCTTTCAAAAAAGCTAATTGAATCAAATGAAAGTCAAACTCATTCAAACAAAGCTTTTTGAATCGTATGAAAGTCAAATGCATTTAACAAAGCTAAGTGAATCAAATGAAAGTCAAATGTATTCTACAAAGCTAATTGAATCTAATAAAAGTCAAACACATTCAAACAAAGGTAATTAAATCAAATGAAAGTAAAACACATTCAAACAATGGTTTTTGAATCAAATGAAATTCTAAGGCATTCTATAAAGCTAATTGTATCAAATGAAAATTAAACACATTCAAACAAAGGTATTTAAATCAAATGAAAGTTAAATGCATTCTACAAAGCATATTGAATCAAATGAAAGTCAAACACAATCAAACAAAGCAAATTGAATCAAACTAAAGTCTAATGCATTCTACAACGCCAATTGAATCCAATGAAAGTCAAACACATTCAAACAAAGCTTTTTGAATCAAATCAAAGTAAAATGCATTCATTAAAGCTAATTGTATCAAATGAAATTCAAATGCATTCTACAAAGCAAATTAAATCAAATTAAAGTAAACCACATTCAAACATAGCAAATTGATTCAAATAAAAGTCAAACATATTCAAACAAAGCTTTTTAAATCATATGAAAGTCAAATGCATTCCACAAAGTTAATTTAATCAAATGAAAGTCAAATGCATTTTACAAAGCTAATTGAATCAATTGAAATAGAAAAGCGTTCAAACAAAGCTAATTGAATCAAATGAAACTCTAATGCATTCTACAAAGCTAATTGAATCAAATGAAAGTCAAACACATTCAAACAAAGCTTTTTGAATCAAATGAAAGTCAAATGCATTCAACAAAGCTAATTGAATCAAATGAAAGTCAAACACATTCAAACAAAGGTAATTGAATCAAATGAAAGTCAAACACATTCAAACAATGCTTTTTGTATCAAATGAAAGTCTAATGCATTCTACAAAGCTAATTGTATCAAACGAAAATCAAACACATTCAAACAAAGATTTTTGAATCAAATTAAAGTCAAATGCATTCAAAGAAGCTATTTAAATCAAATGAAAGTCAAATGCATTCTACAAAGCATATTGAATCAAATGAGAGTCAAACACATTCAAACAAAGCTTTTTGAATCAAATTAAAGTCAAAAGCATTCAAAGAAGCTATTTGAATCAAATGAAAATCAAATGCATTCTGCAAAGCATATTGAATCAAATGAAAGTCAAATGCATTCTACAAAGCTAATTAAATCTAATGAAAGTCAACTACATTCAAACAAAGCTAGTTGTATCCAATGAAAATCAAACACATTCAAACAAAGTTTTCTGAATCATATTAAAGTCAAATGCATTCAAAGAAGCTATTTGAATCAAATGAAAGTCAAATGCATTCAACAAAGATAATTGAATCAAATGAGAGTCAAACACATTCAAACAAAGCTAATTGATTCAAATGAAAGTCAAACACATTAAAACAAAGCTAATTGATTCAAATGAAAGTCAAACACATTCAAACAAAGCTTTTTGAATCAAATGAAAGTCAAATGCATTCAACAAAGATAATTGAATCCAATGAAAGTCAAACACAATCAGACAAAGCTAATTGAATCAAATGAAAGTCTAATGCATTCAACAACTCCAATTGAATCAAATGAATGTTAAACACACTCAAACAAAGCTTTTTGAATTAAATGAAAGTCAAATGCATTCATCAAAGCTATATGAATCAAATGAAAGTCAAATGCATTCTACAAAGATAATTAAATCAAATGAAAGTAAAACAAATTCAAACATAGCTAATTGATTCAAATAAAAGTCAAACACATTCAAACAAAGGTTTTTGAATCATATGAAAGTCAAATGCATTCCAAAAAGCAAATTTAAACAAATAAAAGTCAAATGCATTCTACAAAGCTAATTGAATCAATTGAAAGTGAAAAGCATTCAATCAAAGCTAATTGAATCAAATGAAACTCTAATGCATTCTACAAAGCTAATTGAATCAAATGAAAGTCAAACACATTCAAACAAAACTTTATGAATCTAATGAAAGTCAAATGCATTCAACAAAGCTAATTTTATCAAATGAAAGTCAAACACAATCACACAACACTATTTGAATCAAATGAAAGTCTTATGCATTCTACAAAGCTAATTGAATCAAAAGAAAGTCAAACACATTCAAACAAAGCTTTTTAAATCAAATAAAAGTCAAATGCATTCAACAAAGCTAATTGAATCAAATGAGAGTCAAATGCATTTTATAAAGCTAATTAAATCAAATGAAAGTCAAACACATTAAAACAAAGCTAATTGATTCAAATGAAAGTCAAACACATTCAAACAAAGCTTTTTGAATCAAATTAAAGTCAAATGCATTCAAAGAAGCTATTTGAATCAAATGAAAGTCAAACACATTCAAACAATGCTTTTTGAATCAAATGAAAGTCTAATGCATTCTACAAAGCTAATTGTATCAAACGAAAATCAAACACATTCAAACAAAGCTTTTTGAATCAAATTAAAGTCAAATGCATTCAAAGAAGCTATTTAAATCAAATAAAAGTCAAATGCATTCAAACAAAGCTAATTGAATCAAATGAAAGTCAACCACATTCAAACAAAGCTTTTTTAATCAAAAGAAAGTCAAATGCTTTCAACAAAGCTCATTGAATCAAATGAAAGTCAAATGCATTCTATAAAGCTAATTAAATCAAATGAAAGTCAAACAAATTCAAACAAAGCTAATTGATTCAAATGAAAGTCAAACTCATCCAAACAAAAGTTTTGAATAAAAATTAAAGTCATATGCATACAACAAAGCTAATAAAGTCAAATGAAAGTCAAATGCATTTTAAAAGCTAATTGAATCAAATGAAAGTCAAACACATTCAAATAAAACATTTTGAATCAAATGAAAGTGAAATGCTTTCAAAAAAGCTAATTGAATCAAATGAAAGTCTAATGCATTCTACAACGCCAATTGAATCAAATGAAAGTCAAATGCATTCTACAAAGATAATTAAATCAAATGAAAGTAAAACACATTCAAACATAGCTAATTGATTCAAATAAAAGTCAAACACATTCAAACAAAGGTTTTTGAATCATATGAAAGTCAAATGCATTCCAAAAAGATAATTTAATCAAATGAAAGTCAAATGCATTCTATAAAGCTAATTAAATCAAATGAAAGTCAAACACATTCAAACAAAGCATTTTGAATCAAATGAAAGTGAAATGCTTTCAACAAAACTAATTGAATCAAATGAAAGTCAAACACATTCAAACAAAGCTTTTTTTTATCAAAAGAAAGTCAAATGCTTTCAACAAAGCTCATTGAATCAAATGAAAGTCAAATGCGTTCTATAAAGCTAATTAAATCAAATGAAAGTCAAACACATTCAAACAAAGCTAATTGATTCAAATGAAAGTCAAACACATTCAAACAAAGCTTTTTGTATCAAATTAAAGTCAAATGCATTCAAAGAAGCTATTTGAATCAAATGAAAGTCAAACACATTCAAACAATGCTTTTTGAATCAAATGAAAGTCTAATGCATTCTACAAAGCTAATTGTATCAAATGAAAATCAAACACATTCAAACAAAGCTTTTTGAATCAAATTAAAGTCAAATGCATTCAAAGAAGCTATTTAAATCAAATGAAAGTCAAATGCATTCAAACAAAGCTAATTGAATCAAATTAAAGTCAACCACATTCAAACAAAGCTTTTTTAATCAAAGAAAGTCAAATGCTTTCAACAAAGCTCATTGAATCAAATGAAAGTCAAATGCATTCTATAAAGCTAATTAAATCAAATGAAAGTCAAACACATTCAAACAAAGCTAATTGATTCAAATGGAAGTCAAACTCATTCAAACAAAGTTTTTGAATAAAAATTAAAGTCATATGCATACAACAAAGCTAATAAAGTCAAATGAAAGTCAAATGCATTTTAAAAGCTAATTGAATCAAATGAAAGTCAAACACATTCAAACAAAGCATTTTGAATAAATGAAAGTGAAATGCTTTCAACAAAGCTAATTGAATCAAATGAAAGTCAAAGTTATTCAAACAAAGCTTTTTGAATCGTATGAAAGTAAAATGCATTTAACAAAGCTAAGTGAATCAAATGAAAGTCAAATGAATTCTACAAAGCTAATTGAATCTAATAAAAGTTAAACATATTTAAACAAAGGTAATTAAATCAAATGAAAGTAAAACACATTCAAACAGGGGTTTTTGAATCAAATGAAAGTCTAAGGTATTTTATAAAGTTAATTGTATCAAATGAAAATCAAACACATTCAAACAAAGCTATTTAAATCAAATGAAAGTTAAATGCATTCTACAAAGCATATTGAATCAAATGAAAGTCAAACAGAATCAAACAAAGCAAATTGAATCAAATGAAAGTCTAATGCATTCTACAACGCTAATTGAATCAAATGAAAGTCAAACTCATTCAAAAAAAGGTTTTTGAATTAAATGAAAGTCAAATGCATTCATAAAAGGTATATGAATCAAATGAAAGTCAAATGCATTCTATAAAGATAATTAAATCAAATGAAAGTAAAACACATTCAAACATAGCTAATTGATTCAAATAAAAGTCAAACACATTCAAACAAAGGTTTTTGAATCATATGAAAGTCAAATGCATTCCAAAAAGCTAATTTAGTCAAATGAAAGTCAAATGCATTCTACAAAGCTAATTTAATCAATTAAAAGTGAAAAGCATTCAATCAAAGCTAATTGAATCATATGAAAGTCTAATGCATTCCACAAAGCTAATTGAATCAAATGAAAGTCAAACACATTCAAACAAAACTTTATGAATCTAATGAAAGTCAAATGCATTCAACAAAGCTAATTGAATCAAATGAGAGTCAAATGCATTTTATAAAGCTAATTAAATCAAATGAAAGTCAAACACATTAAAACAAAGCTAATTGATTCAAATGAAAGTCAAACACATTCAAACAAAGCTTTTTGAATCAAATTAAAGTCAAATGCATTCAAAGAAGCTATTTGAATCAAACGAAAGTCAAATGCATTCTTCATATCATATTGAATCAAATGAAAGCCAAATGCATTCTACAAAGCTAATTAAATCAAATGAAAGTCAAACACATTCAAACAAAGCTAATTGTATCAAATGAAAATCAAACACATTCTAACAAAGCTTTTTGAATCATATTAAAAGTCAAATGCATTCAAAGAAGCTATTGGAATCAAATGAAAGTCAGATGCATTCTACATATCATATTGAATCAAATGAAAGTCAAATGCATTCTACAAAGCTAATTAAATCAAATGAAAGCCAAACACAATAAAACAAAGCTAATTGAATCAAATGAAAGTCAAACACATTCAAACAAAGCTTTTTTAATCAAATGAAAGTCAAACACATTCAAACAAAGCTAATTGATTCAAATGAAAGTCAAACTCATTCAAACAAAGTTTTTAAATAAAAAATAAAGTCATATGCGTACAACAAAGCTAATAAAGTCAAATGAAAGTCAAATGCATTTTAAAAGCTAATTGAATCAAATGAAAGTCAAACACATTCAAACAAAGCATTTTGAATCAAATTAAAGTGAAATGCTTTCAACAAAGCTAATTGAATCAAATGAAAGTCAAACAAATTCAAACAAAACTTTTAAAATCGTATGAAAGTAAAATGCATTTAACAAAGCTAAATGAATCAAATGAAAGTCAAATGAATTCTACAATGCTAATTGAATCTAATAAAAGTTAAACATATTCAAACAAAGGTAATTAAATCAAATGAAAGTAAAACACATTCAAACAATGGTTTTTGAATCAAATGAAAGTCTAAGGTATTTTATAAAGTTAATTGTATCAATTAAAAATCAAACACATTCAAACAAAGCTATTTAAATCAAATAAAAGTTAAATTCATTCTACAAAGCATATTGAATCAAATGAAAGTCAAACACAATCAAACAAAGCAAATTGAATCAAATGAAAGTCTAATGCATTCTACAACGCTAATTGAATCAAATGAAAGTCAAACACATTCAAAAAAAGGTTTTTGAATTAAATGAAAGTCAAATGCATTCATAAAAGGTATATGAATCAAATGAAAGTCAAATGCATTCTATAAAGATAATTAAATCAAATGAAAGTAAAACACATTCAAACATAGCTAATTGATTCAAATAAAAGTCAAACACATTCAAACAAAGGTTTTTAAATCATATGAAAGTCAAATGCATTCCAAAAAGCTAATTTAGTCAAATGAAAGTCAAATGCATTCTACAAAGCTAATGGAATCAATTGAAAGTGAAAAGCATTCAATCAAAGCTAATTAAATTAAATGAAAGTCTAATGCATTCTACAAAGCTAATTGAATCAAATGAAAGTCAAACACATTCAAACAAAACTTTATAATCTAATGAAAGTCAAATGCATTCAACAAAGCTAATTTAATCAAATGAAAGTCAAACACAATCACACAACGCTATTTGAATCAAATGAAAGTCTTATGCATTCTACAAAGCTAATTGAATCAAAAGAAAGTCAAACACATTCAAACAAAGCATTTTGAATCAAATGAAAGTGAAATGCTTTCAACAAAGCTAATTGAATCAAATGAAAGTCAAACACATTCAAACAAAGCTTTTGAATAAAAATTAAAGTCATATGCATACAAGAAAGCTAATAAAGTCAAACACATTCAAACAAAGCATTTTGAATCAAATCAAAGTGAAATGCTTTCAACAAAGCTAATTGATTCAAATGAAAGTCAAACTCATTCAAACAAAGCTAATTGATTCAAATAAAAGTCAAACACATTCAAATAAAGGTTTTTGAATCATATGAAAGTCAAATGCATTCTAAAAAGCTAATTTAGTCAAATGAAAGTCAAATGCATTCTACAAAGCTAATTGAATCAATTGAAAGTGAAAAGCATTCAATCAAAGCTAATTGAATCAAATGAAAGTCTAATGCATTCTACAAAGCTAATTGAATCAAATGAAAGTCAAACACATTCAAACAAAACTTTATGAATCTAATGAAAGTCAAATGCATTCAACAAAGCTAATTTTATCAAATGAAAGTCAAATACAATCACACAACGCTATTTGAATCAAATGAAAGTCTTATGCATTCTACAAAGCTAATTGAATCAAAAGAAAGTCAAACACATTCAAACAAAGCTTTTTAAATCAAATAAAAGTCAAATGCATTCAACAAAGCTAATTGAATCAAATGAGAGTCAAATGCATTTTATAAAGCTAATTAAATCAAATGAAAGTCCAACACATTAAAACAAAGCTAATTGATTCAAATGAAAGTCAAACACATTAAACAAAGCTTTTTGAATCAAATTAAAGTCAAATGCGTTCAAAGAAGCTATTTGAATCAAATGAAAGTCAAATGCATTCTACAAATCATACTGAATCATATGAAAGCCAAATGCATTCTACAAAGCTAATTAAATCAAATGAAAGTCAAACACATTCTAACAAAGTTAATTGTATCAAATGAAAATCAAACACATTCAAACAAAGCTTTTTGAATCATATTAAAAGTCAAATGCATTCAAAGAAGCTATTTGAATCAAATGAAAGTCAGATGCATTCTACAAATCATATTGAATCAAATGAAAGTCAAATGCATTCTACAAAGCTAATTAAATCAAATGAAAGTCAAACACAATAAAACAAAGCGAATTGAATCAAATGAAAGTCAAACACATTCAAACAAAGCTTTTTTAATCAAAAGAAAGTCAAATGCTTTCAACAAAGCTCATTGAATCAAATGAAAGTCAAATGCATTCTATAAAGCTAATTAAATCAAATGAAAGTCAAACACATTCAAACAAAGCTAATTGATTCAAATGAAAGTCAAACTCATTCAAACAAAGTTTTTGAATAAAAATTAAAGTCATATGCATACCACAAAGCTAATAAAGTCAAATGAAAGTTAAATGCATTCTACAAAGCATATTGAATCAAATGAAAGTCAAACATAATCAAACAAAGCAAATTGAATCAAATGAATGTCTAATGCATTTTACAACGCCAATTGAATCAAATGAAAGTCAAACACATTCAAACAAAGCTTTTTGAATCAAATCAAAGTAAAATGCATTCATTAAAGCTAATTGTATCAAATGAAATTCAAATGCATTCTACAAAGCAAATTAAATCAAATGAAAGTAAACCACAATCAAACATAGCTAATTGATTCAAATAAAAGTCAAACATATTCAAACAAAGCTTTTTAAATCATATGAAAGTCAAATGTATTCCACAAAGCTTATTTAATCAAATGAAAGTCAAATGCATTTTACAAAGCTAATTGAATCAATTGAAAGAGAAAAGCATTCAAACAAAGCTAATTGAATCAAATGAAACTCTAATGCATTTTACAAAGCTAATTGAATCTAATTAAAGTCAAACACATTTAAACAAAGCTTTTTGAATCAAATGAAAGTCAAATGCATTCAACAAAGCTAATTGAGTCAAATGAAAGTCAAACACATTCAAACAAAGGTAATTGAATCAAATGAATGTCAAACACATTCAAACAATGCTTTTTGAATCAAATGAAAGTCTAATGCATTCTACAAAGCTAATTGTATCAAACGAAAATCAAACACATTCGAACAAAGATTTTTGAATCAAATTAAAGTCAAATGCATTCAAAGAAGCTATTTAAATCAAATGAAAGTCAATTGCATTCCACAAAGCATATTGAATCAAATGAAAGTCAAACACATTCAAACAAAGCTTTTTGAATCAAATTAAAGTCAAAAGCATTCAAAGAAGCTATTTGAATCAAATGAAAATCAAATGCATTCTGCAAAGCATATTGAATCAAATGAAAGTCAAGTGCATTCTACAAAGCTAATTAAATATAATGAAAGTCAACTACATTCAAACAAAGCTAGTTGTATGAAATGAAAGTCAAACACATTTAAACAAAGTTTTTTGAATCATATTAAAGTTAAATGCATTCAAAGAAGTTATTTGAATCAAATGAAAGTCAAATGCATTCTACAAAGCATATTTAATAAAATGAAAGTCAAACACAATAAAACAAAGCTATTTGAATCAAATGAAAGTCAAACACATTCAAATAAAGCTTTTTTAATCAATTGAAAGTCAAATGCTTTCAACAAAGCTAATTGAATCAAATTAAAGTCATTTGCATTCTATAAAACTAATTAAATCAAATGAAAGTCAAACACATTCAAACAAAGCTAATTGATTCAAATGAAAGTCAAACTCATTCAAACAAAGTTTTTGATTCAAAATTAAAAACATATGCATTCTACAAAGCTAATAAAGTCAAAATAAAAGTCAAATGCATTCTAAAAAGCTATTTGAATCAAATGAAAGTCAAACACATTCAAACAAAGGTTTTTGAATCAAATGAAATTCAAATGCATTCTACAAAGCAAATTAAATCAAATGAAAGTAAACCACATTCAAACATAGCTAATTGATTCAAATAAAAGTCAAACATATTCAAACAAAGCTTTTTAAATCATATGAAACTAAAATGCATTCCACAAAGCTAATTTAATCAAATGAAAGTCAAATGCATTTTACAAAGCTAATTGAATCAATTGAAAGAGAAAAGCATTCAAACAAAGCTAATTGAATCAAATGAAACTCTAATGCATTCTACAAAGCTAATTGAATCTAATTAAAGTCAAACACATTCAAACAAAGCTTTTTGAATCAAATGAAAGTCAAATGCATTCAACAAAGCTAATTGAGTCAAATGAAAGTCAAACACATTCAAACAAAGGTAATTGAATCAAATGAAAATCAAACACATTCAAACAAAGATTTTTGAATCAAATTAAAGTCAAATGCATTCAAAGAAGCTATTTAAATCAAATGAAAGTCAAATGCATTCTACAAAGCATATTGAATCAAATGAAAGTCAAACACATTCAAACAAAGCTTTTTGAATCAAATTAAAGTCAAAAGCATTCAAAGAAGCTATTTGAATCAAATGAAAATCAAATGCATTCTGCAAAGCATATTGTATCAAATGAAAGTCAAGTGCATTCTACAAAGGTAATTAAATATAATGAAAGTCAACTACATTCAAACAAAGCTAGTTGTATCAAATGAAAGTCAAACACATTCAATCAAAGTTTTTTGAATCATATTAAAGTTAAATGCATTCAAAGAAGCTATTTGAATCAAATGAAAGTCAAATGCATTCTACAAAGCATATTTAATCAAATGAAAGTCAAACACAATAAAACAAAGCTATTTGAATCAAATGAAAGTCAAACACATTCAAACAAAGCTTTTTTAATCAAATGAAAGTCAAATGCTTTCAACAAAGCTAATTGAATCAAATTAAAGTCATTTGCATTCTATAAACTAATTAAATCAAATGAAAGTCAAACACATTCAAACAAAGCTAATTGATTCAAATGAAAGTCAAACTCATTCAAACAAAGTTTTTGATTCAAAATTAAAAACATATGCATTCTACAAAGCTAATAAAGTCAAAATAAAAGTCAAATGCATTCTAAAAAGCTATTTGAATCAAATGAAAGTCAAACACATTCAAACAAAGCTTTTTGAATCAAATGAAATTCAAATGCATTCTACAAAGCAAATTAAATCAAATGAAAGTAAACCACATTCAAACATAGCTAATTGATTCAAATAAAAGTCAAACATATTCAAACAAAGCTTTATAAATCATATGAAACTCAAATGCATTCCACAAAGCTAATTTAATCAAATGAAAGTCAAATGCATTTTACAAAGCTAATTGAATCAATTGAAAGAGAAAAGCATTCAAACAAAGCTAATTGAATCAAATGAAACTCTAATGCATTCTACAAAGCTAATTGAATAAAATGAAAGTCAAACATATTCAAACAAAGCTTTTTGTATCAAATGAAAGTCAAATGCATTCAACAAAGCTAATTGAATCAAATGAAAGTCAAAAAATTCAAACAAAGGGAATTGAATCAAATGAAAGTCAAACTCATTCAAACAATGCTTTTTGAATCAAATGAAAGTCTAATGCATTCTACAAAGCTAATTGTATCAAACGAAAATCAAACACATTCAAACAAAGCTTTTTGAATGAAATTAAAGTCAAATGCATTCAAAGAAGCTATTTAAATCAAATGAAAGTCAAATGCATTCTACAAAGCATATTTAATCAAATGAAAGTCAAACACAATAAAACAAAGCTATTTGAATCAAATGAAAGTCAAACACATTCAAACAAAGCTTTTTTAATCAAATGAAAGTCAAATGCTTTCAACAAAGCTAATTGAATCAAATGAAAGTCATTTGCATTCTATAAAACTAATTAAATCAAATGAAAGCCAAACACATTCGAACAAAGCTAATTGATTTAAATGAAAGTCAAACTCATTCAAACAAAGTTTTTGATTTAAAATTAAAGTCATATGCATTCTACAAAGCTAATAAAGTCAAATAAAAGTCAAATGCATTCTAAAAAGCTAATTAAATCAAATGAAAGTCAAACACATTCAAACAAAGCTTTTTGAATCAAATGAAAGTCAAATGCATTCAACAAAGATAATTGAATCAAATGAAAGTCAAACACAATCGGACAAAGCTAATTGAATCAAATGAAAGTCTAATGCATTCAACAACTCCAATTGAATCAAATGAATGTTAAACACATTCAAACAAAGCTTTTTGAATTAAATGAAAGTCAAATGCATTCTTAAAAGCTATATGAATCAAATGAAAGTCAAATGCATTCTACAAAGATAATTAAATCAAATGAAAGTAAAACACATTCAAACATAGCTAATTGATTCAAATAAAAGTCAAACACATTCAAACAAAGGTTTTTGTATCATATGAAAGTCAAATGCATTCCAAAAAGCTAATTTAATCAAATAAAAGTCAAATGCATTCTACAAAGCTAATTGAATCAATTGAAAGTGAAAAACATTCAATCAAAGCTAATTGAATCAAATGAAACTCTAATGCATTCTACAAAGCTAATTGAATCAAATGAAAGTCAAACACATTCAAACAAAACTTTATGAATCTAATGAAAGTCAAATGCATTCAACAAAGCTAATTTTATCAATAGAAAGTCAAACACAATCACACAACACTATTTGAATCAAATGAAAGTCAAACACATTAAAACAAAGCTAATTGATTCAAATGAAAGTCAAACACATTCAAACAAAGCTTTTTGTATCAAATTAAAGTCAAATGCATTCAAAGAAGCTATTTGAATCAAATGAAAGTCAAACACATTCAAACAATGCTTTTTGAATCAAATGAAAGTCTAATGCATTCTACAAAGCTAATTGTATCAAACGAAAATCAAACACATTAAAACAAAGCTTTTTGAATCAAATTAAAGTCAAATGCATTCAAAGAAGCTATTTAAATCAAATGAAAGTCAAATGCATTCAAACAAAGCTAATTGAATCAAATGAAAGTCAACCACATTCAAACAAAGCTTTTTTTAATCAAAAGAAAGTCAAATGCTTTCAACAAAGCTCATTGAATCAAATGAAAGTCAAATGCATTCTATAAAGCTAATTAAATCAAATGAAAGTCAAACACATTCAAACAAAGCTAATTGATTCAAATGAAAGTCAAACTCATCCAAACAAAGTTTTTGAATAAAAATTAAAGTCATATGCATACAACAAAGCTAATAAAGTCAAATGAAAGTCAAATGCATTTTAAAAGCTAATTGAATCAAATGAAAGTCAAACACATTCAAACAAAGCATTTTGAATCAAATGAAAGTGAAATGCTTTCAAAAAAGCTAATTGAATCAAATGAAAGTCAAACACATTCAAACAAAGCTTTTTGAATCAAATCAAAGTAAATTGCATTCATTAAAGCTAATTGTATCAAATGAAATTCAAATGCATTCTACAAAGCAAATTAAATCAAATGAAAGTAAAACAAATTCAAACATAGCTAATTGATTCAAATAAAAGTCAAACATCTTCAAACAAAGCTTTTTAAATCATATGAAACTCAAATCCATTCCACAAAGCTAATTTAATCAAATGAAAGTCAAATGCATTTTACAAAGCTAATTGAATCAATTGAGAGTGAAAAGCATTCAAACAAAGCTAATTGAATCAAATGAAACTCTAATGCATTCTACAAAGCTAATTGAATCAGATGAAAGTCAAACACATTCAAACAAAGCTTATTGAATCAAATGAAAGTCAAATGCATTCAACAAAGCTAATTGAATCAAATGAAAGTCAAACACAATCAAACAAAGCTAATTGAATCAAATGAAAGTCTAATGCATTCTACAACGCCAATTAAATCAAATGAAAGTCAAATGCATTCTACAAAGATAATTAAATCAAATGAAAGTAAAACACATTCAAACATAGCTAATTGATTCAAATAAAAGTCAAACACATTCAAACAAAGGTTTTTGAATCATATGAAAGTCAAATGCATTCCAAAAAGATAATTTAATCAAATGAAAGTCAAATGCATTCTATAAAGCTAATTAAATCAAATGAAAGTCAAACACATTCAAACAAAGCATTTTGAATCAAATGAAAGTGAAATGCTTTCAACAAAACTAATTGAATCAAATGAAAGTCAAATGCGTTCTATAAAGCTAATTAAATCAAATGAAAGTCAAACACATTCAAACAAAGCTAATTGATTCAAATGAAAGTCAAACTCATTCAAACAAAGTTTTTGAATAAAAATTAAAGTCATATGCATACAACAAACCTAATAAAGTAAAATGAAAGTCAAATGCATTTTAAAAGCTAATTGAATCAAATGAAAGTCAAACACATTCAAACAAAGCATTTTGAATCAAATGAAAGTGAAATGCTTTCAACAAAGCTAATTGAATCAAATGAAAGTCAAACTCATTCAAACAAAGCTTTTTGAATCGTATGAAAGTAAAATGCATTTAACAAAGCTAAGTGAATCAAATGAAAGTCAAATGCATTCTACAAAGCTAATTGAATCTAATAAAAGTCATACACATTCAAACAAAGGTAATTAAATCAAATGAAAGTAAAACACATTCAAACAATGGTTTTTGAAACAAATGAAAGTCTAAGGCATTCTATAAAGCTAATTGTATCAAATGAAAATCAAACACATTCAAACAAAGCTATTTAAATCAAATGAAAGTTAAATGCATTCTACAAAGCATATTGAATCAAATGAAAGTCAAACACAATCAAACAAAGCAAATTGAATCAAATGAAAGTCTAATGCATTCTACAACGCCAATTGAATCAAATGAAAGTCAAACACATTCAATCAAAGCTTTTTGTATCAAATGAAAGTCAAATGCATTCAACAAAGCTAATTGAATCAAATGAAAGTCAAACACATTCAAACAAAGGTAATTGAATCAAATGAAAGTCAAACACATTCAAACAATGCTTTTTGAATCAAATGAAAGTCTAATGCATTCTACAAAGCTAATTGTATCAAACGAAAATCAAGCACATTCAAACAAAGCTTTTTGAATCAAATTAAAGTTAAATGCATTCAAAGAAGCTATTTAAATCAAATGAAAGTCAAATGCATTCTACAAAGCATATTTAATCAAATGAAAGTCAAACACAATAAAACAAAGCTATTTGAATCAAATAAAAGTCAAACACATTCAAACAAAGCTTTTTAAATCAAATGAAAGTCAAATGCTTTCAACAAAGCTAATTGAATCAAATGAAAGTCATTTGCATTCTATAAAACTAATTAAATCAAATGAAAGTCAAACACATTCAAACAAAGCTAATTGATTCAAAGGAAAGTCAAACTCATTCAAACAAAGTTTTTGAATCAAAATTAAATTCATATGCATACAACAAAGCTAATAAAGTCAAATGAAAGTCAAATTCATTTTAAAAGCTAATTGAATCAAATGAAAGTCAAACACATTCAAACAAAGCATTTTGAATCAAATGAAAGTGAAATGCTTTCAACAAAGCTAATTGAATCAAATGAAAGTCAAACTCATTCAAACAAAGCTTTTTGAATCGTATGAAAGTAAAATGCATTTAACAAAGCTAAGTGAATCAAATGAAAGTCAAATGCATTCTACAAAGCTAATTGAATCTAATAAAAGTCAAACACATTCAAACAAAGGTAATTAAATCAAATAAAAGTAAAACACATTCAAACAATGGTTTTTAAATAAAATGAAAGTTAAATGCATTCTACAAAGCATATTGAATCAAATGAAAGTCAAACACAATTAAACAAAGCAAATTGAATCAAATGAAAGTATAATGCATTCTACAACGCCAATTGAATCAAATGAAAGTCAAACACATTCAAACAAAGCTTTTTTAATCAAATGAAAGTCAAATGCTTTCAACAAAGCTAATTGAATCAAATTAAAGTCATTTGCATTCTATAAAACTAATTAAATCAAATGAAAGTCAAACACATTCAAACAAAGCTAATTGATTCAAATGAAAGTCAAACTCATTCAAACAAAGTTTTTGATTCAAAATTAAAAACATATGCATTCTACAAAGCTAATAAAGTCAAAATAAAAGTCAAATGCATTCTAAAAAGCTATTTGAATCAAATGAAAGTCAAACACATTCAAACAAAGCTTTTTGAATCAAATGAAATTCAAATGCATTCTACAAAGAAAATTAAATCAAATGAAAGTAAACCACATTCAAACATAGCTAATTGATTCAAATAAAAGTCAAACATATTCAAACAAAGCTTTTTAAATCATATGAAACTCAAATGCATTCCACAAAGCTAATTTAATAAAATGAAAGTCTAATGCATTCTACAACGCTAATTGAATCAAATGAAAGTCAAACACATTCAAAAAAGGTTTTTGAATTAAATGAAAGTCAAATGCATTCATAAAAGGTATATGAATCAAATGAAAGTCAAATGCATTTTATAAAGATAATTAAATCAAATGAAAGTAAAACACATTCAAACATAACTAATTGATTCAAATAAAAGTCAAACACATTCAAACAAAGGTTTTTGAATCATATGAAAGTCAATTGCATTCCAAAAAGCTAATTTAGTCAAATGAAAGTCAAATGCATTCTACAAAGCTAATTTAATCAATTGAAAGTGAAAAGCATTCAAACGAAGCTAATTGAACCAAATGAAAGTCTAATGCATTCTACAAAGCATATTGAATCAAATGAAAGTCAAATGCATTCTACAAAGCTAATTAAATCTAATGAAAGTCAATTACATTCAAACAAAGCTAGTTGTAACAAATGAAAGTCAAACACATTCAAACAAAGTTTTTTTTGAATCATATTAAAGTCAAATGCATTCAAAGAAGCTACTTGAATCAAATGAAAGTGAAATGCATTCTACAAAGCATATTTAATCAAATGAAAGTCAAACACAATAAAACAAAGCTATTTGAATCAAATGAAAGTAAAACACATTCAAACAAAGCTTTTTTAATCAAATGAAAGTCAAATGCTTTCAACAAAGCTAATTGAATCAAATGAAAGTCATTTGCATTCTATAAAACTAATTAAATCAAATGAAAGTCAAACACATTCAAACAAAGATAATTGATTCAAATGAAAGTCAAACTCATTCAAACAAAGTTTTTGAATCAAAATTAATGTCATATGCATACAACAAAGCTAATAAAGTCAAATGAAAGTCAAATGCATTCTAAAAAGCTAATTGAATCAAATGAAAGTCAAACACATTCAAACAAAGCTTTTTGAATCAAATGAAAGTAAAATGCATTCAACAAAGATAATTGAATTAAATGAAAGTCAAACACAATCAGACAAAGCTAATTGAATCAAATGAACTAATGCATTCAACAACGCCAATTGAACCAAATGAAATTTAAACACATTCAAACAAAGCTTTTTGAATTAAATGAAAGTCAAATGCATTCATAAAAGCTATATGAATCAAATGAAAGTCAAATGCATTCTACAAAGATAATTAAATCAAATGAAAGTAAAACACATTCAAACATAGCTAATTGATTCAAATAAAAGTCAAACACATTCAAACAAAGGTTTTTGAATCATATGAAAGTCAAATGCATTCCAAAAAGCTAATTTAATCAAATGAAAGTCAAATGCATTCTACAAAGCTAATTGAATCAATTGAAAGTGAAAAGCATTCAATCAAAGCTAATCGAATCAAATAAAACTCTAATGCATTCTACAAAGCTAATTGAATCAAATGAAAGTCAAACACATTCAAACAAAACTTTATGAATCTAATGAAAGTCAACTGTATTCAACAAAGCTAATTGAATCAAATGAAAGTCAAACACATTCAAACAAAGGTAATTAAATCAAATGAATGTCAAACACATTCAAACAATGCTTTTTGAATCAAATGAAAGTCTAATGCATTCTACAAAGCTAATTGTATCAAACGAAAATCAAACACATTCAAACAAAGCTTTTTGAATCAAATTAAAGTCAAATGCATTCAAAGAAGCTATTTAAATCAAATGAAAGTCAAATGCATTCAAACAAAGCTAATTGAATCAAGTGAAAGTCAACCACATTCAAACAAAGCTTTTTTAATCAAAAGAAAGTCAAATGCTTTCAACAAAGCTCATTGAATCAAATGAAAGTCAAATGCATTCTATAAAGCTAATTAAATCAAATGAAAGTCAAACACATTCAAACAAAGCTAATTGATTCAAATGAAAGTCAAACTCATTCAAACAAAGTTTTTGAATAAAAATTAAAGTCATATGCGTACAACAAAGCTAATAAAGTCAAATGAAAGTCAAATGCATTTTAAAAGCTAATTGAATCAAATGAAAGTCAAACACATTCAAACAAAGCATTTTGAATCAAATTAAAGTGAAATGCTTTCAACAAAGCTAATTGAATCAAATGAAAGTCAAACAAATTCAAACAAAGCTTTTTGAATCGTGTGAAAGTAAAATGCATTAAACAAAGCTAAGTGAATCAAATGAAAGTCAAATGAATTCTACAAAGCTAATTGAATCTAATAAAAGTTAAACATATTCAAACAAAGTAATTAAATCAAATGAATGTAAAACACATTCAAACAATGGTTTTTGAATAAAATGAAAGTCTAAGGTATTTTATAAAGTTAATTGTATCAAATGAAAATCAAACACATTCAAACAAAGCTATTTAAATCAAATGAAAGTTAAATGCATTCTACAAAGCTTATTGAATCAAATGAAAGTCAAACACAATCAAACAAAGCAAATTGAATCAAATGAAAGTCTAATGCATTCTACAACGCTAATTGAATCAAATGAAAGTCAAACACATTCAAAAAAAGGTTTTTGAATTAAATGAAAGTCAAATGCATTCATAAAAGGTATATGAATCAAATGAAAGTCAAATGCATTCTATAAAGATAATTAAATCAAATGAAAGTAAAACACATTCAAACATAGCTAATTGATTCAAATAAAAGTCAAACACATTCAAACAAAGGTTTTTGAATCATATGAAAGTCAAATGCATTCCAAAAAGCTAATTTAGTCAAATGAAAGTCAAATGCATTCTACAAAGCTAATTTAATCAATCGAAAGTGAAAAGCATTTAATCAAAGCTAATTGAATCATATGAAAGTCTAATGCATTCTACAAAGCTAATTGAATCAAATGGAAGTCAAACACATTCAAACAAAACTTTATGAATCTAATGAAAGTCAAATGCATTCAACAAAGCTAATTTAATCAAATGAGAGTCAAATGCATTTTATAAAGCTAATTAAATCAAATGAAAGTAAAACACATTAAAACAAAGCTAATTGATTCAAATGAAAGTCAAACACATTCAAACAAAGCTTTTTGAATCAAATTAAAGTCAAATGCATTCAAAGAAGCTATTTGAATCAAATGAAAGTCAAATGCATTCTAAAAATCATACTAAATCAAATGAAAGCCAAATGCATTCTACAAAGCTAATTAAATCAAATGAAAGTCAAACACATTCAAACAAAGCTAATTTTATCAAATGAAAATCAAACACATTCTAACAAAGCTTTTTGAATCATATTAAAAGTCAAATGCATTCAAAGAAGCTATTTGAATCAAATGAAAGTCAGATGTGTTTCGGGGTTTTCTGATGTCCTGCGGGAGAGTTACAATTCCGAGACTGGAACCGGACGCCTGTACCTGCAAAATAACGGAGACTCCTGAGAGCTCCGCCTCCAACGGTCAAGTTAGTACCTGATTAAGGAGTAATTAATACGGAAATTAAAGTAATAAGACCTCTCTAGGTGAGAGTGTTTAATGTTGGTAATCTGCTTTGTTAGCGAGATTAGCCGGTTATTAGTGTTCCGTAATGTTTCTGTTCTTCTCTTGATTTCTTGATTGCTTAATTAATGAGGATTAATTAAGTATTTATAGCCTTGAGAAGCGTGCCACTCTCTAGGTTTAGGGTAAACCTAGGGCTGACCGGGCCTCTAGACAGGATTGGGCCTTGTTGGCCGGTTTTCCCATTTGGCATGGGTGGACACGTGGCGTGCCTCGATTGGTCCGTAGAGGACGTATCTGTGATTGACACGTGGCAGGCTCCTATTGGCCTTTGTGAAGGACACGTGGCGGAACCTGGTTGGTCCACTTGTCAGACGGTGATTGGTGGATAAAAATCCCCTAATCATTTGCCCCTCACAGGTGGCACGTGACTGGTCACGTGTCGCCTGTGACAGGTGTCGCACGGTGACAGGCGACGGCCTGCTACAGGTGTCAATTTGCAAACGGCCGAGAGATTTTCCCGCCCAAATTTTGAATTTGGAAGCGACCCTTCGCCTTCTCACTTTGCCTATATAAGGAAGTGCTGACTTCGGTCATTTTCACATTTGAGAACTTTGCGAGAACATTCGGACCCCTGAACTTGCTCTGACATTTCGGACCTTTTCTGCCTACCGCCTGTTCTGACAAGCCGACTGCACCGGATTTCCAGAACTTCATCAACCGTCACTCGTTCAGGTAACTCAGTTCTCTTACTCTTAATTTTCTTTTTATTTTTTGAAATGGCACCACGGAAGCACACGACACGACCTAAGTTAGTGATCAGCCGGTCACCGGGGACGGCTGAATCTAGGACTAGGAGTGCCGCCTGCCCTTTTCTGGACCCATCTTTGCCCTTTATACAAAGTCCGACTGTATCTGTGTTTATGCAGAACGTGATGGCCAGAACAAAACAGACTGCTATGATATCAAACTCAGACGGCTCCTCCCAAAGGGTGCTCATTAGTGAAACATCTGACCAGGCGCCAGATGTAGAATTGAAACGAGGCGGCTGCCAAGTCGACAGTTCTGAGAGAGGGGCCAAGGTGGTCCCTTCCCATCTTACCGTTGACATGTCTAATTTTCCTCCTGCTCCTTCTAAGGGAGAGGAGGCGGGTCCCTCTGGGAGAGGGGAGGAGTCGTCCTCTTCGGACTCGTCAGAGGACGAGTCCGAGTCCAGCTCTTCTGGCCACAGTTCTCCAAGCTCAGAAGAAAGACATAGCCGCCTACAAGAGGCGAGACTTTCTCATGCAGTTGAGAAGGGGGACAATTGGGCGGAGCCGTCCGCCTCTTACAGAGAGGAAAACGCCCCCTACTACTGCATGGTACCCCGGGGCCGGATCGCAACCATGCAAGACAAAGTGGCGAGCTTTATTGCTAACCACAGAATGGGCCCGGAATTTTTACTGTTCGTGCCGGATCCAGAAGACACTGTCGTCTGGCCGGCTGGTACCAGCTATGATGACGACTGCTTTGGCTGCTATGTGGCGGCCATCAAAGCTGGACTGCGCTTCCCATTACATCCGGCTGTTCAGCGGATTTTAGATGGGTATGATTTGGGGTTATGGCAGTTAGCCCCCAACTCTTGGGTAAACGTACTCGGCTATGTGGCCGGGTGCGAAATGTACGGGGTGGAGCCAAGCTTTGAGGCTTTCGCCCACATGAACTATCTCAGCCGGACCCCTAAGTCGGGAGGTACCGGCTGGTAACAATTAACAAGCCATAGGGGTTACCTCATGACGAGAGGTAAGGCGAACAAATGGAAGGATTGGCGGAACACCTTCCTTATCATTAAGGGTTCAGACACGGAGCTGAACCAACGTTTTAACAAGTGGAATAGGGATCCGCCTCTTCTCGCAGGCGGCCGCAGCATGCCGCCTGTTCCCCCAAAGGCTAAAAGAGAGATCCTAGACAAAGGACTCTTCAAAGTAGAGACTAGGGTGAACCCTACTTCAGGGGTACGAGAGCAAGTACCCCTAAACTGCGTCCCGAGCTTCAAGTGGCTCTATGACGAGTACTTTTTGGCCGCCTGTGGCCTCAGCAGTCGGTGCTCTAGAGGTAGCCGGCCTGACAAATACTCTGTTTTTTTCACGCCTTGTTTACTTGGGATCTTTACTAACTTTGCTGTTTATTATTTTTTTTGCAGCTGACGCCATGAGTAAAATAACAGCATCCAAGACTGCGGCGGCCATGTTGCGGGCCTCTCTCATGCAACAGTCTTATGCCGACTCCCCCAACAAGGGGGCACCCTTGGTAGGCTTCGAAAACTCTTCTTCTTTTAGGAGTTGTCTTATGCATATACTAACTCTTTTTATTTTCAGTCTGGCACTCCAAGGGCTTCTTCCTCGCAACAGCCGGACCCCAAGGCCCGGAGGACGACTGTTGCAAGCTCTCCTGGGTCTTCCAGGAAAACAGTGGCGGCTGAGAAGCAGCCGGCCACTTCTTCTAAAACCCCGGCGGGGCCGCCTAGAAGTATGGACAATCACTTGTAAAAACTTTCACACTTGCTTCCTTCTTGACTAGGTCTAACTTGCTTTTTTCTTACGCTTGATGCAGCCGGCCCTCAGGGGCTTGACTGGGTTGAGGTAGCCAAGTCCATGATCAAAGTCGTTCCTCCATCTGAAAGGGAGACGGTCAGGGGTGCCGGCACCCTTGACCTTGATGGGATTTCAGGGGTCCTTGCTGAGGTATACTTAGCATATTTTTGAGTATTTGAGTTCCAGGACGCCTGTTATCTTTTTTGTTTGGAAACTGACGCCTGTTTTTTTTGTACTTAGGCCCTGCTCCGAGTTAACAGCCTTCGCAAGCCGATTGATCGGAAAAACAAAGAGGTAAAGGCCGCAAAAGCTATGGCCGCCTCCAACTGTGATAAGGCAATGTTTCAAATTGCCCAAAATGAAGTACTGACCATTGATCTTCTTTATTATCAGGCGCAGGCTACCGCCGCTGTTCGGGCTCAGTTAGAGGCGGCCCAAAAGAAGAATGACGAGCTGGAGGCGACCGTCACAAATCTTAAGGCCGAGCTGAAACCTCTTCGCCAAAAAATGCACTCTTACGAAGCCATGGAGAAATCTTTGGCCAACGTAAAAGAACGCCTGGTGAGCCAAGAGAAGAGTCTTACCCAAGAGCTCTCGGAAAAGGCCGAGCAAGAGAAGAAAGAGCTCGTCCGGGAGATGGTGGAAGACTCCGCTCAAATCCAGCGCATGACCTGGGGCCAACTGTTCCCCAGTGCCGACTTTGCCTCATGGGAAAGAACGTACCGCCAGTGTTCGGAAACATATAATCAAGAGATCCTGGCGGCTGCTGAAGAAGAGGCGTTGGAAGAAGAGGAGGAAGAGCCGGTTGTGGCACTTGTGCCACTTGGGGGTAAGGCATCAAAAGAGGGTGCAGCTAAAGCCGAGTCCAGCAAGAAGAGTGCTGACCAGGCGGCAGCTGCTAATACTGAACTGCCCCCTTCTTAAGCTTAAAGTATATTTTTTTCACGGCCTGCGTGCCGTTTGCTTTGTATTTACCCGGCCAGGGGGCCGGGGTTTTGAATATTTTGCTGGTCTTTAATGACCGGCTTATTTTTAATCAAATTTTTGTTTTTGATTCAAATTTGTCTAAGTATTCCATTTCTAAAATCCCATTGTTCACTAGACCGACTGTTGTGTATGGCCGAACGTTGCAGACAGGTACAAATAGTAAGTACGCCGCCTATGCCCCTGGACGACTGGTTGTCTGTTTCCAGGATAGACGATCAGTCGACCATTTATTCAATCGGTATTCGAACTATTTATTCAATCGGTCTGACCAAGTAAATAGTATTACCTAGTCGCCAAGGAATTAAGTAAGATAACAGGCGGTGGGTACCGGTTGTTTCCCTTTATTGCCAATGTTGGCTTTTAACTCGTAATTTGTTAACCTAGCAAGAGTAGTGGTTGAGAGCCCCTGTTTATTAAAAACAGGCGGACGACTCATACCTTTTAGGCTCCATACTAAGTTTGAGTGACTATTAAGTTAACCTAGGAGTTACTTAGTCTTCGTCACAATCTAGATTGAGTAGTAGAGGTACCAGGCGGCGTAGGCCGGCTAGACCCCTTGATTCGCCAATGTTTGTTGGCTATTAACTCAATAGGTACCCCCTGCATTTATCCCAAGTAATACAGGCGGTCATCTGACTCAGATGTCAACTGCTACCACTGGTTTGGTTAGTGATAGAGTTATCCTTGTCTCAAAAACGGCTACGTGGTTGCCCTTGGGGACAGTCGTATAGGTGCCGTGTAATTAGTTTATAGAACAATGTTCCACCCAAAAGGGAGCTGCTCTCTGCGACGAATTTCATCCGGAGGGATGCCGTCGGACGCCTGCTATGATGTTGGGACAGGTCGTATTAGTTTTGTAGATTTGATCAGGTGGCTTGGCGCCTGGTCTGATCATTCGGCCGGTGGCCTTGGTAAGTTCTTGGTGAACGTAGGTGCTAAGTAAAAGAAGGGTAGCCGCCTGTTAGGCACAGGGTCGGCCAGGCCCTAATCTTTTTAGCTAAGTATTGTGAGTAAAATACTCAATGGAGAGTAGCCGACTGTAAAGGAACAGACGGCATGCCCCTCTGAAGATTGAGTGAAAAACTCAATGGAGAGTAGCCGACTGTAAAGGTACAGACGGCATGCCCCTCTGAAGATAGAGTGAAAAACTCAATGGAGAGTAGCCGACTGTAAAGGTACAGACGGCATGCCCCTCGTAATACAAAAATTGAATAGTAAGTGCAAACTTTATTAAGTAGCTCTTTACTTTACATCTTTCAGAAGAAATATTTTTTTAAGGTTATCTACATTCCAAGTTCGAGGCAACGGTTGTCCGTCTGGTGTTTCCAGACGGTAGGTACCGTCCCTGACTTCCTCATAGATTCGGTAGGGTCCTTCCCAGTTGGGAGTTAGTTTGCCAGACTCATTAGCCCTACCAACTGCTTCCATTTTTCTAAGTACAAAGTCCCCTACTTTGAGTGGACGCCTGTGTACTTTTTTGTTGTATGATCTAGTCATTCTCAGGCGATAGATCTCATGGCGCAAAACAGCATTGCCCCTCTTTTCAGGAAGTGAGTCTAATGCCAGGCGCATGGCTTCCCAGTTTGCCTCTTCGTCATACAGCATTACTCGAAGAGTCGGCTCGTAGTGTTCTATTGGAAGAACAGCTTCCGCACCATAAGTTAGGAGGAATGGAGTTTCTCCAGTCGCCCCTTTTTCAGTCGTCCTAATGGCCCAGAGAACATGTGGTAGTTCATCCGCCCATAGGCCGCCTGCTCGTTCAATCTTTTTCTTGAGACCGTCTGAGATGATTTTATTAAAGGCTTCTACCTGGCCGTTTGCTTGTGGACGGCCGACAGATGCAAAGTAGTGTGCAATTCCTTGGTCTCCCAACCAGCTTTTGAGAACAGGCGTCTCAAATTGGGGACCATTATCAAAAACCATAGACATGGGAACCCGAACCGAGTGATGACGTTTTTCCAAATGAATGAAATTACATCTTTCGTCTTGATTCCCTTTACAGCCTCCGCCTCTACCCATTTAGTGAAGTAGTCAACGGCAACAAGTATATACCTTCTGCCGCCTGTAGCAGGCGTATATGGACCCAGAATGTCCATGCCCCACTTAGCAAACGGTAGTGGGCTGTGAATGGTAGTGAGGTCAGTAGCCGGACGGTGAATTAATTTGCCAAACCTTTGGCACTTGTCACATTTTTTCACCATCTCCATTGCATCTGCTTCCAAAGTAGGCCAAAAGTAGCCCTGCCGCCTTGCCCTTTGAGCAAGCATCCTACCACCTATATGAGAAGCACAGTAACCAGAGTGAAGATCATCTAGTATCTCTCGTCCCTTTTCAGGAGTAACACACTTTAAGAAGGGTTGAAGGTACCCCCTCTTGTGAAGTTCTCCCTGTATCATTTCAAAACAGGAGGCTCGTTTTTTCAGTGCTGCCGCCTGTTGAGGATCATCCGGCAGTGTACCGTTTGTCAGATATGCCCTGATTGAATCCATCCAGGTTGAGCTTCTGTCTAGGATTCCAATAGGGTTTTCCTCGATGCTTCTCTTCTCCATTACTTCCCAAAAAACAGTTCGAGGAGTATCGGAGGAGGCGGATGATGCTAATTTTGACAGTGCATCTGCCTGGTTGTTTTCTGATCTCGGCACTTGGATCAGATGGAAATCCTCAAGGGAGCCGACTGCTTGTCGGACCGCCTGTAAATACTTGATCATGGCCGGATGGGTTGCTTCGTATTCGCCATTGTACTGACTCACTATCAATTGTGAATCAGAACATGCGTCTATTTTTCTTGCCCCTGCCGCCTTGCACATGCGGATCCCGGCTAGTAAAGCTTCATATTCTGCCTCATTGTTTGAAGCCTGAAAACTGAAGCGTAGAGCATACTCGAACCTGTCGCCCTCTGGAGATTGACATACGACGCCTGCTCCACAACCATTTGAAGTAGAGCTTCCGTCCACATATACCTTCCAGACTTGGTCTGGAACTTGAGAGTCAGGAGGACGAGTCATCTCTACAATAAAGTCAGCAAAGGCTTGCCCCTTCACTGCTTTTCTAGGCTCGAAAGTAATTTCGAGGCTCTGTATTTCTATGGCCCATTTGATCATTCGTCCTGACGACTCCATGATGGTAAGGGGCCGCTTGATTGGTTGGTCGGTATACACGACGACTGCATGTGCCAAAAAGTAGGGCTTCAATTTTTTAACAGCCATGAAGAGTGCAAGACCAAATTTCTCCACTAGGGGATACCTCAACTCGGCATTTTTCAGTACGTGACTGACAAAGTAGACCGGGAGCTGACAGCCGTCCCTTTCAGCAAGGAGCACAGCGCTTAACGCATGATCAGAGACGGCCAGGTACATGTAGAGATCCTCTTTGGGCAAAGGGCTGACCAGCCTCGGCAAGGAATGCAAGTGAACTTTTAATTTCTGGAAGGCGGCCTCAGCATCCGGCCCCCATTCAAACCTTGCCTTTTTCTTAATTGCCTGGAAAAAGTATAGGCATTTGTCGCCTGATCGGCTTAGGAATCTCCCCAAGGCCGCCAGACAACCTGTTAACTTCTGAACCTCTCGGATGGTACGAGGCGACTGCATGTCAATGACCGCCTGTACCTTCTCAGGGTTCGCCTCTATTCCTCTCTGATTGATAAGGAATCCGAGAAATTTCCCAGACTCAACTCCAAATACACATTTCTTGGGATTGAGCATGACATGGTGCCGCCTGAGTGTGGCGAAAGTTTCTCGGAGGTCCGTCAGATGATCTTTCTGAAGTTTAGTCTTGACAATCATATCATCAATATATGCCTCGACGTTTCTCCCAATCTGATCAAAGAACACTGTGTTTATCATTCGTTGGAAGGTAGCCGGGGCATTCTTAAGACCAAACGGCATGACCGTGTAACAGTATAACCCTGATCAGTGACGAAGGCCGTCTTCTCCTGATCTTTCTTCCATAAAGGAATTTGATGGAAACCAGAATAGGCGTCCATAAAACTCATCAAGGCATGGCCGGCTGTTGAGTCGACCAGGTTATCAATTTTAGGCAGAGGGTAACTGTCTTTGGGGCACGCCTTGTTTAAGTCTGTGTAGTCTACACACATTCGCCAGGTGCCATTCGGCTTTTTAACAAGCACCACATTTGCAACCCAGTCTGGGAAGTAACATTGCCGAATGAACCCTGCATCAAGTAATTTTTTAACTTCGGCGGCTGCCGCCTGACTTCTTTCTTCGCCATGGTTCCGCTTCTTTTGCCGTACCGGCTTCTTTTTCGGATCCACAGCGAGTTTATGTACTGCCAGATCAGGACTAATGCCTGGCATTTCATGGACTTCAAATGCAAAGATGTCCTTGTATTCTTTCAATAGGTTGTGAAAGTCGTCACCAAGGTTTCTCAGAGCAGTCGTCCCAACTTTGACTGTTCGGTCAGGACGTGAGTCGTCTAAGATCAGGTCCGCATGCTCACCAGCCGGCTGAGGGCGGAACTCATCGGCCGCTCCTCTGCCAATGATTGCTATTTTCTTGCTTTTCTTGCGGACTCTGTCTGGGACGCCTTTCTCTTTTTGTCGCCTGTTTCTTGAACAGGCGCACTCTCCTTGACATTGTCAAGGTCTGTTTTTTCTCCACTTGACCCAGTGGCCATAACAGTGGGCTTGACATCCGAGAGATAGCACTCTCGGGCCATCCTCTGATCTCCCCTTAGGGAGCCGACTGTTCCATTATCCCTCTCAAACTTAAGCAGCATAAGAGACGGGATTATAACAGCCTTGGAATTATTCAGGGTTGGTCGACCCAGAATCATGTTGTAGGCCGAGAGTTCCTCTACTACTAGGAACCGGACTACCATGTGTCGTCCTTCCCCTTTTTCGCCCAGGCGAATGGGTAAATCTACTCGTCCCAGTGGGTGGACGACTCCTCCTCCAAACCCTATTAAAGGGTGGGAGGCCGGATGTATGCAGTCCGTCTGATATTTCAGTTTTGACAGACATTTGCTGCTGATGAGATCTGAGGAGCTCCCGGTATCTATGAGGATTCGGCCAACTCTCTGGTTGGCCACTTTACATTCAATAACGAGAGGGTCGTCATGCGGCCCCCTTACCCCTCCTAGATCCTCTTCAGTGATGACAATCTCAGGAAATGTATATTTGGACGGCCGTTCTTGGTGAACGGAATTTACATCTAACCGCCTTATATTATCTTTGTTGCCCCTAATAGTGGGGCCGCCTCCTGAGAAGCCGCCTGCAATGGTGTAGACGACTGCATCATCTGTATCGGAACTGTCGGCCTGTTGATTCTTTTTGGCCGACTGCTTTTTTGAGGAAGTGTTCCCCGTAGATTTCTTGACATAAGTGTCAAGATCACCTTGCTCAGCCAAGCGGTCTAGGTACCGCATGAGACTGATGCAGTCATTGGTGTGATGACCAACGTCATCATGATAAGCACAGATTTTGTCTTGGTTCCGGTTGTTTGCAGAACCCTTCATGGGGACCGGCTTCTCAATTGAGAACCGTCCCTTTATTTCTTTTAGGATAAACTGGTTATCCTTGTTAAACACATACTTTGGGGAGTATGGTTTGAATTCTTTTTTCTTTTTCTGGGCCGGCTGTTTAGAGGAATCAGCCGCCCAGACCTCTTTTCTCTTCTCATCTTTGTTAGACGACTGTTTCTGTCGTCCTTCTCTTTTGTCGAACCTTTTCCCGTCCGACTGTTTTATCGTACACAGATCAGTCGCCTGTATATAGGCTTCTGCTTCAATCAAGGCCTCTTGAAGAGTCGCCACCCTTTTTCGAACTAAATCAAATTTGAAGGTAGACCCGTCTTTGAGACCTCTAAAAAAGTCAGTATAAGCTACCTCATCCGGTAACCCTTGAATCTGTATTCTCATCAGGTTGAACCGCCTGATGTAAGAACGAAGCCCCTCCTTCTCGCCCTGCTGAATTGTTCCCAAATCAAGGGTCGTTTTCTTCGCAGGGATGTTCATAGCGAAGTTGGAGGCAAATAAGTAAGCAAGCGTCCTGAAGCTGTTTACACAACCAGTCGGCAGGTTGCCGAACCATTGCTGTGCGATTCCCTTGAGAGTCGCTGGGAAACACTTGCACCAAGTGGGATCATCCAACCCTTGAAGGTACATCAGGTTGGTGAATGCCATCAGATGGTCTTCTGGATTAGTAGTGCCGTCATAGGCGCCTACTAGTACATTTTTTACTTTGGCCGGCTGAGCGGCTTCAGTAATTTCCTTGGAGAAAGGCCGACGGCTGTTCACCAAGTCTAAGCAGCCGTAGCTGCCAGTCCATAGGTTGGACGTTTTTTGCTGCAGGTCCACCAAATGGAGGTGGCTGCATAAAATACTGTTGTTGCGGCACAAAATGGTAAGTTTGGTACCGCCTGGCACTATGAAAGCCGGACTGACGGGAGGTGCCGCCTGACTGACTCTCATGGTACGACTGAGTATGCTTCATCGAGGCATTTCGCAAACTGTCTTGAAAATTTGAAGTAGAAAGCCGACTCTGACAATCGGTCACTCTTCTTCTGCTCTAGCAGTAGCCGAGCATCTGTGAACGTTTGCTTTGACCCGTCCGCCTGAATATGACGAACCGGTTTTCCTATTTCCCGTAGGATAACGGAATTTTGTGAAATCAAGAGCAAGTGGCTCCCGCTTCTTGGATTTAGGATGAGGAGTCGCCTCTCGCCCTTGAACTGGCTTCCTCTTCAGTGAAGTGGAAGGTTTTTTGGCCGACTGCTCTTTGACTGAAGCAGGCGGCTTTTTGTTGATCAACTCTTGATCTCTCCCTTGAAGTCCCTCATGAAGGTCATGAGTTCGTTCCTTGTGATGGGAGCAGACCCATCAGTCGGCTGTTGCCGAGCAGGCGGTGCGCCTGCTGGCTCGCTTCCTGTTTGAAGATGCTCCCGTTCCCTCCTTTCGGTATGACGGGTACGTCGGGCCCTTAGGGTCCCGTCTGGAGCTGTATGAGTTTCCACTTCAAATTCACTTTCGGTATCATGGTCCGACTGAACTTGAGGGTCGTCTAGGGGACGCCTCTCTTCAGGAGTCGGTACAGACTTGGATGCCATCTCTGAAGTACTCTCCCCACAGACGGCGCCAAATGTTTCGGGGTTTTCTGATGTCCTGCGGGAGAGTTACAATTCCGAGACTGGAACCGGACGCCTGTACCTGCAAAATAACGGAGACTCCTGAGAGCTCCGCCTCCAACGGTCAAGTTAGTACCTGATTAAGGAGTAATTAATACGGAAATTAAAGTAATAAGATCTCTCTAGGTGAGAGTGTTTAATGTTGGTAATCTGCTTTGTTAGCGAGATTAGCCGGTTATTAGTGTTCCGTAATGTTTCTGTTCTTCTCTTGATTTCTTGATTGCTTAATTAATGAGGATTAATTAAGTATTTATAGCCTTGAGAAGCGTGCCACTCTCTAGGTTTAGGGTAAACCTAGGGCTGACCGGGCCTCTAGACAGGATTGGGCCTTGTTGGCCGGTTTTCCCATTTGGCATGGGTGGACACGTGGCGTGCCTCGATTGGTCCGTAGAGGACGTATCTGTGATTGACACGTGGCAGGCTCCTATTGGCCTTCGTGAAGGACACGTGGCGGAACCTGGTTGGTCCACTTGTCAGACGGTGATTGGTGGATAAAAATCCCCTAATCAAATGCAT